>NC_133753.1:143138215-143738215 GCF_036562045.2 Rhinolophus sinicus
TCTTTCCTCCAAAATAAAGAGATGATTTCTCCCATAAAATTGTGCTTTCCTCAAGTAAAATAATCAGGTTTTCAAGACTTGGCATTAGCCAAACCATGATATGATTTTGGCCTGAAGATTCTTAAATGCATTATGTATTGATGATTATTTCCTGGAGCTGTTTGACTGAGGTCATGGGCAATATACTGCTTATGTACTCTCCACTCTTAGATGATATAGTATGTTTAGCTCTTTAAAACATTCTGCTAAACCAATCATCATAACATCACAGAAATAAAATTACCTAACTAAATAATTATTGGAAAATTATGTGAAATTATTGGAAAATACTTATTTTCTTTTCTATATTTTGGAACATAGATTGAATAAATGTTTTCTTTAAGAGTATGTTATATGTTCCTTATAACAATAGTACTTATTTCTAAAACTTTTATATTAGTCTTATATTCTGTCATAGCAAATATTTTTGTAATTTATACTTCTGATTACTTTTTTGATATATTAGTATTTATTTTTACTCCTATAATTAAGATAAAATGTGAGGAGAAGTTAAATTAGGCAATGCTATCACAAGATTTAAGGTTTCTGCAGGGTAGGACACAGTGATTATGGCTGAGCCTGCTAGTTATTTATTCATAAACCTCCTCTCACCTTCTTTTTGCTAACTAAATCTTGATTTATTCAGGAAGACAATGTGTCCAGCTTAAGCAATGCATTGTAACTGCTCCAAGCCAATCTTTAACAGTTCTGTCCCAGACACTTAATTTCTCAGTCACCCTGCAATTAAACACACCATGGGATACAGTTGGGTTCTGCTATGGCTTCTGGATTTGTGTCATACTTAAAAAGACCTTCTCCATTAAAAGACTATTTTTAGAAATTCTCCCAAGTTATCTTCTGGTGCTTTTATAGTTTCAGGTTTTATGTTATTTAAATTTTTAATTCAGTTGGAATTTATTTTGGCATAAGGAGTGAAGTAGTCTTGCATCTTTTTTTCCTCTCTAAATATAACTTCCTCCATTGATGTACTTACTGGCTTTACTTTGCTTTTTTCCCATTACACAGTTAGTATGTTTTAAAAAAAAACAAAAAATCAAAAATCTTAGACTCTCAGAGTGAGGTATTATTAAAAGAAAGAAGAAACATTAGAACTCTCATATTTAAACATCTTTGGCATTCAGGGAAAGCTTCTATTATATTTAAAAGTTTGGATATCAGGAGATTAAGAACAACTACTTGAAATACCCCTTCCTTCTTCCAGGTCATACAAACATCAACTTTAGAGTGAAAATACCAAGGAGGAAAAGAAAAATTTTCATAAATAGATGTGAAATATCATGATTTATCCAAAATTTTGTTGAAAATATTTTTGTGTGTCAAAGAGATTTCTGGCACCACACTTTTTGAAAGTTAAACCGAGGCCATTTGTAGTTCAGTGCGGTATTTGCAACAAAGTAAAGAATCACTTCCTGCTTTCTGTAGAGGTGATATGCTTCATGTATCCCCTTTTCCTCATGGCTCTCTTTACATGGAGAAATAGAATAAAACCATTTAGAGTTATGAGCTAGGTTAGGAACATAGGTTTATAGGAAGATCCCCTTCATAGTAATATGTATCCTTATTAACATTGAGAAAAGATCATTTTTTTCTAAAAATGGGCAAAACATTAATATTTGTTGAAGCTGGGTGATGATGGTACTTGGAGGTTTATAATCCTAATCATTCTACTTTTATGTATGTTTGAAAAGTTCCATAATGAAAAGGAAAGAGTGATATTTTAAAATTCTACCAGTAATTTATACCTTACTTTACATAAAGATGCTAAGAAGAATAGGGAAGAAGGTTCTAGCAAGAGGTGAGGAGGGCTCACCTCAGAGAGATGCATTCATATCAACCAACAACAGGGAATAAAAAGACATTATTTTCCAAGGATTTAGAAATAACCCTTAGCCAACCAAGAGGAAGGAAAAGCCTGAAAGGAGAATTGTACAAGGTGGATCTGAAGATATCTACCAAGCATTCTTGAAAATACAATGTCTTTCCATTAAAGTTGCATTACAACAATCCATTAGTGTGTCTGACTAGTTGTTATGAGTCAATAATCACAACCCAACTTTTAGGACATGATGTCATAGTTTTGTAGCTATTTGTTATTTCTTTTGTGAACAAAGGGTCTTTCTTTCCACTATAGTTTTGAGTTGTTAAGGTAAATTTAGAATCTAAAATAAAAGCAGTAAGCCATTTAGATTAGTAAGCACCAAGATAAATAAAAATAAGCAAATACATATAAATATTTACAAATATATGTATATAAATCTCTGATTTCTATTTCAATTCTAAGATTCAAATATTCTTTGATTTGAGATGAACTAAGACTAAAACTGCTTGATGTTCATTAAAGACACATTTGTTTTGAATTTTCACTCAAACTTTTCTCATCATGTAGCTTCATTTTTTTCAGGACTCACTTCTGAAAAAATGTTAATTATAAAAACAAGAGGGAAGAGTTGGTGAATGTGCTATGGTTGGTTCCCAAACCACATCTTTCTTGTGGGTGATTCAAGCCAAAAGTTAAATCATGTTTATTCTCATTTCCTTCTCTGATTAAAAAAAAAAAAGCCAGTGGGGTGGAAGAATACAAGAAAAATAAAAAATGTTTGCAAGTATGTCATAAAGATGTAAATGAGAGGAACTGGAGTAAGACTGAATTATTTTATATAATAAAGAAGTGGCAACAGAAGGAAGGACTAGATAGGAGAAAAAATATGAAGGTGGGAGGGGAGTTATTTTTGTCATTGCTTGGTTCATTTTGGTAGGCAGAAAGAAAAGACTTTGGGGAAAGCGAGATGCGTAAAGAAGGTTTTTATGTTTTGAAGTGTCACTGGAATATGTATAATTTGTTTTTAGAGTCATATCTGTATTTATTTTAAATGTGTTTCCAAGTTGACATGGGTCTGAGGTTGAAATAAAGTAAGCACAGTTTTATTTGTTTCAGTTCAATAAAATGAGATTCTCTTACATTAGTCTAAAGCATGTGTGTTAATGCTGCTTCTAAAGGTCACCATTATAAAGATGTTACGTTAATTTCATTATGAATTACTCAAATATTAGTTAATGTTAAATCAAAAGACTGGGAGGAGACATTATATATGGAGTGCCTTCGTTGCTCATTCATTTCCCCACTAAATCCAGGATATTTAATTTGAGTATAATGAAAAGATGACAGGCGTTGTGTTCACCTAGAACAGCTTGTGTTCCAGATCCAGCATGTACAAGTTAGATTTTAGGCAAGCAAAGCTTAATGAATTTCAGTTTCTATATATATAACTTCAGTGACTATAGTTTTTAGTTCTAGAAGTTTTATTTGATATATTTTTAATATTTCCTGGTACTGTTTGAGAATGTCACGGTTTTTGTTTTGGTTTTTTCATATCTTGAATCATTTAAAACATACTTATGTTGTAGTTAATATCTAATAATACTACTTTCTAAAGTTCTTAAGGTCTAACCATGTTGATTGATGGTTGACTTGATTTCATGATGGATTATTTTCTCATGTGTTTTGTAATTTTGGATTGTAAGTGCATTTCAATCAGAGCTTTATTTGTGGGAATCTTGCATGTGTGTTCTTTTAAAATGGTTTGTACGTTCACATCTAGGCTAGATGAAGTAATACGGCCTAACCCTTCTGAAACAATTAAAAATCTGGACAAAATATATGAAGCAACAGTTTTTAAAGATAGACATTAAGCAACAGAGACAATGGCCCTAGAGAGATGTGAAACAAATGAGGTGAGTTCCATGATTAAGGCTTTCCAGGGAATGGGAAATGTAGAAAAGCCAAGGAGGCTGAAATTTACAAATCAGAGTATGAAGGAGGATAGATAGATAGATAGATAGATAGATAGATAGATAGATAGATAGACAGACAGATAGATAGATAGATAGATAGATTATAGATAGATATGCAGAGACAGAGATCCAGAGATCTGTAGAGGGTCTCCTCAAGTCTAAACATACTAATTAAAAGGCAAAGACTGACAGATTGGATAAAAAAGCAAGACCTAATTGTATCTACGAGAAAATCACTTCAAATAAGACATAGTTTAAAGGTAAAAGGATAGAAAAAGATAGTCCATGCCAATACTAATTAAAAGAAAGTTGGAGTGGCTATATTAATAACCAACAAAATAGATTGCAAAATAAAGAATGTTACCCAGAATAAACAGAATCATTTTATTGACTGATTTGGTGTTTGTTTCTGCAAGTCTTACCACGAGTCTTTAGCTTTGATATTAATGGACACACAGGGATAGGAGAGTAGTCCTTACGTGAATAAAAGGCAGGGAGTTGGTCCTGAGGCTTGGAATTTCTTGGCTTAGAGGTTTTCATGCCATACACAGAACAAACATTTCTGATCTCAAACCTGCACGTTGTTCTGAGGCAAATTCTGAAGAGTCTTTATTTTCTGACCCAGAATACAAGGAAATGACAAGGTTTTCTGTCACATGGTATCAGTGGATTAATTTTTTTCCACCTTACCCTTTCACTGCTTTGCAGTGAGTCCATATTTTTACAGAGGGTCTCAGTTCTAATTCACCACCTTGCCAGGTGCAAGCCTTGCCTCATTGTGTATCTATGCTTACAGTGAATGAGAATACTTCCTATGCCTCACCCTAAAACAACCTCACCATGAGTTCACATTTTTAACTCTTGTTTTTAGTTTTCTCTACACGTTTGTCCTCTGCAGATCTCCTGTACTTTCTTGCAAGCTCGGTTATGCTCTTAAAAGTATGTTTGTTGTATTTTATCCAGCATTTATTTTGAGTTTGGTTTCTTTTGGAAGTTTTACAGATATAGATTGCCATATTGCTGGTAATGGAAGTCTGTCTTCCTCTAAGTGAAATGGGAGTTATAGTGGCTATTGTAGGATGAGGGTAAGATTTTGAAGATAATATTCATGAAATGCTCAGTACACTGCCTGGAGCATAGTTAGTGCTCAATACAAATAGTTTTTGTTGGGGTGAGTGACTACGATGTTATAGCCATGGTGCTTTTGAGATTACCAAACGCTGGGAAGTATGCACTCTGGCGAATACAAAATAGGCTAAACACAAAAGTCCTGTTAATTTTGTAAACTTTTGTAGGAATTTATCAAATTTTTTTTTTCCAAAAAACTTCCTAGTTTTGTATCAGTGATTGCATTTTTTTTTCTTTACATGAAGTACTCTTCCCTTTTTGTGAGGAAAATTATATATAAAACAATTCAATTATCTGAGAATGACTACAGTCTAAAGGGACTATGCATTGGGTAGGAGACTAACCTAATTCTGAAAGAAGGAAAAGTTCATCCGTATCTTCATTAAAATTAGTACTGAAAATACTAAAACACAAAAGAAAAGTTTTGCCCTGAAGGAACTAGGGATCTGGTGCAAATATGAAATGGGTATATACTAGCAACAAATGTGTTACTGGAAAATGTTTGCTTAAAAAAAAAATGGTCACAGTCAATAAATACTATGGGAAGGTCTGAAGAGGGAAAGCACCTTGGGTTAAATTAGTCAAGAAAGATTTAACAGTGAATATGAAAATGGTTAGGTAGAATTTGGTAGTGGGTGAAGAAGGCAGCCAGAAGAGAGGAAAAAAGATAGGTGTGGGCATGGAAGCTGTAAAACAAAGAACTGAGAAGGCTACCCTAATTAAAGGGAATAATTTGTAAAAGAAGCAGTGAAAAAGAGGGAAAAGTACATTGAGGAAGGGCTTACACGTCAAGGACTTGTATTTTAAGCATTAAGCTCAAATAAAGATTCAGATGAAGTGACCTGGTGAAAAGAGACTACGTATAAGATAATTGCCACTCCCAGATATTATAAAACATACACTTTTACATATGTTCTTACTTCCTGCACTAGAACATATGCTCCCTGAGGGCAGGGGCTTCGGCTGTCTTGTTTACCACTGACGTCTTAATATTTAGACCAGTGCCTACCAGAAGTGCCAATGAATGAATGAATGAATGAATGAATGAATGAATGAATGAATGAATGCTCTGGCAGCAGTGTGCAGAAAGAACTAGATGTAAGGAGAGTTTAAAGACAACTAGTGAGGCTTTTGACATACGCAGGTGTAGTGCGAATGGAAATTAAAGGACACATTGTAAAACCACTGCACTGGGCCCAGAGGTCCTTGAAACAGGAGTTGTGACTTATCATGACAATTTTGGTAACTGGCATGGTGCCTAATGATAGCAGGCCCTTGGTCAATGTTTATTTAATGAATAAGGGGAATGATATAACTTAGTGACTATTTGTTAGGGGGATAAGGTAGAGGAGGGCATGGAATATGACTTTGATATTTTCTGCTAGTATTCAGTTAACATTTTTTAACAGATGGCGTTTTTTTCTGTATGTGCTTTTAAATGTGTACATAATGAAAATGTCCATGTTGTAATTTTATTATTGATCACTCCTTTTTATTTTAGATTCATGGAGTTTGAAGGAGGAGACCTTAAAGATTATGTCATTCTTTGTTAGCATTTAAGGTAAGGTAGTTGAAAGGGAACTTTTCCTGTTTATAGTTAACAAGATATCAAGGTTCTATTATATGTTTTTTGAATATGTGTACTTCTATTCAAATGATAACAGATGTGACCATCCTAATGAGTGCATTTCTTGAAATAGAGCAGAAACTTAAATAGCTAGAATGGGCAGGATACCAAGGAAACAGACTAATCAGGCAGATGGTGACTGTTTCCTAGGGAAAGTCTGAGTAAACCAGTAATTCTGCAGCAGTGATCTGAAAATAAAGGAACATTTGTGGGCATGGGAAACTTAATGTTTTTTCATATATCTTTTCATTACATTATAATAAGTCATTAGACTTATATGCACAATTTTATTTGTTACCATGAATCATATGATGAAATTTAGTTGTTTTCTTTATTATAATATTTTCTCTTCGTATTTAAAATTTTGTCAAAAAATCATTGTTTTTCATAATTAAGATACAGCAATGTGCAGCAATAGATTTCTGTTTTTGCAAAACCTTTTGACCATTTCTATTGGTCTTTTAAAATTATTTAATCATTTTGAAAGAAATTGATTTTTAAATTTAATAAAATAGATTTATAAATGACTGAGCTCTAGTTGTAGAAAAAAATAAAAATCACAATGAATTGAAATGCATTTGCTAAAGAATAAAATTTTTCAAAAAAAAAACAGGAGTAAAAAAACATATCCTAGCAGGAAACCAGGAACGGAATAAAAACACAAAAAGGTATCTCTGGCAAAGTGCCCTGAAGGTCAACAACCATGGCCAAGAGCATGAGGTAATGTTAGAAATAAGAAAACACTATGGGTCAGCTCCTTGTCACTTTGATCCTAAGACCATTAGTGATGATATAAAAATGTAATCTGCATAGTGATTTACAAAGTTGTCATATATTGCATCTCATTTCTATTTCATAACACACCAGTAAGGCAAAGCAGTTCTTCTTATCATCATATTATATATGAATAAGTATATATAGAGAAATTAGTTTGCCAAAATTCATAGTTATTAAATGGCAGAGAAGGAACTAGAACTGAGTCTTCCAATTCTAAATCCAGTATACTTTTTGACTAAAGAATGTAATAATCAGGAGAAAGAGAGGATATCAGTCAAAGAAATGAATGAGTTTCCATTTAGCATATTAATATAGTTTGCCCATAGTTTGCCTGTATTCTTACTATAGCATGCTGTATTTAGTTTATAAAGATAATGATTTGGGGTTAGTACTATTAAAAAAAAACAAAAACAAAAAACAAACTCTGTACTCAGTTTCTTTCAAAAATTTGTGAAGAGTCTGAATTGTTTCATAAAAATTTCCTTGCATCACTTTTGTTTTGCTTTGTTTCTCTTAGTGTCAACTGAAATAAATTAAAAGGAACAATCACAAAAGAAAGGGAATTTAATGGACCTTACAAGGGTGAATGCTTCACATTTATTTCATGGTGCTTAAGATACTTCCCACAAACATCTAGTTAATTGAGGAAGTATGAGAAGGATGAATTTGAAAAAGGAGGTGAGAAGGAACTAACTTTTGGGGGGTCCACAATCTGGTGCAAGCATCAATATTCTCTGGTGGTCTGTTCTCTACAGAGAGAAAAACCACTCTCTAACGGAACAAAGTTGTTTCATACTTTGAATCTGACCTCCTCCCCCATCTATCACAAAATAAAGGTTATACCATATGAAGAATGGAAGTAAATGGAATGCTTCCAATATCCCAACATCTAAATCTCGGTAGTTTTCCAGAGAACAAAGACTCTCACGTATACTTTTAAAATTCTCATTGAGCCCACGTAGAAATACTAAAGATTTAATTGTTTACAAAGCATGTCTATATGGAAGTGTTTGGCACAGACTAACTTCAGTTCACTACACTCTTTTTCTTTTATTTCTGGACAAACCTTTAAACAGCCAGATCTCCTTGCAGTTAATTATGTCCACAAGATTTAGTTCTATCCAGTGTAATCTAAGAGAAAGTATGGTATGTCTTTTTCAGACCAGGTCCATGTGATCCTATATGCTCCTTCCCCTTTTGTTTGCTGAATATCCAGAATGATCTTGGAAGGCATATATGGAAGTTGGCAAAGTTTCCTTTAGCTTGTTTCCCCAAAAATAAGACCTAGCCGGACAATCAGCTCTAATGCGTCTTTAGGAGCAAAAATTAATATAAGACCTGGTATTATATTATATTATATTGTATTACGTTACATTATATTATTATATTATACCTGGTCTTATAGTAAAATAAGACCCGGTTTTATATTATATTATAGTTTCCATATTATATTATATAAGACCAGGTCTCATAGTACAGTAAGACCGGGTCTTATATTAATTTTTGCTCCAAAAGACGCCTTAGAGCTGATCGTCTGGCTAGGTCTTATTTTTGGGGAAACAGGGTAGTTTGAACTGCTGAATGACTATGGTGGGTAGGAAAAAGCAAACCAATTTACCTGAAAATCTTCAGCTGCCTTGGTCTGCTTATGTATGAAAGAAATTAGTTTCCATTGTATTTGAACCATTATACATTTTGGGTCAATTTATTACAGCTCTTAGTTAGCCTACCTTAACTATTTTAGTGCCTTTGACAAAGTGCCCCACCAGAGAATACACTGATGAACTTCCTCTCTTTTTATAAATGAGGACAGTTGCCAAATCTTTCCATGTAGTTCACTCTTTCCACTTGAGAGTCTTCACTATTGCCTCACCTCTGAGCTTCTTGTATTATTTCTAGAGACGATGTGCTCCCATGTTAGTTTGGTCTCAATAGAACTGGCCCATTGAACCCATAATCTCAATTGTTCCAAGTTCCTTTAACTCAAAGGACCCTTGTCAGTTTAGTTAATTTTTATGTCTACTAAATATAGTACTGGATTAGGAGAAGTCAAGATAGTTGGAGACAATGCTACCTTAGAATCTGCAGCATTAAGAGTCCAAGGTATCACCCAGCTTCCATGTTGCCACTCTGCTATAGTTACTGCTTGGAGCCAGACTTGATTTCCTATCTTTTCAGACACAAATGAGCCTGAGGGGAATACTGAAGGAATAACTGGGAGAGTGTGGGAATTTCCAAACAAGTTTGATTTGCGATCTGAATGCCTGTTATTGCAGGACAGTGGGGAATCAAACATTTACACTTTCAGGTAAACATGTGTTAGTTATGCTCCCAAAAGGGTAGGGGGCACCCTAGTTATAAATAAATTTACAAAGATGTATCTAAAGATACTTTAGGTAGAGAATGAAAAACAGAAAGGGTAGATTATGGGATTTCCTAGCCTCCACCATCACATTAGGCAATTTCTTCTAATATAGGTATTGCCTAATGTGATGATGGAGGCTAGGAAATGTATATATATATACATATATATGATATATTATATATGTAATATATATATGTATATATGTATTGTATATATGTATATATACATATATATACATATATATGCATATATACACATATATATACATATATATATATATATATATATATATATATATATATATATATATCTGTATCTATATCTCCTATAGATTCTGTTTCCCTGGAGAACCCTAACTAATACAAAATTGCACCCCATGAGGCTTAAATTCTACTGTACTTGTGGTTTGTGCATGTGTAACTGCCAAGCAGTCCTGTAACATCTTACACGTCAGCATAAAAGAAAGTCCCATGGCTGGACAAGAGGTGCTGTTAGGTTGTACCCACATGAATTTGGTTGAAGTCCGCAGAGTGTTGCTGCAATGACTGCTGGCATAAGTGCACAGAGGCCTCAGAGACTGGTGAGACCAAGATGAGTAAATCATTTTCCATTGCAAAGAGACAATTGTTCCAAGTGTATATTTCACCTAGCAGCTTTTTTTTTTAAATGTTTATACTTAATCTGTTTCTTAAAGGTAAGAGTAGTATTTCAGCAATTAGTGAGAAAATAGCTTGTTTTTGAGATAAACTTGTGTTATGGGGAAAACATTTTGAACACAAACCTTTACAAAATATGCATCTGTATGTGATATTAAAGCTGAACATGATTGAGTATAACATCTATAAACATTCCCGTATCTGCACACTTGAAGGGAATTTTCTAACATTCTAAGTTATCTAAATAAAAAATTTCAGTTAATATTAAGTTCATTTGCTATGAACATAAAAATGTATCTTTTCGTTGGTTTAAGAAAGCTGATTGACATCAGGGTATATTTAAATTTACTATATAAAAGTTACTGAAAACCTTTGTATACTTGGTAGATGGGATTGAAAAATGAGTATCAGCAAATGGTAAAATAGTAAACACATTCAACAAAATACTTCTTTCATTTGGGAATAAAGGTTTTTGTGAAGTTTCTTTTTCAGCTAAAAGTCATTAAAATCATGTACTGATATAAACTAAACTTAGTACCAGAACTTCAAATCACTCAATTATAAAGTTTAAAACAGAATTTAAAAAATATAAACTATTTTCCATTATAAACCAATTAATAATAATTTTCTAGTGAGAGTAAAAAAGTTTTATAAAATTAATAATAAAATAAAATAATAGCCTTAAATGTAATTTATTTCATATTCATCCTTTAAAATATCTTTTTTTCAGAAAGAAAGATTTTCTTTTTTTATTCTCTTTGCATTCTGCACACTGACACAGAGGTAAAAGAAAATGACTGAAACAAATATAAAGGAATTCTTTACAATTAAATTCATAATTTTATACATTAATCTTACATGTCAGTGAAAAATCAACAACTATTATGAAATAGGACAAATTATATCAAAAATAACCAAAAATCCCATAAAAAATATTCCAAGTATGAAAAATATTGTACTCTTGGTGTCTTCACATCCTTCTCTTCTGTGTGCTTATGTACAAGATATTATTTCTGCGGATAAGTGCATCCCTGTACTTACTCTTCAGTTGTCCATTTACGTATTTTTCCATCTGCTCCAAGGCTATATCCATGTAGCCATCCAGGCAAGCCAGAACCCCTGGATAATCCACTCCAGAATTTCATTTTACTGCAACTGGTCGTCCAATGATTTGCTTTAAGAAGTCAATGGGGGCGTTACTTCTGCAGACTCATTTTAACAATCTTGATCAGAAAGCTGCTGGCATGGATCTGGAACCCCCACTCTAGGTTTCCCACAAGCCTGGCCTCCACCGACAACAGGATCTAAAATATCTTTTATAATAAATATCTTTAGAGTATATGTAATTTAGAGTAGATGTAATTTATATGTAATAAATTACAATTTTTATGTATAATAATTTCTATGTAACACATTTATATGTAATAAATAAATATTATATTCTATGCTCAAAATTCTTGTTTGATAGGCCTGTGTAATTAAAAAATGAAGACATTTATTTTAGCAAGTATTATTAAATAATGGTATATATATATTTTCCTTTATAGAGCCATGCTGCATTGTTTTTAGGACAATATCTTTAGCTGAACAGGTGCTCTGCCGGTTCCTATAGTGTTATTACCCATGAATTCTTCTTGGTGGTAATTCCTAGCTACTTTCCTGATCTCTCCCTGTTCACTTAAGACTGCAGCTATTGACTCACTACCTTCCTGGACATCTTAATTTCTGTCATCGTTGTTAGCGATTGCAAGAACCATGTGAATGAAATACCCTAAACTTCATCCTCTCTGATCCTTGACCTCCCCTCCTTCAGTCTCTTCCTCAACTTCACCTTTACCACCTACTCACATGAGCACTGGGATTTATCATGATTAGTAAAGAAACCACCTCCTAAGCCTGCATTTAATTTATCCTATTTTGTGACCATCACCTCTTATTCTAGTTTACTCATCTTGGTCTTCCATTACTGCAGATCTTTAACCACACTGTAATCTCCAATCTACAGACCCCTCTCTTTGTCTGTACTTCAACAGGGGAACATTGTTGGAAAAGCCTAGATTGACTGATAATACTTCAAATGCCCATTCAACACTACCTAGTACGTTTGTATGTTTTCCTAGTAAATTTCCTTTTCACTTTCTCAGATGACTGTTTCAAACCTTCTCTTCACCCTTAACATCCCTTGTCTGAGCTTAACAGAGAAAACAGAAGGCATCAAAGGCAAACTCCCTCATCTTCCCACACTAATTCTAACCAAACAGAACCTGTGCCCTGTTGGTTACAGCAGTATATCCCTGCCCCTATCAAATGCAAAACCTTCTGCTTTTTTCTGGATTTAATTCTCTCTTTCTAGTGGACTGGGATCTATGTCTCCTCTATCCCTCCCCATTTCTTCTGGATCATACCAATTAACATATCTAAGCTGTACTACGTTAAAACAAAAAAAAGTAAACACACTTCTGCTTATCTCACATTCTTTTGCAGATATTGCCCAATTTTTCTACATCTTTGTATTAAACATGTTGAACACGAAAGTTGCTCACTGTCACCTCTTTATTAACTTTCAATTAGTACTTCACCCCATTCCAATCTAGTCCGCTTCCACCTCTGCACTGAAACCCCTTTTGTCAAGGTCTCCTACAATCCTTGCACTGCCAAACCTAACTCCTCTGTTCTTCTCCCACTTGATGGCTTGACAGCATTTGACACAGCCGAAACATACCCTCCTGGAAACCGTTTCTTCCCTTGTTCACTATCACCTCTCTTTCGTCAATTCTGCATGTCCAATCGATCATTCAGTTGTTTTTGTTTCTACCACCAAAATATGTCTGATTTTGCCACTTTCCTCTGTCTATATACCACTATTGTAAATTAAGCCACCATAATCTTTTTGCACTATTTTAAATAGCTCCCCAACTTGTCTTGTTGTTTCCTTTCTTGTTCTTATTCAAAAATATTTTTTGCACATAGCAATCAGAGTTATCATTTTAAAACATGAATCAGGCCTTGTCACTTGTTTCTTAGACTCATTCAATGTTTTAGAAATAGATCCATACTTCTTAGCGTACAAGACTCTATGATGTGGATTCTATCTACCTCTACAAATTCACCTCCATCATATTCTCCATTGATTACAATATGCCAACTGCATTGGCCTCTCTTCTGTTTCTCAAATTCCCTTAGTGCTTTCTGATGCCATGGCCTCTGCAATTCCTGTTCTCTTTGCCTACAAAGTTCTTCCCTCAGCATTATTGCACAGCTAGCTTATTTTCATTCTTTAGGTCTCAGCTTAAACGCCGTATCTCCAGGCATTTAAGCTGTTCAGTACGTTAAGCTGAACAACTAATGTCTGCATGTGTACACCATATGTATTATAGTTACTTTTTATTGTATCTCTCTTTACAGCACTTATCATGATTTCTCACTACTTATTTACCTGATAAATCTTGTTTGTGATTTATTGCAGAATGTAAGTTCTATGTAGGTAGGAGTTGTATATTGTTTATTATATAGCCTTGGGTTCTAACACAGTACCTGACACAAGATAAATTCTCAACAAATACTTATGATGAAATAAATTAAGCCCTTCTTTCTCCTTGGCTTCCTTGTTGCTAGACTATGTTGGTTTTCTTCTTATCACTGTCCTATTCACATTTCCTCATTTACTCTCCTATGACCATCTGTATTATCTGCTCAGGCTGCTGGCACTAAATATCACAGGCTTAAACAACAGACATTTATTTTCTCACAGTCCTGGAGGCTGAAAGTCCAAGATCAAGGTTTCAGTGTATCTGGTTTGTGGTGAGAGAGAGCTCTATTTCTTGCTTGCAGATGGCTGCCTGCTAACTACGTCCTCACATGGCTTTTAATTGGTGCACGCTCAAGTAGAGGGAATGGGGAGAGAGAAAGTGTTTTCTGATGTCTCTTCCTATAAGGACACTAATCCTATTGGATCAGGTCCCCACACTTCTGACTTCATTTAACTTTAATTACTTCCTTTGTGGCACCATCTCCAAATATAGCCACACTGGGGGTTAGGGCTTTGGCACCTGAATTTGGTGGTGGTGGGGAGGACACAAATATTCAGTTTATAACACCATCTGTTTCGTCAGCAATCTCATTTATATACTGGCAAAGTATGCTTGTTGGGACCTCTATACTGAACTCCTAGACTTATTATTGCTATATCTTGTTTGACACTATGTATTATTTTCTGTTATCTTTATGGAGATATGTGCCTTGGTGCTCCAATAATTTGCACTTTAGTATATACTCCCTTCCCCTTCTCCATATGAGACCTTATAAGCAGTTGTTCCATGTATATTTGCTGGTTGATTGATTAAATCTAAATCTACATTTCCTTTCATGAACTTTCAGCCAACACCAAATTATTTATCTCCAGCTGATGATTACATTTATACTTGAATTATCCATTTTTGTCTCAAATTTGTTTTGTCCTAAACTTATCATTTGCTCAACCAACAGCAAGCTTCCTCTCTCATTTTTTTCTCTTTGTCACTGGCATTATATTCTCCTGATCATTCAGGCCTAAAACTTTGGCATAATCTATGACTCATTCATTATTTTTTCATCTATTTTACCCAATTAATTACCAAGCCAGTTGTTACTTCCTTTAATATCTTGCATAAAACGTTTCTTCCTCTAAAATCTCTCTGCAATTTGAAAAATAACCTTTTAACTTTAGAATAGCTTTAGAGTTACAGAAAGGTTGCAAAGATAGTATAGAGTCATCCATTATACTCTATACCCAATTTCCCATATTGTTAACATCTTACTTTAGTATGGTATATTTGGCACAACTAATGAAATAATATCGATGTATTATTATTAACTAAAGTCCATTCTTTATTCATAATCCCTTATTTTTTACCTGTCTTTTTTGTCTCAGAATCCCAGATATGACATGAGGTGCATGGATATGGCCTTAATTAGCTTTCAATCACAGAAGGACTCTGCTATTTTCTCTGCAAATATCTCTCAATCCTTGTGATTCTATCAAGAAGAAAGTCATAGTTTGGTGTTAATTAGAGTCTAAATTTCTTGAATCCTCCACTTTAACTAGGCAAACCTCTGACATAGTGTTTTCATCTGTAAGATACAGCTAAAATATATTACCAAGTTTTGTTATTTTTACTCTTTTGTATTAATAGTTACTTTCTATTTATGGCAAATGATTCTGGTTTTCTATTTGTGGCAGTAACTGAAAGTTTCTTCTTTGTATAAATTATATTAATTAAAATACAGTGAATAAATTTTAGAAAAATATGTGATAGTACTGGTGATATTAAGATAAGGCAAAAAGTGAAGAGGAAATAGAAATGACTGAAGATGGGCAGACACTGGCATAGAATAACAGGAAGAAAACTGACTTAGTTGTCCCCAGGGGATGCTGCTGTTAACTTATTGGTAACCTGGGGCCCAGCACTTAAGATTTCTGGGTCTCAGTTTCCATATGCTCTATTTGAACAGTTTGAATTAAATAATCTCTAAGGTGTTTGTTAGTTTGTTTGTTTTGTTTTGTTTTTGTTTTGTTTTGTTTTTTAGTAATAAAATTGGGAATATAATATTAGAAAAGCCAAGGGTGAGGTTAAGATAAATTTTATTGCCTGGAAATATATTTTCACGACAATTATATCTTGTGCATCTATATTTTTATCCCTGATTTTGAAGTGAGTCTCTCCAGTGATCAAGTCACCAAAGTCCCTCTTCTATTTTCCTTACTTTTCTTTCTGATCAGAGTTTACCTGTGCCTTACCACCAATCAGATTTCCTCTCAGATAGCAATCTTGTGTATACATCATCAGTGAAAGGTTATGCCACATAAAAGCCTAATGAGTTATACCCCTATGGGATATTAGTGTGTTGTAACTGTGTACCCTACTCTCTAATAATGGAATATCAGGCCTGTGGGGAAATTTTTGAGAGGCTTTTCTAATGCTCCTTAAATAACATCATTTCAATTTCCATGTCAGTTATGTGTAATGAATCCAAATTCATTTTGTTGGAAGGCAAGGAGAAAATCAATACTAGAATTAAAAAGATCTTGGGTTCTACATAGAAGAAAAATTTTGAGTTCTGAATAGTAGAACATATACCCTTTCTTCTTTCAGACAATGCCTTTTTTTTTCCTAAAGCAAGGCAGAGACTCTTCGTTTGTTAACTGTTAAATTCCCATGGTTTTAGAGTTTATGTGAAGATATCTTCATGTTTTCCAGGTGCTCATGTTCCTTGCAAGCTTATTGAAAAATTCCATCTAAGTATATTTTCAAAGTCCATATGTCATTATTTACTAAAAAGTGGAAATGAAAGCATCCAGCACTGGCACTATTTCTGCCTTTAACCTACTTTATTTATTTATTTTTTAAAGGGACTGTCTCGGCCTGAGGCTAATCCCAACATAGTCCCATCACACAGGTATACCAACCTTTAGGTATGAGAAGGCAAAATATTTGCCAAAATTTTCCCTGTTGCTTTTGGCATTCAGCCAGACCACAACTCTGAAGAACTCACTAAACAATTTAAAGAAAGACCACATTTTTTTCCTTCCAGATACACATTTCATTTTCCTTTTCTCCTGCCCACCCTTAGTCAAAGGTTGGTTTGGGGACTGAATATCCCTACAAATGTAGACTACTTTTGACTGACATAAGAGTGGTCTCCCTTAACTATGATTTTCGCTTGGCTGTGTTATATGTGATTTTATTTCTCCTACACTAGTCAGTTGTTATTTCTTCGTGGTTGGCTGGCTTCCCAGTAGATTCTGATATTGAAAAACAGGTTAGATTCGTTTAGTCTATGTCTGTCAAGGTCAGGTTCTTTGGGTGGGGAAAATGATTTAAATGAATCTCACCCATTTTGTAACAGCTCCATCAAAGGCTGCTTACAAAGTAAGGCAGACAGATTTCAAAATTGCTGTCGTGAATGTATACCATGGCAAAGTCTACTGCCAAGTTTTTCATTACCTTAAGTGTCTATTTGTCAAGTCTAATTTCCAGCTAAATTCTGGCTGTTTCTCACTTTTAATTACTAAAGTCTAGAATATGAGAACTTCAATGAGAACTACTTCTGCATACTCCAATATTCATCCATAGATGAACATTTTCTTTCTTTTCTTAGCCTTTTCAAAATTTTTTTTAAATACAAAAATACTTATACACAATTTTCCAAACACAGCTTCCCACTTTAAATCTATTTTTCCTCCAACTGGCAATTCCTAAATCCACATTTCAGAGTATTCCCTCCTAGAAGCTAATTCCAAGTTTTTATGTCTATTGAGCATTTTCTTTCATAATTAA
Source organism: Rhinolophus sinicus (assembly GCF_036562045.2). Taxonomy (NCBI): domain Eukaryota; kingdom Metazoa; phylum Chordata; class Mammalia; order Chiroptera; family Rhinolophidae; genus Rhinolophus; species Rhinolophus sinicus. Next base: position 143,155,937 of record NC_133753.1, read on the forward strand.
TAAAAAGATTGCAAGTATAAGCCATCCCAAATACACATTTTCTATTAGGATCTCCTCCAAAAGGCACTGACAATGGAAAAAGGAACCTCTTTCCCTTTTATGTATCCTGTCATGCTAAACTTGAACTTCGTCACGGGTAAATTATTCTTCCTATAGAGCTGGACTATGGGAGCAAGTGTAATACTGTAGGCAAGGGGAGGAGTGAAATTTAGGAAATTGTTATTACCCCCAATTACTCAGGTACACTCGGTTGTAGTTTAAAATGCTACAAGTCTGGCTTATGGTTATTATTATTAGTAGGAGTAGTAGTTTCTTTTTTTTATTTTAGCCCATTGTTCATAGCGTGGGACTGTTTAACTAACTTAGAGAATTCAAGAGAAGGCTTTCTCCAAGTGTATTCATAATAAAATGACAATGACTAAGAGCTTAGTTGTGATTATCTGTGTTTTCAGTCTCATTTCTTTTTTAGATGAATGTGAAGAACAGTTAAAGTAGAAATCCAAGGAAATAGCGAGACATCTCTGACCCTAATATACTTAAATTTCTTCTTTAAATTATTTGCATTGGCCCAGTTCACTGAATTACATACTATCTTACTGACTTTATACTTTGACCTCTAGGTCTGATTGTGTGAGACTGGTAAGCTAAATAGGGACCAGTGAGTTTGGTAGTTTGGGGGACAAATGATACAGTGATTCAAAATGCACATCCTGAATGCTGTCTTTGCTTTAGGGTCTTAGGTTTTTCACCTCCTTTAGTCTCAGTTCTTTCATCAGTAAAGTGTGAGAATATTGCCTGCATTGTAGGAAGTCTTACCGTGAAGATTAAAGATGTGTCTAAAATAAACAGCGTATGATAATGTTAGTGTTTAAAAAATGTTATTAGTTATAATGATGCGTATTAAGTAAGAGTAAGCTACAAGTTTGGTCTGTATTATTTCTAGATGTTGGTAGATTATTTCTAGATGTTGGCATAATTATCATTGTTCAAATCAAAGCTTATTCCCAGTTTCTAGCCCTATGGCTGGACATATTTTTCTGTTACTGCAATAGTGTTGGAGCCATAAATCTTCCTTTTAATTATATGTTGTGCAAGTGGAACAATTAGTAAAGGCTTTATAAAGAGTAAAAATCTATTTGTAAAATAAATCAACCACATAGGAATACCTTCGATGCCCATTTTGTCACAGTGGTGACCGATTCTTTTACTTTTAAGGTTCATAATGTAATTGCATTTCTATACAAACCAACTAACAGCTCTAATAATGCATCTGACTCACAGTTGTCAATCTCATCAAAAATGGAATAGAAGGCTTTCTCTATTTAGGACATATTAGTCTCCTTGATTAATATTTAGTAATGGTCCATGAAATATGGGTTATGGTCTGATTGCAAAATGTGGTACTCAAATTCTAAGAGCTTATGATAAACATAATATGGGAAATTGCAAGACTGATTCCTCTGTATTGCATATAGTGCCATTTAAGCTCCATGAAAGGAAGGAATCTCTGTTGTATTTTCAGGGCTTAAAACAATTTCTGGACCAGAATAAGCATTGAATAAATATTTGTTGAATAACTGAGCTTGGACTTACTATGATATTAATAAGCATTTCTTTGACTTTTTGTGTTTAAGTTTTGTGTCTTAAAGCCACACCAACACAATATGTTAATTTGATATTATCACTTAAAAATCACTGAGGGCTCAAGCATTTCCCTTATGTACTAAACATTGTGTTACCTATGTTAGACTATTGACAAACATATTGTATTATTAAAGGACATATTTATTTCCTGTCACTTTTTTGCAGACTTAAACTCCTTAAGCAAAATGAGCAGTCTAGAGAGAATATTGCTGTTTATATTACAGACATGTAGAATTTTAAAAGGTATTTGTCATTGACTTCTTTTTCTTAGAGTTGATTTTTCCTTTTTTATTTGTTTAAAACTTTATTTATTTATTTTGACATTCAATATTATTTTACATTAATCTCAGGTGTACAGCATAGTGGTTAAACATTTATATAATTTAAGAAGTGATCCCCCTGACTAGTCTAGTCCCCATCTGGCACTATGCATATGTAGTTATTACCATATTATTGACTATATTCCCTATGCTTTGCTTTACATCTCCATGACTATTTGTAACTACCAATTTGTACTTCTTAATCGCTTCCCTTTTTTCACCCTATCCCCCAATACCTTTTCCATCTATCACCCTGATAAAACTAGTACCCATTTGACACCATACCTAGTTGTTACAATATTCCTTATGTTATACCCTACATCCCCATGACTACTGTGTAACAACCAATTTGTACTTCTTAATCCCTTCCCCTTTTTCACTCACCCCCAATTCCCCTCCCATCTGGCAACCATCAAAATGTTCTCTGTATCTATTAATTTGTTTCTGCTTTGTTTGTTTATTTTGTGATTTGGATTCCACATATAAGCAAAATCACCTATCCCACACTTTGCTATGAGCGTAGTCTGCCTGATGTTAGTATTTAGAACATGTTGAAGTTTCATCATTGGCCTAGTATGTGACAATTTTTGTGAATATTCTGTTGATTCTCAAAAAGGTTTTATAGTCTCAGTTTTTTGAAAGATATGCTTGCCCTACCTTCTTCACACTAAAATCTTGAGGACTTCATAGGTGACAGCATTGCATATTATCTTGCATATACATTTATTAATCAAACACTTCAGTGGTGTCCTATGAGTGTACCAATTTTGGTCAATTATGATGCCCTGAGAAAAGTCATGTATAGAATCTGCTCTCCTGCTCATTACAAACTTGAAAGAATAAACTTCTCTAAATGTCATCCAGAGCATGTTGAGACAGAGATTTTGCCAGAAAGACAGCAGAATAGAGGAAATGTATGTCCAGAATATGTGTGTAGAAATGCATTCCCTTAGATCTTAGTGCACACTGCGGAGGAGACAGGGAACATAGTGTTCCAGAAGGAAATTCTTGGTTGGGCCCTATGGTCAGGATACTTCCATGTTATTTTCTGTGCAAGTATTAGGTGGACCCAATGAATTAGTTTTTCTTTTTTCTTGGGTATTTCATATTTGTATAATTAGCATGTATTACTTTTAAACATGAGTACGATAAAATCTCAAGGAAAATGAAGAGTATACTTCTGACAAGAAGTTTCCAAATCTACTCATGGAGTGTAGCCTACGGCAGGAACAATCTAATTTATTCCTGAAAGTAACATTTATTTTTGCAACTCAGTAATTCAGAGAAAATCAAATCTGATATATATTTTGGTTTGGTAAGGAATTCATACTTTACAAAAACACCCTCAGTTTTCCTAGAAATGAGTGAAGTCAGTACTTTCTCAGCATTTACATTTTGTTAAACGGTAGCAGCTAGATTTATTTAAACTCAACAGTTGAAGTAAATTCAACAGTAACTGTTTATGGACTTGTAGCCAACACTGTTGCTGCTCTGCCTGTGTCCTCTGAGCCCACCCCGAAGGTCACCTGCAGCTGGGTGGACAGTTTCAGGACCTGCCAATAGCGCCCTGCCTCGAGCACTTACATCTTTGCCTCAGGGCTTTCTCTGGCTACTGGGAGAAATACCTGGCCTGAGAGTCAGGCTGGCCAGCAGAGACTGAGTCAATCCTCTCAGGAGCAAACCTCACACAAGGGATTTGTACCCCAGGGTACTCATCTCAGGACAATCGCTGTTCTATATGGTTTCTCAGAGGGTCCTCTGCTCATTATTTTTTTCCAGCTTTATTGAAGTGTAATTTACATATAAAATTGCATAGATTTAAAGTGTACAACATGATTTGCTATACGTATACATTGTGAAATGATTACCACAATCAAGTTAATTATCACATTCATCACCTCACATAGTTACTGTGTGTGTGTGTGTGTGTGTGTGTGTGTGTGTGTGTGTGGTGAGAATGCTTAAGATTACTCTCATAAATAAACATTGATGAGATAGAAAAAAAAAAATTACTCTCATAGTAAATTTCAAGTGTACAATAGAGTATTATTAACTATAGTCACTATACTATACATTAGATCCCCAGAACTTATTCATCTTATAACTGAAAATTTGTACCCTTTGACCAACGTCTCCCCATTTACCCCAGCCCCTCGCCCCTGGCAACTTCCACTGGACTCTTTGCTTCTAGGGAAACATGCTCATTATTAATGTGCCTTTCTTTGGCTTTCTTTTCTTTACAATCCCACTCCCTCACTCCTCAAATAAACTACTTGCATCCAAATCCTTGTGTAAAGGTCTGCTTTCTGACAGGGGAATATAACCTAATCTATATTTGCATCCTGGATTTTAGATAGTTTCTTGAAGCCAAGGGCATTTTCATGTTTACTCTGGAATTCCTGATACTTAATATGTCCCTGGCATATATAAAATTGACATATTTTCCTAGGTCTCAAATAGATCTGAATCTAACAGATAAGACAGCCACACATTCTACAGAACAAGGTAGACTAAATTAATTTCTCTAAGAGGTACAACAAAAACCCTAAGACAAGTAGTCACTGATTATAAATTTGTAGATCAGTAAAGGTTTCAAGGAGGAGGTGGTATTAAATCACATGTTGAAGGATGCCTAAGATTTTGGCAAGTCGAGGAGGAGAGAAATGACACTCCAGGCAAATAAAAGAGCAATAGCAAAGCCACAGAAGTGTTAAGGTACATATTATTTTGGAAGAAAATAATAGCATCCTTGGTGTGTATGAAGCAGGAGGTGAGAAAGCAAAATAAATCTAAATTAATCCATGACAGCCTGGTCATTTGAGGAAGAATGTTTCAGAACTGTACACATAAAGCTATTTTTTTTCATGTGACTTCTAAAAAAAAAATCTCGCCCACGCATTGACAGTCACTTCCTTTGCTAACATTATTCTGAAAGTCTGACTCACCAATAGAGCATTTTTCCCCCTGAAACTCAAGACAGTTATAATTTTGTCTTTTGTTTTTAAAGAAGACAGGAAAAGAGACAGAAGCTCATCTTCTTACCTGAAGTTTCAATAAATGTTTATATCTTGTATTGTCTATTTCATTAGAATTCATTTCCTTAAGCCTCCTACTTTGAAGCTATCATGCAGCCCCACTTTTTCCTGAAGAGAACTATGATGTGAGTAGCTCATTTTCCTTATCTCAGAAATACTTTTGTGGACAGAAAGACGCATGGAGGCCAACAAGACACTCATTGGGTATGGTTGGGTAGGATAAGCACTAGTCTGGAAACCAGGAAACTTGGGCCCTCGCTCTGGGTTGGCCTCACCCCAGCTTTGTGGCTTTGGGCAAGTCATTAAAATGTTCATTGTCTGTAAAATAAGGTGTTGGACTAGGAGAGCTCTAAGATCTCTTCTAGCCCTAACCGCCTATGATTAAGTCAAACTCGTTGTCACTTTGTGAGGGGTATAAATGTCCAACTATTATATTGTTTTGTACACCTGAAACTAATAATAAAAAACGACAACAACAAAGTCTCTTGTTCATCACACACACACAGAGTTATTGAAAGTTGATGACATTATAACTTTATGAATAAATATATATGCAAACATCATTGCCACTAGTTCCTTTAAAATATCTATTTTTTTATGGCTTAATTTAAGCCTCAGCAATTAAAAGTAGCATAATTGTGCTCATATAAATAGTAATTTTCTAAAATGCATCTGATGGCACCAGGCGCTGGGTATGTTTCATTAGTTGCTGTAAAAGAATAGAATTTCTGTAAAAAATGAATCACAAGCAAAGAACTAGATTCTGAATGTATTGTATTCCCCAGTGAAATGTAGCCATTATTAATAGATGATACTTTGAGATCTAATGTTCATTAAGCTATTGTTGAAGCACAAAGCAAGAGGCTGAAAAAATTTGTTTCCTCCTATATTTATTTATTCCCCATAAAGTAGTTGTCAGGGAAGCAGTTATAATTATTTTACTACTAACTTCTTTTATCATGCACTTTCTAAATCAGGTTGTTGGTTGGTTTTCATTTTTTAATTGAAAAATACTTGAAATTGTTCTATGAGTGGTTTTTCCCTATGTGATAATGATGGAAACGTTTTAACTTACAAGGAAATAACTGTGGAAGCAGTGAGCACATGGACAGGCGAGACATGAGGGAGGAAGTGCTCATGCCCAAGGGTAGCTCTTGTTTGAGAGCACAGAACACAGCAGCATTTTAACTTAACATTTTTCATTTGGAAATATGAAGTAGAGAACTAGTATTATCAAGGGAAACTGGAGAGAAAAACTTCTATGCTCAATAAGAATTTTTTTTTTTTAAATCATGTTGGACTTTAGTTATCTTTAGCCTGATTGTTTACTTTTCAGACATTAAACAGTTCAGGGGACTACAAAACAAATTATACTTTGAACCCAATAGTACAATCACAAAATAACAATTTTATTTCGAAAACATTTGAAAATATGTCCAATGTATATCTTCTTTTTTCTTTTCAATATTTAAAAAAAATTTTTAATTGCAGATGACATATAATATTAGATTAGTTTCAGGTGTACAGCACAGTGATTAGACATTTATATAACTTACGAAGTGATCGTACCAATAAAGCAAGTACCCACCTGACACCATGCATAGTTATTACAATATTATTGACTATATTCCTTATGTTATACTTTACATCCCATGGCTACTTGTAACTACCAATTTGTACTTCTTAATCCCTTCCTCTTTTTTACCCAACTCCCTACCCTCCCTCCCAGCTGGCAACCATCAAAATGTTCTCTGTATCTTTGAGTTTGTTTCTGTTTTGTTTATTTTGTTCTTTAGAGTCCACATATAAGTGAAATCATGTGGCATTTGATCCTTGCTTTTTATCACTTTGAATATTTGCTGCCAATCCCTTCTGGCCTGCAAGGTTTCTGTGGAGAAATAAGCTGACAGTCTTATGGGAGCTCCCTTATAGGTAACTAGTGCTTTTCTCCTGCTGCTTTTAAGAATCTCTCTTTTTCTTCAACTTTTGGCATTTTAATTATGATGTGTCTTGGTGTTGGCCTCTTTGGGTTCATCTTGTTTGGGATTCTCTGTGCTTCATGGCTCATATATCTATGTCCTTTGCCAGGTTAGGAAAGTTTTCAGTCATTATTTCTTCAACTAGGTTTTCAATTCCTTCCTCTCTCTCTTCTCCTTTTGGTGCCCTTATAATGCAAATGGTGTTATGCTTGATGTTGTTCCAGATGTCCCTGAAACTCTCCTCATTTTTTTGTTTTTTTGATGTGGTCATAAGAGGAAGCAAGCACAACATTTACCTACTCTGCCATCTTGACTGGAAATCCTCCAGTATACTTCTTAACACAAATTCTAGATCCACAAATGTTGTAGTCACAAAAATAGTTTTGGTGAGAAGTGGTGAGGAAGCCAGGCAGGAAATGTGAAGAGAGAAAGAGAATTACACTCCTAGCCTGCTCGCTTTGTGCCAGATAGCCGATTTACACTTTAAATATGTTAATTTATATAATCCTCACAAACAACTCTATGAGGTAGGTGTTATTTTTATTTTGCAGTTGACAGATCTGAGATTCATTAAAGTTAATTAACTTTCCCAAGACACTAAAGTGGTTAATGTTAGAGAGCTCATTGGATTTCAAGAACTATGCTCTTTCTAATATGCTGCTTTCTGCATAAGACTATATATACCTTTGCTGGAATTAAAAGTACCTAGTGTACATTTACCTTCCAGGAATCAAATAACCATAATTTGATTTTAACATAAGTGTGCAAAAGGTCCCAGAACATAAGCCCAACATTGTTAACCTACCGCACACTGGAGTATCACAGGACACATTTGGCAGGCTGGTGGGATCTCATTTAGTGTGACTGAGGGTTTGATGCCCTTGATAGGAGTTACTGAGGACTGGACTGTTGGGTGCTACTGAGTGGCCACCAGGAACTACTTGGAAACTGAGTGCTAAGCCTGTTGTCTAGTGGCAGATTTGGACTAGGGTGAAGAACAGGAGGCATCTACCTTGGGAATGAAATTTAAAGGGCACCCAAACTCAGTAATCAAGATAAATATTTTAATGTAATTTCTTAAGAAATCAAGTTAGCAAATTACAGCCATAGGCTAGCCACTTGTTTTTGTAATTAAGACTAGGGCTCTGAGTTCTAAACTATTTCAAATAGTGGCCTTTCTTTATTACTCAGGAATCTAAGGAAGGAGAAAGCTCTGACTCTGAGTGAAATCAGAACTAAGAAATCATCTTCCGGGGCCTGGCTCCCTGTTTTGGGTGCCTGGGGACAATATTTTCTCAGTTCCCACCCAACAGGAATATCCTACTTTCTTAGGGTAAGAGCTAGACTTAGGGTGACTTAGTGTCTTGGTTTGCCCAGTGTCTCCAGGTTTTAGCAGTGAAAGGACTGCATCCCCCTAAATCTCTCAGTCCTGAGCAACCCAAGACAATTGGTCATCTTGATGAAGGGAATGTTCTTAGTTGTAATATTAAAAAATGAGAATACATGGATACCCTGCTTGGGGCTGACTCTTAGAGTTTAATATAGGTGGATATAGAGCATTTTAGTCTAAATTTAACTACTAAAATTAAAGTCATACTAACCTGGGTGAAGTCACAAGGTGATGTAATTTGTGTGTCCACAGGCTACACCAACATATGGGGAAATCACAGTTTCAGTGAGTTCTTTGGCTGATATCCCAACCTGCTATATTTGGCCCTCCAACTCACTTCAAAACCTGTTCTACTTATTTCTGGAATCCCTAGGAGGTATTGCACTAGTGATATTGAGCAAGTCCTCTTAGGCTCCATTGTTTGACATGGACATTAGTGACCATCACAGCAATGGAGGGGTTGGGGTTTCTGAAGCAGCTATTGTCAACACTTCCTGCATGGGTGGCCTTCTGCTTTATTCAGTCATGCTCAGTAAGCTAAGACTTGCTTCCCAAGTCTCTCTTCTTTTCACTGTGTTCCCTGTATCTCTCTCCCAACATCCTCAAGTTAGATTTGAATGGAAGTCTAACAGACTACCTAAACAGAGGCAAAATTACTACAAAGCTGGAGAAAGTAGTTTCAGAGACCTTTGAAAAAGCTCTATACTAATTCTGTACTATTTTTCTTAAAGAATACTCTATGCTAAGTACTGAATTGTGTCTCCTCACAATTCATTTGTTGAAGCCCTAAACTCCAATGTGACTGTATTTGGAGACAGGGATTTTTAGGGAGTAGTTAAGGTTAAACAAGTTAATAAGGCTGGGATCCTAGTCCAATAGAACCGGTGGCCTTATAAGAGGAAGATCTTTTTCTCTCCCTCCACTTTCCCTCCGCTTCCCCACACACACCAAGGGAAGGCCACATGAGGATACAACAAGAAGGCAGCCATCTCCAAGTCAGGAAAAGAGCTCTCACCAGAACCTGACTATACTGGCACCCTGATCTTGAACTTCCAGCCTCCAGAACTGTGAGAAAATAAATTTCTTTTGGTTAAACCACCCATTCTCTGGTATATTTTTACGATAGTCTGAGCAGACTAAGACAATCCATTTTTTGTTTTTTTTTGTAAACCTATATTTGATCATTGGGAATACAAATTGGAATTGTTCTCTGCCATACTCAACCTCAAATTACAGTATTAATATATGACCCACAGAGGTGACATCAACACAGAGCTAGAAATATTCTTTAGCTTGAAGAATTGATAGAAACTGAACTACTAGGGAGCTACGGTTGTGAACACTGGAAGTGACTCTGGCAAGAGAATGAAAGCCATGAGATGGGAATGAAAAAAAGGTTCCTGGAGCAACACAAGGAAAATAAATCAAGGGGAAGGGCAGTAGGGAACATTTCTGAACAGGGAGACAGCACAGGAAAGTGGTCCGAGGCATGGCTCTGGACAATCTACTACTTGTATCTATGTGTATCACCTACTCATTTGTTTTACCTGAATTCCTCATCTATAAGGTGGACAAAAGAGTAGTAGTACCTACATCACAAAGTTGTAAAGAACAAATTTTATGAAATGTGTAAAGCATTTAGAACAATGACTACTGCATGGAAAGTGCTCAAAAAATGTTACCCATTTCATTTGTAATAAATTTCTAGTGTTCCCCAAATGAAAGACATACTCATCTGTCTGGTGTACAAACCCTAACTACCCCTTATGTTGTATAACCATATACAATCCATTACTACGTCTTGTCAATTTTATCTTCTAAATATTCAATTAATCCTCTTTGCTCCATCTCCACTACAGAGGTGTGAATTTTTCTGGGAAATAAAATATTTTTTCTAGCCTCCCAGAGAAGGAAGAGCAGCTAAAAATTTTAAGATGGGTACACATTTGCACTGTTTACTGCATAATTCATAATTCATGAATAGCCTCCTAATTCATCTTGCTTTCCCCTTCCCTCCCAACGTAAGAGGTTCTCCACACCTTAGAAGAGTGAATTTTTCAAAAGGCATATCTAATCACATTATTCTCTTTTCTCCACACCACTCCTCCAGCTTAAAACCCTTCAATGATTTCTCTTTGTGTTTAAGATGAAAATCAAACCTATTACCAAATTCTCCTTCACCCTTCAACTAATCTTTCCCTCACTCCTATTCAAGCCATTTAGATTTTCTTTTGTTCCCAGATGTGCTAAGTTCCCTCTCACAACAGGATCATTGCAAATAGTCTTCCCTCTACCCTTAATGCTCCTCTTGAGCCTCTCCCCTCACTTACCTGGTTAACTCCAGCTGATTCATTATAACTTAGCTCAAGTATCCCTTTCTAAGGGATACTTGTCCTGACTGCAACCCTCCTCCTTTTCCCATTCTTGGTAAGATTTCTTGGTTATTTGCTCAATTTCTTTTCTCAGATTGTAAACTACATGAAAGACCATGTTTACTTTTGCTCATCATCACACCTCCAGTGCCTAGCAGATTGCTTGGTTCATATATGATAATACGCAGTTGTTGAATGAATGAACTAATGAAAGAATGGCCAGTGGGGTAGGGTTCCATCTGTTTTACTGTTCGATGTTGTCTTTACTGTTCCTCTGATACAATGCTTTGATTGTTCTCAATATGACCTGGGAAACACGGTTATGAGTGCTATCCTTTTTCTTCTCATATTTAATTATCCACCTTCATTGAAATATTCAAGCCTATAATTATCTAACAAACTTTATCTGAATCCTTGAATGCAAGAAAATATATCCAAACAGCCTTCTCAGGATATAACACTCAATTGCAGTCTATCTACATTGAGTCTTGGACTCATGCGAGTCCTTGATTTATTTACAGGATTGCTGGAGTTACAAACATTCCATTCATCTAAAAAGTGCCAACACAATCTTTGAAGAGTTCAGAAAATAAAGTTCACAACTGAAGATAGTTTTGATTGGTATGTATTGTTTTTTTCTGTAGCTCTGAGATAAAGGAAAGGTGTAATTTACTGAGCAGCACTTAGAAAAACATTTATTGAGCAGAAAATATATTATTTTACCCTATAAGGCATTATGGTATGGACAAAGCTCATTTTCATATGTGGAAGTGGGGACTTAAAAAAATTATTTTGATCAGCTTGTCTCAGCTGGCAATGGTAAAACTGAGTTTCAAAATTCCAGGACTTTTGACTTTAAAGTACACGCTCCTGGTGTGCCATGTTGTCTCTGTCTTCAGGGTTGTCAGGAGCTTGTCTGCTACCCACATGGGCAGCAGGTAGTCAATACCCTGTAGGAGGGTGGCTTAGGTGCTGTATGAGTTCTAGCTCCTTCCTTCCTTCCTTCCTTCCTTCCTTCCTTCCTTCCTTCCTTCCTTCCTTCCTTCCTCCCTCTTTCCTTCCTTTCCTCCCTCCTTTCTTCCTCTCCTTCCTACAGGAATTAAGTTGTTTAAGGCGAGTTTTCTCTCTCTTGCCCATATTAGCTGTTTATTTTTGCATGTATGATTTTTACTGTTATCTAGAATCACATGCTATTAAGAGATGTACTTGGAATTAAGAGAATTTAATTCTTCGTGCTTTAAAAAAAGCTCCACTAGTATTCCAATTCTTTAATATTGAACTTATTTTTTACCTCCTCCCACCCATAAACCCTGCATAAAAGTTGAGTGTGTGGTCACTTCAATCCTCTGCAAATGAATCCTTCCATGTATTGATATATTTAACTCTACTCCTGGAGTAAGAGAGGAATGCATGACAGTTCAGGTAAATGATTGCATCGTTCCCTTCTCATATAATTTGCTGAGGACTGGCAGATCTTAGAGTAAACTACAAAGACCGGAATTGGATGGAAGTGAAGTGCAGCTGTTACACTTCTGTGTACAGGCAACTTCAAATAACAGTCTAAAATAGTTTTCCAACAGTGTTCCATAAACTCGCCTGCAATTTTTCTCATTGCACTGGTATGTGATTAAGCTGAGCTAGGAGGCTTAAACTCAATAAACATGCCTTTTAAAAAAGCTTAGTTAAAATTATCTTTAAGATACAGAAAATGACCTAACACTTGGTATATACATGTACATCTATGACATTGATTTTCTAAACTCTAATTTTTATTCCACATTGTGTGAGTATCACATATCGCCTGGGATCAGTCTGACATAGAATCTGTTGGTTTTCCATGCATTGATGATTTTGTATAAAATCTTAATCTGACTTGAAATATTTTCTATTGTCTTATTGATTATCTTGACATTAATACTAACCATAGTTATATACTGCGATACAATTTAGTTTATGACTGTACCAATAGTCTATATATATGTACAAAAGGACATACCTAAATTTACTTTGTTTGAAGCAATCTAATTTAATTAAACATAAAATGGATTAAATTATTCTCATGTTTATGGGTGTTTAGGGAGAAGGAGATGGGAACTAATAATGATCTCAGTGATCATTATGGATTGCATGGCTGATACAGATAAAATTTCATTAATTTTACAAGTATTAATTGAGAGCCCAGTAGGCCCCAGTTATTACAGTAGGCTCTGGGATTAAAGAGATAAAAATGTGTTGTCCCATTCTGAGTACTCAGTTTCTTAAAGAGAGATCCATGACAATAAGGAGAACTCCCTGTGATGGCTGCTGTAATAAATGTATGTACAAAACAATCAGGAAACAGGAAAGAATGTAATCCTACCTAATTTGGGGCTTTTAAGTTTCCTTACATTTTCACTTTTATAAAGAATACTTCAGTAACATATTTTGCATAAACTCCTCTCCACATTTTTTTTATATTTCCTTAGAATAAATTCCTAAAAATGGAATTACTGGGATGAAAGGCATGATAATTTTTAAGGTCCTTGACCAATATTGCAAATTGGTTTCATGACAGCCTGCTCAATGTAGACATTCACTAGCAATTTATGAGCATGCCCATTTTGTGATACTAGCAGCAGGGAATTGGACTATTCTCTTTAAAATTACTTTCTCAGTGGCCTTTATACAGACAACCTCTGAAACACATTTCTTACATTTCTTTCCGGAGACACACTGTATATATTTATGATATTTTTTTTTGGTATACGGGAGTGTATTTAGTTTTATAAAGACAAATTCATTATACAGTCAAATCTGCTAATATTTTTCATGAATTATTCCCCTTGTGGCTTTCAAGATACCTGACTGGTTATTTTCCTCTATCCTTTATCATTGATCAGTTAATGTTATCATTTTGCTCAGAGAAGAACCATATTGATCTTGAAAACTGGCAGAAGAAAACTGTAGAGTGTATTGCTGATCATTTCACTCTTCTCAAGGGATCCTGAGGGATGATCCACGCAATTTAAGGCTTGGGTTTTTCAAACAAAATAGAAACAATAAGCTCGATCTCCTCTGAGTGAAGGGCATCAGAAACAATGTTTACTGCTCATGCGTTTGGAAAGTAATGACAATTATATCAATTGCCCTTAAAGAATATAGCATTTCTAATAAAGCACGTGTGTGCATAAGGGTGGGGGGAGGGAGCAGAAGAGGGGAGCACATAAATCAGAATGCAGCAAACTGGTTGCAGAGGCTAGATAAGAATAGACAAAACTATAAGGTGTAAGGGTTCTTTCTTTGAACTGAACCAATTAATGGCCCTTACTTAGCAAAGAATGCAAGCTCTCTCCAATGCCCTCCTTATACCAGATTCCACAGTCACATGATCTAGTATATACAGGATTGCATCCATAGAAACCTGCCAAACTGGAGAAGGGATGTTTTATCTTTGTTCATTTTTCTAAAAACATTCTTAAAAGTTATTTTGGCATTCAGCTACTTAAAAGTAGAATCCGAAACAAAATAATTTAATGCAGTATGAAGTCAGGATTTGAATAAAATGAATAAAAAAGTTATTACCCAAACATGCTATAAAATAGCAGAATGATGTATTGCAGAAGGTGTTAGAAAATAATTATAACTGTTCAAAAAATCCTGCCCTAAAGATCAAATAGTCTGAGTTTAAAAAATAACCCAGATGGAACTAGTTTATGTTTCACTAAAACTTTTCAAAAAAATTTTAAACCCTTCCTAGTGCAAACTTGGCAAAATACTAAATAGCTTTACCTGATAAATATAAATTTAATTAAATGAAGCAAAGTCTGTACCAAGGAAGAAAATTTGATGGAGTAATTCTTCTCCTGTTGTAGATGGTAATATTGTAAGATTCCCTTCCTGCCTGGGATAAGCAGTATCGTAATACTCATAGTTCATGATTTCTTGTGATGAAAGAAAGGCAGTGACCATTGTTGTGCCTTCATTTCCTTGATTTCACCGTGGGTAAAATGGGCTGGATTTTTAAATCACATGATCTGTGACTTGGGTTCACCATGTTCTTCACTTCCTTGCAATGAAATAGGAATGGAGACCCATTAAGTTTTCTCTCTTGTTAATAGTTGTTTTGTTTGGGCAACTGGATGAAGGGCAAACGGAAAGAGAAGGTTCTCCCTGTGGATTAACAACAGAGAGACTGATGGGGAGCAGGGATAAAACCTGGAGAGCAAACTACTCTTACCTGCAGGAAGCAGCTATTAAAGCAAACTTGGAGTGTGTGAGAGGGGCCCATGTTCAAAGCTGATTACAGTGATAAAAGAGGGAAGGGCTGAAAGAGAAAGTAAACAGCAGAACACCAAGTGTGTTCTAACAGTAAGGTGTAACACACAAGAAATACTCAAATATTCATTGAAACAATTCTAGGCCTCAGAGCAAACATGGAAGGCTCCTTGCTTTTAAAGTGTGTAGGCCAAAGAAGCTTATCTTTGAAAGTTTTGGTAAGAGTCACAAGGTTTAGGTAAGATGTTCTTTTCCATCTTCCTTTCCTGCTACCGTCTCCTGACTCACAGCTCTCCAGACAGAAGGGCCTTTCTGCTGTTTTCAAAAATGCCAAGAAAACTCCACCTTGGGCTTTGGCACTGGGTATTCTCTTTCATGGAACATTCTTCTCCAGATATTCTCCTGAGTAATTCTCTTATTCTTTAAGTCTTTGCTCAACTGCCACTTTGTAGCAGAGACCTACCTACCCTGTTAGATGATGCAACCAGCCCCTCCTTCCACCCAGCAGATAACCCCTTCCCAACAGCCCTCCCCATCTCCTTCACCTCCTATACTCCTTTTTTCCACAGCACTATCATCTTCTAACATACAGTGAATATTAGTTATGTTCGATATTATTTCTTGTCTGTTCCCTCCTACACCCACCTCCCCTCTTTCTGTCCCCGTATAGAATGCTGAGCTCCAAGAGGGCAAGGATCTTTGTTTTCTTCGCAGATGTGTCCACAACACCTAATACAGTGTCTGATATGTAAAGTACAAAAGGTACTCAATTAGGATTTATGATATGAATACATGAAGGCTTATGGAATCCGCATGAACTGGGAAGTACAGATCAGCTAAGGAGGCATAGAGTGATTTTCATATACATCTGCTTTTGCTATAGCTGGGAGGTACAGAAACAAGAAGCTGAATAAAGTAAGGGTTTGTTTTGTTTCCTGGGAGAAAAATTACCCAGGAACTGGTCCTTTTTACGATCAAGTTCATAGTATTTCCTGAGATTAATAATATCTTGAATTTGGATGATGCTTTAAAGTTTTTTCTTAAAAGTCTGTGTTAGATGTTAGCTCACTTTAATCCCTATTATACAGTGAGAAAACGAAAACTCAGAGAACAAAAACTTGCCCAGTGTGTCACATTCAGCACATGTGACTGTACTGAAGGGTGCCCAGGCCTTCTAATTCCACACGTTCTCTCCTCATGCAGAGAAGACAGAAGGAATACACCATTAAGGGGACAAAAGACAAAAGACTGGCGTGTGTGTGTGTGTGTGTGTGTGTGTGTGTGTGTGTGTGTGTGATGGAAAGTGTGATGCTTCAGTAGACCAATAGACCAAGATGAGAGGATAAAACAGAGACAGATCGTTAGAGCTAAAGGAGAACATTGCCGTTTACAATGACCTACATTTATTGATCAGTATTCCAAACATGTTTTAAAAGCTTAAAATGACATCTAAAGTATATTTCTTTGTTCATTTATGCCTGGAATGCCATAAAATTTAGACTTTATAAGGGGATTTATTGTTTTCCCTGTTTCTTATCATGAAACTATCAGCTGTTTAGAAAATTAAGGTCTGAAATACTGAAAATATGTTATTGCTTTTCAATAGTTGTCAGCTCTCTAGCTATGCATTCTCAGTATTGGATAGCAATTTTTAGCCTTTGTTCTCATGTATTTATCAGATATTTTATTTCTGGGATACACAGCTGTTAACTGTTCTTTTAAGTGTCAACCTTCAATCATTAAGCTGTTTCATTTCTATTTTTTCCTTTAGCAGCTGTTCTATTGATTAGAAATTGTTCCTTCTAGAATGTTTCAAATTAAAATAGGGAGTGCAAAATAAAAAGGTGATATATTTAAAAAATGGTGAAATCATAAGAACGTATGCTGTACTCTACGTAACTGCAATGTATATGCCCTGTAAACACACACACACACACACACACACACACACACTCATTTGGAAAGCATATATACACATTTTTAAATTAATATTAGCCTCATTGAAATTATTCAGGAAAATATGAAATACATTAAGTTCATACTATGTGCTTGTTGCTTTGTTAAATGTTGAAATACAGTTTCAGGAAGTGAGAATATTATTATCCTCATTTTACAGTTGAGGAACCTGAACTCAGGGAACTTAAGTAACCTAGTTAAGGTCCCAAAGCCAGTAAATTCCAGAGACAAGATTGGAATTGAGTTTTGTCTTGATCTCAAAAAGCTTGTGTCCTCTTTTCCTGTTATTTTATTTTCCCTGGAATATTTCAGACATACAAAAACTGTACAGAGAAAATAAAAACTTATGTACCTACCGCTGAACTTAGAAATAGAAAATCATAAATATAGTTGGACCTTTAATTATATTTACTAATCCCATTACCCTCCTTTTCCTCCTGAGTCCTGAATTTGTGTTTTTCATTCCCATTCAAAGCTTTCTATTTATTATGTATGTATCTCAAAGCAATAGTTAGTATTATTTGACATGTTTTTAAATTTCTTGTACTGTTGTGAAAATTTATGTTTTTACTCAAGATTAATTTCACTGTTTTAGAGTATTCCTTTGTTTGAATATAGCAGGATTTTTAAATCTATCTCATTGATAGCTGTTTAGGCTGTTTACAACTTTTAGCAATTACTTTTAATTTTTGACAAGTTGATGGGTGTAAACTGATGTTATTGGTTTTCTTTAATTTTCTTTTTCCTGATTAGCACTAAAGTGGAATATCTTTCATATACTCACTGGTGACTAATATGTACTCTACTATGAATTTCCAGTTCAGATATTTTGTCTCTTTGTTCTATTGAGTTGTTCATCCTTTTCTTACTAATTTTAGGATGACTGCAGATTATAATCTCTAGCTATCTTCCTGAGGTTTTAAAAACTTTTATCATGTCTTTTTAAAATTTATTTTTATTAGTTTCAGGTGTATTTATCATGTCTTTTGATGTACAGATATTTTTTTCCTATGTTTAAAGGCAAATTTTATTTCCTTTGCTGTGAATTGTCTGTTCCTGCCCTTTGCCCATTGGCCCATTTTTCTTTTGGGGCTTTTTGTCTGTCCCTCAACTTTTCTTTTTTTCTTGTGGTCTGAATTGCATGTATTTTTCTTACTTTTGCAGTTTGTCTTTGACTTATGCTCTTCTGTTGCCTTACAGTAGATGATTTTTATGGACTATAACTTTATCAATCTTTTAATGACTTCTGGAATTTGAGTCATAGTTAGAAAGACCTTCCTTATTTTAAGATTATAAAAAATTTACCTACATTTTCTTCTTGTAGGTTTGTGAGCTTGCTTTTTTACATTTAAATCTTACATCCTTTGAAAATTTACCTTACTGAAGTGTTGCTTTAAACTTATCTTGGTAATCAGTTGTTCCAAATCCCATATATTAAAAAGTCCATATTTATTTCATTGATTTGAGATGTAATTAAATTCTTATGTGCAAATGAGTCTACATCTGAACTTCCTGTTAGGTTCCATTGATGTGTCCATATGTACACTTACTACACTATATTAATAGTCAAGCGTTCGTCACATAATTTAATATATGGTATGGCGAGTTGCTCCTCATTGCTCTCATTTATAAAAGTTTTCCTGGCCATTCTTGCTTTAAAATTTTTCTACGTGAACTTTAGTATTTGTTTGGCCATTTCTTATAAAAAAAAATCCTCTTGGAATTTTATTGAGATTTAGTTGAATTTATGAATAAACTTAGGTAAAATTAATATTTTCATAATGCGTTTTCCCATCTACAGAATGACATTACATTTTTTCAAATCTACTTTGGGGTCCCTTAGGAGTACTTAAGTTTTTGTATTGTAAATTATATAGTTTTTAAAAAGGTATGTTTCAAGTTATTTTAGGAATAACTATTTATTCCTAGGTGTTTTATCTTCTTGTTGTTATTTTCAATTGAATTTTTTATTTTATCTTCTATCAAGTTACTGTTTGTATAAATGCAGACTACTGGTATCTGTATATTAATCTGATACTCCACTACCTTATTGAATTGTCTTGTAGTTTATAGTTTCAAGTAAATTCTCGTGTGGCTTCTAGTTACATAATATATCATCTGCAAATAGTGATAGGTTTGCTTTCTCTTTTAAAATTTTTATACATGTAATTTCTTTATCCTTTTTTTGCACTGGCTAATACTTGTCACATTGGTTATAAAAGACAATGTCCATCTTGGTTGTTGTCTCTCTTGGATCACTTGGTCTGGGGAATGCCAGATGCCGTATTACTTATAACAAACATGTCTTTACACACTTAATTGAACTCAGTAAGCATGAGGTCTGGATTTTAAAAGGCATGTAAGACTAGGAGACAAGGCCTTGGTCTGCACAATGTAATAAATTAAAATTATACTTCTACATAAAGCTAGCACTCGAAGGTGTTCATAAAAGAGGGAACTCATATTTTATTGGTCATACAGACCATGTATACAAAGTATAGCCAATGCAACAATCATCTTGTGATTTTATATTTGACTTGGAAATGTCAGCGAGTACATGATCAAGATTCCATCTACCTATCTGTCCAAATAAAAGATCCTGCTAATTTCCCAGATCGAACTTTGTAAAAACTTGGAAACAATGACAATCCAATTGTAATGAGCACCCTGAAATACCATTTTCCACTGAAAGAAATAAGGGGTCTTTGGAGAAATGGCTGATTCCAGAACTGGAACAGAATATGTTCAAGATTAGCCTGGGATATCTCATGCCAGAACGCAAGGAAGCTGTCAAATACTAATGTGGTCATATTAATAGGGTACATAATCTAACTTGAAGGAGGACCCATTGGCCAAAGATGAGACAACTTGAATATCAAAAAGATTTATGATGGTACTAGATCAAAACACAACACATATGTAAGAATTTATTAGTCCACGATGAAACAAACAAAGAACAACAATACCAAAATAACCAAAAAACAAAAAACAATCTAACCCCAAGATATTGATTCCCACTGGAGTTTGCTAGGATACCAATTTATTACTCTGACACCTAATTTAAAAAATCAGGCATTTATTTACCCAAATGATAATTGATGCAAGGAAGATCTCTTTTAGAAATGAATTTCAGATAAGAAATGCCAAAAAAGGTGGCAGAATAAAATAACTAACGTGGCAACCATCATTGCTGGATGTTCTACCACCAGGTATAAATGAAACGTTGACAAAACTACATAATAGAGGAATCAGGGTGATACCACCTTAATCCTCTGATTTATCTTAGCATCACTAACAGTATGCCAACCAGTCATTTTGTGCTCCCTTAGGTAGCACAGTAAGACATAACACAGGATTATTGCTTAAAAATGAACCCGCATCTTATAGACCTCTGTACTTAAAAATCAGTTTACAGAAATAGTAAGGGGAAGATACCTCAAGAAACCAATCTACCAAATCCAGAATATGGAACATGCTAGAGGACAATTGTCTCAATTTTTCCAACAAATCAGGGGTCCCAACTGAAATAAATCAAATGTAAATAGACATTGTTGAATTAATCAGAATAATCTGAATACAAATAGAGTAAATAACACAAAGGAATTATTATTTATTTGATGTGATAATTGTCTGATGATTTTTAAAATATTATAAAAACAAAGGCCTTTTCAGTTAGAGACACAGATTGAAGAATTTATAAGTGAAATCACACGAAATTTTATGTCTAAGATTTGCTTTAAAATACTTAAAAGAAATAAAATATTATAGGAAAATTGAAGAAACAAGATTAGCTATATATTAAAAATTGTTGAAGCTGAGTGATAAAAGAGGTTCACTATAATATTATTTCTACTGCTGTGTATCCAACTATAATAAAAAAAGAAAAAGCCTACTTTCATGGATCTTACATTTTAGTGGAAGGTACAGACAACAAAAAAGTAAATAATAAAATGTATAGTATTTTAAACTGCAATAAGTGCTATGCAGAAAAATTAGATCAAACATGGAAGATTGGAAAATGTAGGATGGAGATGTGTAATTTGATAAGGTGGCCAGAAAAGTCCTCATTTAGAAGTGACAATTGAGTAAAGACCTGAAAAAAGTGAAGTAGCCAGCCATCAAACATCTGCTGGAAGAGCATTCCAGGCAGAGTAAACAGCAAGTTCAGAGGCCCTGAGTTAGTAGCATGAGTTGTTCAAGGACCTAAAAGTGACAGAAACAGTGTGAGTGATGGGTTAAGTAGAGGAGGTCGGAGAAGAGAGAAGAGTGGAAAGGAGGTACAAATCATATAGTGAGATCAAATTTTAAATTCTTTACCATCACTGTTATCTAAAACAGACAAAGAACCCTTAAAACTCAACATTAAGAAAACAACTAGATTGAGAAATGAGCCAAAAATCTGAACAGACACCTCACCAAAGAAGATATACAGATGGCAAATAAGCATATGAAAAGATGCTCAACATCTATGTCATCAGGGAAATGCAAAATAAAATGAGATACCACTACACACCTGTTAGAATGGCCAAAATCTGAAACACTGACACCAGCGAATACTGACCAGAATGAGGAGCAGCAGGAATGGTCATTTATTGCTGGTGAGAATGCAAAATGTTACAGACACTTTAGAAAACAGTTTGGTGGTTTCTTATAAAACTAAACATACTTTTGTCATGTAATCCAGCTATGGTGCTCCTTGGTATTTACCCAAGGAAGTGGAAAGCTTAGGTCCACATAAAAACCTGCAAATGAATGTTTTTAGCAGCTTTACTCATAACTGCCAAAACTTGGAAGTAATCAAGATGTCCTTCAGTAGGCGAATGGATAAACTGTGGTATATCCAAACAATGAAGTATTATTCAGTGCTAAAATGAAGTAAGCTATGAAGTCATGAAAAGATATGGAGGAAACTTAACTATGTATTATGAAGTGAAAGATGCTAACCTGAAAAGGCTACATACATATCCAAATATGTATGATTCCAAATATATGATCTTCTGGAAAAGGTAAAAATATGGACACAGTAAAAAGATCAGTGGTTAAAGGGGTGTGGTGGGTGGTGAGGGATGAATAGGTAGAGCACAGATGATTTTTAGGGCAATGAAACTACTCTGTATGATACTATAATAATAGACACGTGTCATTATACATTTGTCCAAACCCATAGAATGAACAACACCAGGAGTGAACTGTAATATAAACTATGGACTTTGGGAGATTATGATGTGTCATTCTAGGTTCATTAATTGTAACAAATGCACCACCTGATGGGGTATGTTGATAATGGGAGAGCCTATGCATGTGTAGGGGCAAGGGACATATAGGAAATCTCTGTATCTTTCCCTTAATTTTGTGTGAACCTACAGCTGTTCTAACAAAAGTCTTAACACATTTTTAAAAAGTAAGAGGTCTATGATTGGGATCAACATAACAGTGTGTAAGGCAATCATGAGTAAATATGAAATGGTACCTGGAGACATTGTCCGAGTTATCATTACACAGAAGAAAGGTAAATTAATTGTATTCCTGCCTTCTTGGCCACGAGCTAGTTCAGAAAATCTGAAGAGGCCTGTGTATTCCGTGTGGCATAGACATAGTCACCAACAGTCTAATAATGTCCTTGGAATGATCCGAGAGAGCCCAAGTATCACACTGCTCATACCACAGTGTATTTGCTTTTCCTCTACTTATCTGATCCAAACTCAAGATAGATTACCTGTCTGATTTGATTTACACGCTTGTCTTCCCAATGAAACTGTTAAGTACTCAAGGTCAGGGACGATGTCTTATTCAAGTTTGTCAATGACTACGAGTATTTTTTGAAGGAAAGAAAGAATTATGTTGACCCATGATGAGAGAATTCACTTGGGTTCACATATCTCAAGCCTAAAGAAGCCAGGTTATCTGCCTATGTATAAAAACTGGCAGTTAATGCTTACCTCACAAGCTTACAGATATGAAGTTGGCATCAAATTCTCAATGTACATAAACTTATGGACCTTGGGTTTAGGGAGGATTTTATGAATTTGACCTCAAAGGCAAGGGAAATAAAAGCAAATATAAATGAATGGGACTATATCAAACTAAAAATCTTCTGTACGAAAGAAACCATCAACAAAACAAAGAGGCAACCAACTGAATGGGAGAAGATATTTGCAAACAACAGCTCCAAGAAGGGGCCAATATCCAAAATAGATAAAGAACTCATACAACTCAACAACAACAAAACACACAATATAATTTAAAAATGGGCAGAGGGCCTGAACAGACACTTCTCCCAAGACGATATATACAAACGGCCAAAAGATATATGAAAAAATGCTCAACTTCAGTAGCTATTAGGGAAATACAAATCAAAACCACAATGAGATATCACCTCACACTTGTTAGAATGGCTCTTATCAACAAAACAAGTAATAACAAGTGTTGGAGAGGTTGTGAGAAAAAGGAACCCTTATACACTGTTCCTTGGTGCAGCCAAGGAATGCAGATTGGTGCAGCCGCTATGGAAGGCAGTGTGGAGGTTCCTCACAAAAATTAAGAAGAGAATTACCACATAACCCAGCAATCCCTCTTCTGGGTATCATCCAAAAAAATCTGAAAACATTTATCCATAAAGATATATGTACCCCTATGTTCATTGCAGCATTGTTCACAGTGGCTTAGACATGGAAAAACCTGTGTCCTTCGATAGATGATTGGATAAAGAAGTTGTGGTACATACACACAGTGGAATACTACTCTGCCGTAAGAAAAGATGAAAAGTGCCATTTGTGAAAACATAGATGGATCTTAAGATTATGATGCTAAGTGAAATAAGTCAGACAGAAAAAGTGAAGAACTGGATATGATTTCACTCATATGTGGGATATAAAACTTAAAGCCACAAACGAACAAGACAAATAAACAGAAACTCAAAGACACAGACAACACTTTAGTGGTTACCAGAGGGTAAGGGGAGAAGGGGTGGTAGAATAGGGTAAATGGGGTCAAATATATGGTAATGGAAGGAGAAAAAGATCTCAATATACAGCCTTTGGGGAAAATCAATCTTATGACATATTCTCTCAGCAATAGTAATCAATGGCAGTCCTATTCTCCTCCTTCTGCTAATCTAGATGTGCGTTACTGACTGTGTACAGTTGGCTGGCTAGTTTTTTATACGAAAATCTTACAGATTCTCTGCCCTAAATGATTTCTACTCTTCTATAACTATACTGGGAAATCCTATATTTTAATAGTAAGAAAGACCTTAATTGAATACAGAATAAAAATATATATAAAGTGGGCCGGCCCCGTGGCTCAGGCGGTTAGAGCGCCATGCTCCTAACTCCGAAGGCTGCCAGTTCGATTCCCACATGGGCCAGTGGGCTCTCAACCACAAGGTTGCCAGTTCAATTCCTTGAGTCCCACAAGGGATGGTGAGCTGTGTCCCCTGCAACCAGCAACGGCAACTGGACCTGGAGCTGAGCTGTGCCCTCCACAACTAAGACTGAAAGGACAACAACTTGACTTGGGGAAAAAAGAAAAAGAAAAAGTCCTGGAAGTACACACTGTTCCCCAATAAAGTCTTCCCCTTCCCTCATAATAATAATAATAATAAAAGAATATTAAAAAAAAAAAAAACATATAAAGTGATCTGGCTATAAACTACTAATTAACTTGGCCATGATGTCCTTTCTACCTCACTGCTCCCTATGCTTTCCATTTCAAGCTTCACACCCAGGCAGAAAAAGACAAACTTTCTAGATAGAAGAGGGTTTCCTAAGAATGGGAAGACCTGGGTTTCTTTGCTAAAAATGTCAAATAAATTGTTAAGATCCATTTAGGGTAAAACATAACTAAATTCCCAGTGGTGATGAACTGATCAAAAGGGCCGATCTAGTCATAGTGACAGCTCTGGAGAGGAGTGGGCTAGCATAATGATACTGGTTGTCTCTGGAGTGAAGAAAAATAGGCAAATATGTCTTCTTCCAGGTCCCAACTCCTTTGGAAACTGCAGATAGTCTATTTTCTTCTTTTAAATAATTAATTCTGGGATTTGGGAGCAGATGCTCTTATCCAAATTTCAATCCTCACAATTTCTCATATGTCCAAGCAATTTCTGCATTTGACCAAAAGATAGAAGCCATAAAAATCAAAAGAATATTTTCATTAGATTCCCAGGAACATACAGTAATCTCAGCTGAGACGCTGCTGTATTACTTGTTTCGATAAGTAACACAAGTCAAAGCTTTTATATTTTATTCATCTAACATTTTAACAAGAAATAATCTGAAGAGGCTCGTGACATAACGGATCTTCTGGGTGGAAAGGGACTATGTATTTCCAGTTTTCTTTTATGGAGTGAACATCTATGCAAACATGAACTATGAAAGAATATGAACAAAGCCTTGGGCAATTAAAATGCTACCAGTTACAGCACAAAAGGGATAAGAAGTATGTCTTTTTCTTTCAAATCAATTGCTTTTTAATTATTTGGAAAACAAAGCATTCTATTGAACATCTGTCAGTACTATTTTGAGTAGTTCTTTAGAATATTTTTCTGTTTAATTAAAGGTTTGTTTTCATATTGCCCTAAACACTATTCATTGCTGTAAAGACACAGAATGGGGACTAAACATATTGATCGACATGCAGGAAAATTGAACATATAAGTTGAGCCTACTTTGGCATAAACTAATTTTAAAACCAACAAGCTTTGGAATGTATCCATAAATAAAACAAATGCAGTCTTTCAGCAAAAACTCAGGTTTACCATACTCTTAATAAATGCAATAAATATATAAAAATATAAAATAAGCTATATAAATATATAAAAATATAAAAAACTATAAACCAAAGATTAGTTAGTCACTTTATAAAAGGAGTTTTTATTTTAAGAAAGTGTTTTTTAAAGGAAGCATTTCACTTATGTATTAAATGTATAACTCGATTTTTAAATATTTTATTTATTACTACCTTTAAAGGATGCTAGTGTTTGCTCAGTATGAGATGCTTTTGTGTTGAACCAGGAGGCACACTTATTTAAAAAATTATTGAATGACACTCAGAAGTGTTTTTATCTTACATGTATCTATTTCTTTAATTTCAGTGGGGGGGAATGATAACAAAAAAAAGACTGTCAAAAGTACCATTTTTTCATGTATGCCACATAAATTATTAATATAAGCTGCTTTTATGATGAAAGACTACAGGTCAGTTTTAAGTATAAGAGAATAAGTCACACTGCCAAGTAGTAAATTATAATAGACATACTTATCACTGCGAATCCGTTTTAATTCCTCTTCTGTACTTTTTGCTACCCTTACTTCTCCTTGGTTTTTTTTTTCTTTCTCATTTATACTGTGTCTTTGTCCTCTATCTTATTTCTTCCTCTTTTATTGCGTACTGTCTCTACCTTATGTCTACAGTGGTACCTAGTGACAGCATTGCTTGGTTTTCATTAGTATATATTATTATATTTAGGCATTTATATATATATATATGTTAGAGTATAGCAATATGGTCCATGGACCTGCCATACTATCAACTCAGTGAGCATATGAAAAGCCTTACTACTTAGAGAGCTTTATCTATGAAACAAGTAGCCACATCCATATTTTAACTTCCCTGTATTTATTTGCCCTAAGAGAAATTTCTCAGAGCTTGACTTTACTTTCAGAAGATCAATTTAAATACCAATTTCAAACTCTGAAAAATAAGCCCTTCCAACATTTCTTAGCAAGACAGGCAAATAATTACTAATAAATCAAATGAGGTGGATAAAATAGTTCACATGCTTGTAATTATGTTTATGTACAACATACCAGAGAATCTGGCTTGGTGAATGACACAAACAAAAATACTGTGAAGTATTTAAAGCAGAACAGGATTGCCAAATAAAGGAGAAACACAATGTTCTAGAGCAAATGGGTCTTAAAATAGTGCTTTTTTTCCCTCTTCAAAATAAGCTGTGTCACTACTTAACAGACATAGCCGTTGCTAATATTTTTCTTGTCTGCTGTGTTATGATCCATGTCACTTGACTCAAAGAATGAGACATGTATAAACAAGTATAAGAGCCGTCTCCAAATTGGTGTGTGGGAGTTCTAAAATAATACGACGGTCATAGATTAGCAGATTCAGATTTCCAGATTCGAGTGGTGCCTGCCATTTATGATGTCCACCACAAAAATGGTATCAGATTTTTATACTGAGGCCATGTTTCTCAAAAACTTTGAAAGTGTAGCTAATGCTACAATTCCCTAGGTACTACATGAGTCAGGTACTCGAGTAGGTATTTACTTAGCCACCTTTATATTTACTTGAATTAGATAAAAACGTTGACGTAGAATATTAATAAGGTTACATCCTTATTTATAAATCAATAGAACCAAAAATGGAGGTAAAATAATACATGAAATTAATTTTTAAAAACCTGATTGGAGACACATAGAAAATGTTATATTTTCTTTTACTTTAGCCAATTTCTTAAACAAATCAATGTTGTTGACTTCCTGTGCCTCTCTTGAGAGTCAATTGCCTGACACCCCAGAGTGTTAGGTTCTTCCTCACTCTGATTTCTTTTCTACTTGGTTAAGGTTACACTATATTAACAGAATTACAATTGTCTATTTATACAAAAAGACTGTGGATAACATTGCACAGTTCGCACTCCGCCTAGTATTGCTGTAGATTTCCTTTATGTTTCTATTCATTTACTAATCCAGAACATTGAGGAGATAGAGTATGTACCTGTGGATTTGCTTGTATTTTGAGAAAACATTATTTGTCCAGGTGACTTCCAAGTTGGATCACAGCACCTTCTTGTGTGTTAGCAAAGGAGCTGCATCTTTAATACTGTCACTCTAATAGTTGTTTTCTTTACAAATCACTATAGAAGGAGATTCAGTACAGTTACTTCTACCAACTCACTAGTGATCTGACAGTCTAAATAATCAAATTCATACAACTTGTTAGAAACCCAGGTAAAACCAAAGCCTTGGGTTTCTAGTTCCAGTTCAGTGCCTTGCCCCTTCTGTAACCTATTTACTTGAATGTATGTGATACTTATTATACTAAGAGCATAGCCATATATGTATACACACACACACA
The DNA here is from genome assembly GCF_036562045.2 of Rhinolophus sinicus. NCBI lineage: Eukaryota > Metazoa > Chordata > Mammalia > Chiroptera > Rhinolophidae > Rhinolophus > Rhinolophus sinicus. Next base: position 143,183,984 of record NC_133753.1, read on the forward strand.
GACACACACACACAAACACACACATATATATGTCACTGGAGGAGTTTTCAAACAAAATCAAATTCACACCCAATCACCCAATAGTTTTTCTGGTATCATAAGTAGTGATAGTAATAAACGTTATAGATGAAGGAGCATTTCACAATACTGTCATATAACCATTTTTTTTAACAAAAGGGAAAGAATCTATTAGATCATAGTATTGTCCCTTCTAGTTTTAATATCCTCTGAATCCAGGAATCATCCCAATACACATCGGTATGCAGCAAATGGCAAGAGGGATGCCTTCGTAAGTTAGAAATATTAGAAATTCCTTTAATGCGCATTTGATGCTGATAACATAGAATGAGAATAATCATCACTGCTGAAGTATTTATTTTCCCTTTAATTTTGCTACATCGTATGCTTTCCTGCCCCCACTATTTTCTCATCTCATTACCCATCAATCCATGTAATGTGTTCTCTCTATAAATGCAGTGTGGTAGAATCAAGAGCACAGGCTTTGGCATAAGACAGAAACTATTTGTATCCAGGCTTTGCAACTTTGAACTACATACGTGATCTTTCTCTTGGTTTCTTCCACTGGACTAGAAGGGTACTTATATAAACCTGCAGAGGTGGTTATGACGATCAATGAGTATCAATAGAATATGCTGAGTACAGTGTTGTGATGATAATAATGATAATGATCACACTCTTATTACCATTATGAAACAAGTATTCAGCAAACAGATGGGGAAAGGGGAGGAGGAGGCAGAGGGCCCAGCTTTGTCCCCTCAAACAGTATATTATAAAGTCACTTTTCTCTTTGCTTTTGTAATATTCTCCTCTGCCCAAGAGCAAGAGACAAATACAGTTCACTGCCACCGAGTTTCCCACAAAATAAGACCTAGCTGGACCATCAGCTCAGATGCATCTTTTGGAGCAAAAGTTAGTGTAAGAACCGGTCTTATTTTACTATAATATAAGACTGGGTCTATAATATAATATAATATAATATAATATAATATAATATAATATAATATAATATAATCTTATATAATGTCTTATATAATGTCTTATATAATATAATATGATATGATATAATATAATATAATATAATCTTATATAATGTCTTATATAATGTCTTATATAATATAATATGATATAATATAATTTAAGACAGGATCTTGTATTAATTTTTGCTCTAAAAGATGCATTAGAACTGATTGTCCAGCTGAGGTCTTATTTTTGGAGAAACAGGGCATTTCAAAAATTCATTTAAAGCACAGTCTACTTTGGTGAACTCTGACATTACAGTTTACAAGTCCTATTACAATGGTGTCTGCCTGAATCATTGAAATATCTTAAGGCATACTTTTTATCTTGTTGCTCATAGCTTATATTATAAGAGTCCTCATCAGTTTCAGACGAAAGTATGTCGAGGCAAAATGTTGGATTTACTTAATAATGTGAAATTGGGGTTAGTTAAAACAAAGGCCTAGTATTGAGATGTACCAAAGTAGGAAGAAGAAAAGAGGTTAAGTAGGGAATAAATTATGAAAGAAAATTGAATCTAAGCCAATGAACAGTATGCCTGATATTCCTGAATTGAAAGCTGGCAGAGTGAAGAAAAGGAATATAAACATTGTGAAATATTTGAGGTTGAAAATGTCTCCTAGAAAAAAATACATTAATTTCTTTTTTCATGGCTACTGTTTTCTAAATTAAGGAGACCGCACTGAATGCATTTTTTTTAAAAACAACTTATTTTACCTGCGATAAAAGTAATTTATGTCTTTTGTAAAAATTTCAGAATATACAGGGAAGCAAAGGGAAGAAAAATAAAGATTGCCTTCAAGACAATCACTGTTAACTTTTGGTATCTTTTCATCTGTCCTTTTTTTCTATGCATTATGCATATATGATCTTAATTCATACAAAATTTGGATGTTAATATATAAAGAGTTTAAAAACTTTTCACTATAGAATTTTTTTCAACATGTAAAAAAGTAGAAAAAAGTGTATAATGAATCCCCTGTGCCATGAACAATGATCAAGATATGCCCATCTTGTTTTATCTGTACCTTCTTCTATTCCTCCAGCCTTGAATTATTTTAAAGCAAATCCAGACGACCTAGCATTTCATCCATAAATGCTTCAATATTTACCTCTAAAACATAAGAACCTCTCCTGGGTATCTACCCAAAAAAATCTAAAAACATTTATACATAAAGACACGTGTGCTCCAATGTTCATTGCAGCTTTGTTTACAGTGGCCAAGACATGGAAACAACCAAAATGTCCTTCGATAGATGAATGGATAAAGAAGTTGTGGTATATATACACAATGGAATACTATTCAGCAGTAAGAAAAGATGATATAGGAACATTTGTGACAACATGGATGGATCTTGAGAGTGTGATGCTGAGCGAAATAAGTCAGACAAAAAAAGCAGAGAACCATGTGATTTCACTGATATGTGGTATATAAACCAAAAACAACAAAAGAACAAGACAAACAAATGAGAAACAGAAACTCATAGACACAGACAATAGTTTAGTGGTTACCAGAGGGTAAGGGGTTGGGGTTGGGAGATGAGGGTAAATGGGATCAAATACATGGTGATGGAAGGAGAACTGACTCTGGGTGGTGAACACACAATGGGATTTATAGATGATGTAATACACAATTGTACACCTGAAATCTATGTAATTTTACTAACAATTGTCACCCCAATTAAAAAAAAAAGTGATAATCTTAAAAAAAAAACAAAAACACATAAGAACTTTTTCACAAAACAAACCACAACATCAGTATCAATCATTAACAAATTAACCATAATTTCCTCATATAATCAAAGAGCCGCATTATGTTTTTTGTTTTCTTTCTAAATCAGCCTTCTCTTTGACAATACCATTGTCATCTTTTATTTGCAGTATGAGAGTCTATTGTACAGAAAAGCTGAAGTAATTTGTATTGACAAAGTATAGGAGTGCCAATTTTTCTACATTTTATCCCAAATTGGATTTTATTATTCTTTTAATCATTGTGTTTGTTAACTTTTTTCACATTTTTTGTCCACTTATACCTTTGCAAATTGTTTATTCATGCCCTTTACTTAGTTACTATTGAGGCTTTTTCTTTTTCTTATTGATGTGTAAAAATTCTTCACAAAGATGTGTGTATTTTCAAATTGTTCACACTCTGGCTTATATTGCAATAATTTTACCTTATATTTTCTACTCATTTATTAAGATAGAACATTCGAGAGAAACAGCATGCACTTGCTGATTTATTTATATTGTGGGGAAATGCTATTTTTCCAGGCGACTTCCAAGCCTAGTCATGAGACCCTCTTCTCTGTTTCACAATGAATATTTACTCTTTGTCATGTATATTGCAAATATTTTTCTCACCCTTTATTTTTCACCTTTGTTTATAGTAATTTTTTCTGTACTAAAATTTCCCTATCTCAAGATGAACATAAATAGCACTAATTTTCTTCTTGTATTTTTATTGCTTCATTTTTCCATTTTAAAACCTTAACTCAATCTGAAATTATTGCAATATGAGATATGAATTAGATTATAAATTTACTTTCATCTCAAATTGCTAGCTAATTTTTCCACTGCATTTGAGTAGACCATTTCCCCCAATGATTCAATGTGCCTTTTTTTATCACTTAGAATATTTTATATATTGAATAATTTCAAAACCTACATTATATGTTAGATAGATAGATAGATAGATAGATAGATAGATAGATAGATAGATAGATAGATAAAAAGCAAGGACCTAAGAAACAGAACAAGTTTTAACTGAGAGTAGAAAAAGGCAATCTGCATAGGGTTGATGGAGTGGGTCACTGTCACGTAGGAAATTAAAAACATAAATAAATATTTTTAGGGACTAAACAATGACAACTTGTATAAATTGAGGAGTAAAATGACACCTGAAACTACGAATTTTTCCCATCTCACAAGTTTGCTGAAGATTTATCATAGAGTAGAGCTAGTTCTTCCAAGCTTACCTCTGGGTACAAGCTCTCTACCTTGCACTTATTCAACATTTATTCAGCACCATTATGTGGCATTTTGCTAGGTGCTGGTTATACAAAAAAAGAATAAGATTTAGTCCATGTTCTTAAGAAGTTCAGACTTACATTGACTGCACTTTTATGTTGTGTTGTAATTATCTGTTTATGGGCCTAATTCTCTTCCCAGAATATGACCTTCCGCAGGACAGTTTCCATGGTTTATTCATGTTCTAATCCCTAGTGTTTATAATAATTCGTGACACATAGTAGCTGCTGATCAATGACAATTTGTTGAATTCCCTGGGAGCAGAATCCCATTATTTCCTGGATCATTCATACCCAAATCCATCTGCCACGGGGAGATAGGAGCCATCTACTAAGCATTCACTGTTGCATTCACTTTTGCTCCCCTGCTCAGGTTTCTTCCAATGTTGCCATGCCAGAGAACTTTCTCTTCTCTTACAGATCCATTCTCTACCCTTCCCCCTCACCCCCTAGGGCTGGCTTGTTTCCATTACATCATTGGTCTCCAGCTGCCCAGTCTTCTTGCTGTGAGGTTTTATCAGGCTGGCTAGGTTCCTCTACAGAAAGTCTTTAGTCTTCTCAAGGCGGCCTGCTGTGAAATATTCTCCTTTCCTTTTGGCTTTCAATAACTTTCCTTTAACCTTCAAGTCTGTGGTAATGACCAACAGGCAGTAATGGCCCTGGATTCTTGATAATCCTTTGTGTTTCAAATAAAAGCCCCATCCATTCTTTTTTGAATAATCTCTTTGCAAATAAAACCTCCTCACATTATACTTTCAAGTATGCCATCTGTTTGTTATCATTATTTATTATTATTGTTACCATCATCGTCATCATTATTAGTACTTTTCCTCAAGAGTATGTGAATGTTGGGGTGGGAGGGAAGATGGTAAGAGTGGAAATGTGGTCATGCACATGTGGGAAAACAGTTTCATGTTTGAAGGCATCTGATAGTGTGAAGAGTAGTTCCAAAGACTGATTTGAGACGTTGGCAGAAGAATCAGTGAAAATAAGAGAGGCAAAGCTTGGATACCCCTAAAAAATAAATGGACTCAGATGATCTGGTGATCAGTCGATGAGTTATGACATTTATTTATTTATTTTAGACCAACATTAACTATGCCTGTCCTGGGACCCTCAATGATTTATTGTTTCTTGACAAGTTGCCAAGAAAATCTATTTGCCATTATTATCTACAGGTGACGGTGTCCATCCCAAATAAAGAATTTAATTCTACACATATTAGTTGAGCTATGAAATCCCTTGTCAGACTTTTAGGTCCATAATCTCAGACTTTCAGGAATATTATATTAAGGACTCCAAATAATATAATTCACTGATCTAACTTTTATTACTCTTCATTTTTAGGGTACATTGGGTAGTGTTCACTTCATTCATAAACATAGACTCTAAGAGAATAAAATAAATTACATGTTTTTACTTTTGGTCACTTGAACTCACCATTTTGGCAGATCACTCATCTAGTGCTTGCTACTGTGTGTACCTTTACATTATAGATAAAGAAATATGTAGATAAAAATACCTTAGACATTGTGCTTATTTATTCTATTCTTCTATTCAATAAGCTTTTATGAGAACTAATTAAATAATAGATGTCATGATCGTTAGGTACTGAAGAATCATAAATGAATTAGACACACATCATTTTTCTCAAGGTACTTAAACGAAGATTGATGGACTGTGAACATGAACTTCATTAAAAATAAAATCCCTTTCCATTTCTGTTACAAAGATATAGGAAGCACTACTTTAGCTTCATTGCAAACTTTTTATAGTGACTGTTACAGGAACAATTTCAAGGGCATCACAGAGACTGGACCAAACCTGTGCATGGTTATTGGTGTTTTAGGTGGTGAGGGATATGTATGAATCAACCTCCTCCACATTCTGAGACTTCTCTTTCAGTGTTATTATTTTTATAATGTTATCACAGTTGGAAAATTCATCTCTAGTGTAGCAAGTTTAGACAAGATAAGCAGCAGGTTTGATTTTTCTTTTGGTGTAAGGGAAATAACATCATGGAAAGCCCTTACATGTGTGCAGCCAAGGAAGGCATTTGACTCTTTTGGTGTACAAACTGTAAAAATAACTACAGTAGGCACTTGATGTCCCTCACTCACACAACTTGACATTGAAGCAACTTTACTGTCTATTGAATGTATTTCTGTGAAGCAATAGTACTATTTCATCATTCCCCACGGAATAAACATTAGTAGGGAGGTGTCATGTGCCAGGGAACTAGGAACTCTTGCTTTCAAGACACTATTTAATTCATGACTTTGCTATTACTCTTGTCTCCATGCATTTCCTCATGGCACTCCATTTCATTAATAATAGAAAAGTCTCCAGTCGCAACACACTTCATTTTTATGCACTTAAGTTCTTTTGGCTGGCATTTGCTGATATTCCTTCCCAGCTGTTTCTATTTATGAAAATACCACCGTGCTTTGAAAAGATATATTTGTTAGAAGCAATAACGGAGCATTTTTACAAATTCTATATTAGTAGGAATATTTAGTTTTTATGTAGTTTTTGAAGACAAAATAATAGATTTGAAATAATAGATTTTTTTTGTAGTGCATATATGTGCTTATTTTTGCCTTTAGATAGATAAGTGTTGGCCCTCTTGAGGAGTTATGCCCCCACATCTTGGTGCTTGTAGTGCTGAAGGCCCTGCACATGTCCAGTGCTAATGAGGCATGGGCTCATACGTTCTACAAATAAATAAGTCAATACATATAAGAAGCAGCCCTGAGCTGTCATTATGAATGAGAGCAAGAAAGTAATACTGATTCTCAAGAGAAAATGTATTAAGATCATAAAAATTTCAAATTCAAATTCATAGTTGTTTCTCCATTTTATGAAAAGCACATGTATCTCCATTTGCTCCTTCACCTAAGACAGTCCTATTTTAGAGAGGTTGAGAGCTTGGGTTACTTAGAGAATGATTTAGAAGCACATTTAAAAGACTCGATGGCTTTTTATGAAGTCTGTATTATCTTGAAGGACAGGGACGTGTATCAGAAAATTAGATCAATTACTCTGAAATTAAGTTTTCTTCTTTTGTTTTATATACCACCAAATCATTCTCTTCCTCCAAATATTTAAGATGGTCCTGAATATACAATATGCACACAAGGGAGCTACAGAGACGTGCAATGGCTTGAGTGCCAAATGAATGAATTTGCTCTTAAAGACTTCATAGAAGGGGATACCCTTTCCTTTCCATCCATTATGATGAAAATAATCCTTACTCATGGGAGAATTCCAGCAAAATTAAAGGACCACACACATACAAAAACCAGTTTAGTTAGGATTTTTTATTTTATAAAATCTTATACGTGAATAAGTAAGATGTCAATTTTTTAAACAAAATGCATTTTGTTAAAAAACAATTTTTAGGTAGATACCCAGAAGAGGGATTGCTAGGTCATATGATAATTCTGTTCTTAATTTTTTTTATGAACCTCCATACTGTTTTCCATAGTGGCTGTACCAATTTACATTCCCACCATCAGTGCGTGAGTGTTCCTTTTTCTCCATAGCCTCTCCAACAGGTGTGAGATGTGAGGTGGTATGTCATTGTGATTTTGATTTGCATTTCCCTAATATCTAGTGAAGTTGAACATTTTTTCATAAATCTGAAAACATTTATCCATAAAGATATATATATATATACCCCTAAGTTAATTGCAATATTATTCACGGTGGCCAAGACATGGAAACAACCAAAGTGTCCTTCAATAGATGGTTGGATAAAGAAGATGTTGTACATATAAACAATGGAATATTACTCAGCCACAAGAAAAGATGGATGAATCTTGACATAATCATGGTAAGCGAAATAAGTTAGTAAAAGTTGAGAACCATATGGTTTCACTCATATGCAGGATATAAAACTGAAAGCAACAAAGGGATAAGAGAAAGAAACAAAACCTCATAGACAACTGTTTAGTAGTTACCAGAGGGTAAGGGAGGAGGGGGGTGGTAGAAGAGGATAAAGGGGATCAAATATATGGTGATAGAAGGAGAATTGAATTTGGGTGGTGAACACACAATGCAATATATAGATGATATGTTATAGAATTATATACTTGAAGCCTATCTAATTTTACTAACCAGAGTCATCCAACAAATTTAATTTAATAAGCAGTTTTTAAATTTAAGTATTTTAACTAACATTAAATACTATCAATTTAAACTTAACCTCATTCAAAAGTACCAGACATATCTTCTTTTTTTTGAACAGGAGGAGTAAGCTTATTTTTCTCAAACTGGTTTTTAAATTAACTTGGCTACAGAAACAAAACTGTTGTAAGCAGTTATAAATAATTAACCAGAAACCGATATTCTGCACTTTTTAAAAGTATACGTTGTTTTTTTTCAAACATGAATGCTTTAATTTCAGGAGTAGTCTTTAAAGAGAGAAGCCAAATGCATCTTTAAGAAGCCAAGAATATGATTTCTTCTCTCTCATTAATATGTTCTTGGCATTGATAAAAGCATCTTATTTTAGATAACTTCTTACTAATGGCCTCCATAAAACTCCCAGTCAATCTACATTTGTTCCGTATGTCCATGTCAGTAGTTATTTGCCGTACAAGTTAGTTATTATTTACAAAGACAGAAATTTTTTCAAGTGAAAAATATATTTATCTTTTAGAATTTACATTTTGGATTGTGGTCTTAATGTTTCTTATAGGATTGCATTGAATTTACATTTTTTTAAAAAATTTATAAATTGCAAAAATATTATTTAGTGATACAGTGAGTAATTGCTGCCATCCAATTATCCAGATTTTACCACCTGGTGACTATAAAATAAGATCATACTTTCTTTTAATTCCCTAATTATTATTGCTTGAGTCTCTACCGTTCTAGTCACTAGAAATAAGTCTTCTTTACTTCTGAGAGTTTTCACTGGTCCTGCCTTGAATCTGCTCAGGAGCAGGTGGCTCCCTCATTACACTGCTGCCTCTGTCACTAGTCCTGCTCATGATGAGGCAGGATAGGTAGCCTAGGAAGCTGACAACCCCCTCCAGGGTACAATATGAGGTGCCTCACGTGTTATACAAGTAACAAGTGACCGTATCTGGCACCTGCAGCTGGAGAAAAACAAGAACCAATTTCATCCCACAAGTCTAGTTCCTAAAATCTGGGACCTGACCTTTAGTTAATTTTAATGTCATTATAATGTCATTTGCATTGTGGTTACTACAACTCTCATCATGCATCTGATGCCATGACAGTAAAGAAGAAAAAGTGGGAAACGGAGGGTACCATCCAGGGAGAAGAGATTAATGAACCTTGTCAATGGGATGTCACCTATTCCCACCCTGGGAGGGATAAGAACCCCTGATCGTGACTTCTTTGGGGCGACTGGTTATCTGAGTTCGTCCGCACTTTCTTCTCAAGCATGTACTTTCGTTTGTAATAAATCACTTTCGATTTCCTGCACCTGTCTCGCTCTTGAACTCTTTCTTGCGTGGACATGAACCCAGTCACCGCTGCTCCGGGTTGAGTCCTCTCTTGAACATCTCTATGAACTTCTGGCAGCAATGAGACCACTAAACTTATGGGTCAGCTTTCTCGTCCTCCACACATGATCACTACCACTGCTGCTCTTCTGATCTCACACAAGCCTGACCCTTGCTCTTCTCCATCTGGAAAATGAGAGAGATCCCTCCTTAATGCACAGCATAACTGAGACCAGGTAAAATGTTAACTGGACTTATTAAAAGTTTGGATATCACGGAAGGAAAGTACAACAAAAGCAATCATTTACTATTGCTATAAAAGTGGCTACTCTTAGACTAGACAGGACTTCAGGTCACTTATTGGTCCAGTTTCAAGCTGGCTGACTTGTTGCCAGGAAAGTCCCAGCACATCCATCACTCAGAGCCCCATCCAAATTCCTAGGCCCGAAGGAAAGATGCCATTCACAACAATCTAAGCCTCTAAATCCTTATTTCTTGCCTCATATTGGAGTTCATCTAGGATGATAGACAAGGAGAAGATATACTCTCTTCAAGGAAAACTCCACACCCAGCCATGAAACTGTGATCTTGCCTGAGGAACCATTGAAAAACCCTGTGATGCTATAACTCTTCAGTGTTTTTCTGCCTTAAATAATGTCTCTAAGTCATCCAAGTCAGAGTATGCTGGTCTTAGCCAGTCCAGCTTCTTTTTAGTAGTATGAAGTGGGGCCAGAATTGTGCCTCTAAGGCCTTCTTGCCATTCTCTCTATCCTTGCTTTATATTTCAAAGACTCATAGAGTGAGATACGAGTAGTCAACTCTGCAAATGTGCAGTCATAGGTGCTTATAGTGTGGTTCAAATCCAGTTTGTGAAAAGAAACATTTTCTAAAAACATGTCGGTGAAAGCTCATCTAAAAAAAGTCCCCAGTTTACATGATTAAACCTTAACTTTCATTCTGAAGTAATTGCGCTGAGTTTTTTCACTGAGTTCATGAGTTTCTTCCAAAGAATAAGTTGGTACTCTTCTGTTTTTCTCCTAGGAACAAAGCTTCCTCAAGGACTCCACCCAAGAATGTAGGGCTTTCTCATCACTTTGAAAAGTAGCATTTTAGGGATCTTGTAGGGATTGTCAGCAGCATAGACAGCCGTATGAAGAGGAGGCCATCAAGGTTAACAACATCTCAAGTTTTAGAATCCAGAGTACCCTATAAGAAACTACTCTAAAATTCAATGGCTGCCTTAGAACAAAATTTCTTTATTCTCATGAGTGTCGTTTAGGTAAGGCTGGATTCCAGGGTCTGGGCTCTGAGCTGCGGGCTGAGTGTTGGTTTCAGGTCTGCTCCATGTATCTCATTCTGGAGCCTTGGCTGGAGTTCAGTGTCTACTGGGGCATATTCTTCTCCTAGCAGATCCCCAGAGCTCAAAGGGCTACCTCAAGTGCACAAGCACATTTCAAGATTATGCTTGTGCCATGTCCACTAATATCCTATCAGTCAAAAAGACATACGGCCAAGTCCAAAGTCAAGGGGAAGTTCAATTAGCCTTCGCTTCCACCAAGCTGTGGCAAGAGTGAAATATATAATTATTTTATAGGAGCAGAGTATGTCCAATAATTCAGTCTGCTTTTCTGCAGACTTTGCCTAATTCTCTAACTACTATCTTTTGTCTATCTACCCTGGTTCCATATCCTCATCATTTATAACTGATTTGGTGACTCCTTTGCTTAAATCTTCGATTATAGGAAAAATTTAAACTTTTTAGTAAGACCAGTGAGTTCATCCTGGTTAGTTTCATAGCATGTTTTATTTCTATTATTTTCTCTCTTCTCCCCTCACTGTCTAAAGCTATGCTTCCATCTACCTGTTACCTCTCTGAACATCTAAACTTTATTAAGGCTCATGGTTTTGTACATGCTTATTTCTTCATACAGAAATTACTTTTATTTATCCAGCAAAATATATTATATGTCTATGATATGTCAGGTACCCAGCATTATTAGAGATATTTTGGAGAACAAAACAGAATTTGTCCCTTCCCACAGAGAGTCTACAGAAGAGTGAGGAAGGCACGTTCCCACCCCTCTTTGCCATAGTGAACATGCAGTTGTCTTTCAGGGTATAGTTTGGTCACCTATGCCTTTCTCTGCTTTTCCCAGTGAGATTTAACTTTTTCTTTTGTAATGTCCTCATACCACTTTTCATCAGTGTGTAATATTTTCAGATACAATTAATGATTTATTTTTCTTTCTGCATTTTCCCCCATTTCCCTCCCCGCTATTCTTTTCCTAGGAAAGTTTAAGGAAAAGAAGTCCCCTTCTCCCCAAAAAACTACATTGAGGACATTTTTATAGATGACCAAAGGAAAAAATATCAAGATAAAATAGTGTGCAACTGGAGATGGAGCATCTAGGGAAAAATGGTGGAGAACATAGGACCTCTCCCAGATGCAAAAGATTTCCCTGGCCTGAGGAAGAGAGGAAGGAAAATAGATGTATAGGTCCCAGGGACAGAGAGGATCTAGTATTCCCTAAGCATGCTGGAGTCAGTAACAACAACAACAACAATAGCAATGATAATGATAGCAGCTGTTTCTGAACAGATATTATGTATCAGGTATTATGCTAAGCACTTTACATAAATTACCTCCTTTTGCCCTTACAAATGTATGAAGTAGATAACATACACATCTGTCCTTTGTAGATGAAAATCTGAAGCTTAGGAAATTGAAAAAATTTTGCATGAAGTCTTGCAGATATCTCATGCCCAGGATGTGAGTCCAAGTGTTACCCAACTCAGCCTTTTACATAATTCGCAATTCTGCTTCTCTACAGCTAAGCCCTCAGGACTGGCTGCCTAGGGAACCTAAGGAAGAGAAAGCTATCTGCAGCCATGTGAAAACTTCTTGTTTCTCTCGCAGAACACAGAGGTGGTCCAAGGCCCATGAGTCCCAGGAGTCCCACATACAGGGCAAGCAACGGATGCCAAGCCCTCCACCCTCCTTCCTCTCTCATTCCATACACCAGCTAAAAAAGTGGAGGAGAAAGAAGTAAGAATTACCAAGTCCATTTTTTTTTTCTGGCCTGGAAGATGGTGATTTGGTGAAAAAAATAATCAACAATAATTAGAAAAGATAATAAATATATTTTCTTGTGCACGTAAATTTGTCAGGGGAGATTTATACCAATTACACAGATTATCTCTATTCTCCCTCTTATCACTTCACATTATGACCAGAGCCTTTCCTATAGATTACGAATAACTAGAAGTTAGGGAATTTCTGTTACTTGACTTTATTACCTGCACATAGCAGCATGTCCAGCATATGCTGGTTGAATGGATTATTGAAATACCTTTAATAAGATTTTTCTATTACTCAATTTTTCCCCCTGTAAATTCTGTTCACTTAAAATGTTGGATGTTTTTGTTGTGAATATAAACTCAATGAACACAAATAGCTTATACTTCAAACGTTCTTGCTGTTTAAAGTATATGCATATTTTTCACCCCTTTATTCTTAGGTCTTATTCTAAGATTATGTATTGAGAATAAAACAGAGGCTATAACATGAAAACATTTTAGACAAAATTTTCATTCACCACCCTATGTAATTTATAAGGGTACTTAGATACTATAACGACAAGAGCTGCCGAATTTATCGAGAAAACAATGTTGAAGACTAGGAAGAGGAAATACATTCTCTGTAGAGGACTTGATGCCAGAGAGAACTGCAACCAATGACTCAGCAGAAGGTCTCACTACCATCGGGGGCCACAAAGCCAAGCACTGTCACCTGAGAGGAAAATTGACCAAGAAATCAAGACTACCCCTTAATGTAAGCAACTGAATATAAATCAGAGATATTGTTGATGTCCGTGATGATAAGAGCTACTCAGTTAGTATGCTGCCCTTCATCCTACCTTCCCGTTCCTCCATATCTTTATGGTTCTTGAGCTTGGGTCCTGTGCACTCGCCCATTCTAGTCCCACTAACCTCAAGTAGAATTTTTTTCTATTGAATAAATATCCACATTTACAGCTTTTACTTCAATTCATGGAGAACAATTGTTAGTAACATGAAAGAATATGCATAAACTTACAAGTGTAAACTAAAACTTTTAGGGAATTTGAGGAAAAACAGGTTCTTATGCTTGTTCCTTCATCCACTCACAGACTACCCAGTAACCATCTAATGCTTACCACATGTTGGGCACTGCTCTAGGGGGGTGGAATTCACAGATTCACCGAGGGAGATAAACATGTGAATAAATTCTATATGTAAAATAATATGTACTACAATAGAAGCATTCTAAAATTTCATGGGAGTAGAGAAGGGGAAAAACAATATAGAAAATAGAGGATTTCTGAAGAAGTGGGCTTTTGAGCTGGGTCTTGAAGGATAAGAAATTTGCCAATTGACTCGGAGAAGAAAAAGTACATAGGGAAAAAGAACATTTTAAAAGATCCAGAATCATGAAAGAGCATAGCATATTTATGGATTGGAAAGTAATTCATAGGGATGATGTTAATGTGGGGTGTGAGAAGAATGAAAGATAAAGTAGGGGGAAAAAAGGCTGTGATTGGCTTCGTATACAGTACCTAATTTAGAGATTATTACAGATTTGATTGACAGTTATTTATTTATTTTTTTAAGGAGGGCGCAGCTCACAGTGGCCCATGCGAGCATCAAACCAGCAACCTTGATGTTACCCACACCATGCTCTAACCGACAGAGCTAACTGGCCACCTGCCTGACAGTTAACTTTTTGATGGCAGCACGCTATTCTATTGGGTGGTTGGGAACTGATGTGAATATGCTATTTCTCTTCAATGATGGCAAAATGATGCTTGTACTAGGGTGGGAACAGCTGAACCCAGCAGAAACAAAACCAGATAGCGTGCAGAGCCAGCCACAGTTTTTACTATATATGTAGATCTACACATGATGGGTACCATGACTGTTCTTGACTTATTGGGGTTCAGTGTGTGTGTGAGAGAGAGAGAGAGAGAGAGAGAGAGAGAGAGAGAGAGAGAGAGAGAGAGAGAGCATATTTAGTTCTATAACTGGTATAAAGAAAAATGGGCTGGGGTGCAATATAAACTTGGAGCTCACTCAGGCACTAGAAATTCTTAATGACGCCTCTGCTCAGGAACACACAGGCAGAGTTGCCCTTCAGGTTCCTCCGAGACATGAGTAATAGGTATAACATGTGAATGTTTCTCTGACCCACCCCTTGCCTTCGTAAATGGTGGAGTATTTTAGTTCAAGAGAAAAAAGGAAACATAAAGGAAATGGTGTGAGAGATAAAATCCTTGAGAAAAAGTCCTGCTTAGTTTTTCTCACAGGTTTAATAATTTTTTTCTCAAAATTAGTCATCATGGCAGAGCGGTTAAGAGCAAGCAAGGCTCTGATTCTATCAATTAATAGCAGTGGGACCTGTGGCAAGTCAGGTGACATCTCATAACCCAATTTCTCATCTGTAAACTGGGCAAAACAACATCTATATTGAGAGTAATAAGAATCAAATGAAACAATGTGTAGAAAGTACTTAACAGAATGCCTGTCACACAACAATCATAAATCAGTCTTTGTCAAGAGATTTCCTATAAAGGATCTCTTTGGATCTGAAACACATTTGTGCTAGCCTTTTCTTTTCAAATATACCTTTATGCCTATTCCCACATGCAATGTGTCCTGTTCATTCATACATCTCAGTCATGAACCTCTTGCCCTTCTCTCTCTTCTAAAATGTTTTCTGTAAGGAACCACCAAGCCCCATTCCTGTTTCTGTGCAGCACCTCCTGCTCCCCTTTTTGTTTCTGTTTCGACACTTTCGTGCCTGTCTGCAGACAGCTTTGGTTCTTCAACAGCCAGGTGTAAGAAGTATTTTTTGACCAGTGAAGTAGCACATTCACAATTAATATGACTCTACATTTTCTGTTTGCTCTTAAGAACTTGCTCAGGGTTTAAGAAAATCTGAAATCTCTCTCTCTTTTTAAGATGATTCCTTAGTCATAAAAACTGGAAAACGGAAAACTGAAAGTCACTAGATACAGGATAGCAACTAGACTTAAATACTTAATCCTTATACAGTAAAATACTATTTGTTACATTAGAAAATTTGACATTAGAATGACAATGTTGCAAATATTTGGCTTGTTATTTCTCAATAAAGATTATTTGTATTAAAACCTGGAATCAGGAATTACCTTAAATTCTTTAGGCTTTTTTCCAAGAACCAAGAAAAAGCCACCACCAGAGATAAATTTTGTTATAATTATAATTAAGCCTATAGATGATGGGATTGTGAATTAGAAATGCTAGGTTAAAAGGTCATACATATTTTGGCATCATATTTATTATTATTAACTTACTGTTTCTGTTCTTCCATCTAAAATGGAATTAACAAGTACTTACTTTCCTTTATTTATAGGGAAGTAGTAAGGCCAAGTAAAGTTATATATATGAAAACATTCTGTGTTCCTTGGAGGAAAGCTACTATTTAAATTCAAGGTGTTATTACTGAAAATAGTAAGAGCACTGAAAGAGGAACACGTACCCTGCTTAGTTCCTACCCTGACATTCTATGAGCTTCAGTAGTCAGCTTTGGGGATTCTTCTTCATTTCATTGTCACAGTCATAAATCCGACAGGAGGGCCCTCAGTTACATGAAGGGTCATAATATTGGGGACAGCAAGGACACTGTCATATATAGCATGCTGTAGATAAAGACCTAGAAAACCGTTTTAGGTTTTGGTTGCTATCCTTGAAGATCTCAGTGTTATTCATAACAGGACTACCAGAGTATAAAATCTGAGGCCTTTTCTACCTCATTTAAAAATAGAAAACTTAGTGTAAGATGTGTATGTGGGCAGAATGAATAGTAAGAACTGGCAGAGCCTGTTCCACCCTTCCTTCCTTTGTAATCTGATCTATAGTATCTTTTCTATTGTTTTCCGGCACAAATCTAAATTCTTTGTATCTAATGGTGTCTTACTCTTTGGGACTTTGGGTGCCTTTATAAGAAGTCATTTCGGTTTTAATTTTCTCATGACTGAGTTTGGTAAATATTTCAACTAGTGTAAATATCTTTAGCTTTGTGCTGAAATCTTTGTTTTGCTTTGTAAGCCCAATATTATCTTGTAGCAGGTGCAGATTCTGTGTTTTCTGAGTTCTTAATGAACATAAATCCCTAGTGGAGATAGTTTTCATTCCCCGCATGCCTTTGTTCTGATAATGCTGCTTATAAAACACAGAGAGATCCTTTTACATTCCATCGCTAAGCATAGATTTCAAGAACGGCCAATGTTCATCAGTAAATGTGGAACTGCCTACAGGTTTCTGTAGATATATGCCTATGTCCACAAGTTTGCTAGCGATAAAAGCCACTTTTTATTTATTGCAGACCTCTGGTTTCAGTGCAGTTCATAGAAAGTGTGTCACACCGTAGAATTTCTATATGCCCTTTTCTGGGTTCCTTGGAGTCATTTAATTGTTAAAACATAATTTAAAATGATAATTGCTGGAAATGGGCATGATCAGGAAAGTGATCCAAGGCAGCTTTACAAATACATACAGAACATGTATAAGCACACTTTTTAAAACCCATTTCTCAGACTCTACTTAAGAGATAACTGGGTGAGGGAAGAAAATGAAACCAGTGTTTTTTACATTCACCTAGTCTGCCTCATAATTTTCCACAAGAAAGCATCTGCAAATAACAGAATGTCTCTGTCTCTGTCTGTTTCTGAATCTCTCTCTCTCTCTGTTATTGATGGAAATAATGACACGGGTGTGAAATCTCTGAGGCCAATGATTGGTATGTTAATAAGGATACTTTTAGGACACCTTGCAAACTGCTAGGCACAGTGTCAGATCCTGTCTTTATAACTTTCTCTCGAAGGTTTAGAAAGTTGCATCCCCACCCTAAAGTAAATCTAAGTGTAATAAGCTTCAAGCAATTATTCCTGAGAAGCTCGTTGGGACTATCAGACTCACAGTGGCTGATTTCTGAAGGAATGGATGGAGGCTTCTGATCTCTACCTCCGTTCTTATCTTGCTCCAGAGCTAACACCTCCCATTTCCGATTGCTGCTAGACGTTTTCTTGTGCATGCCTCTTTGTTGCTTAAGCCTCTACAAGGCTAAAGCTAAACTCTGAACTTGGTTCATGTGTTTACTCTTTACTTCAGTAAGTCAGTTGACAAAATCTATCAATCTTTTTTTCCTCCCTCACTCGCTTTCTCTCTCCCTCCTTTCATGCACCTGTGTATTTATCCAAGCAGGATATATTAAGTGTGTCCTCTATGTGGGTCTCTGGATATACAGACATCAGTGAGGCAGCCACATGGTTCTCTGTCTTCCTTCTTTACTGATAGAACTATTTAAGGATCTTCTATATAAATCTTTGTTTTCAGTCTTCCTTATCTTTCTTTCATCCTCTTTTCACCAACATCCTATCCATTCTATATATTGTTACCAAATTATTTGTTTGAAAAACTTTCCTTTAAATACATCACTCTTTGGTTTTAAAAAACCTTAATTGGTTTTTATTTTCCACATGAAAATGAAAGTGGTTTGGGGGGTAGGGGTGGGGAGAAGCACTTTTCACTCTCCTCAAGCCACACCTCACATGTCTTTTCAGTGGATGTCCCCTTCTTACCTCCACTCCAGCGGCACTAGTATATTTAGTACCTTTGGAATAAGCCATGTATCTTCCTAGTGCTATGCTTGGTTCATCCTTTTCTTGAAAAAACATACCTCATTACCATTCTACCAGTAAAATTCTGCCTTATCTTTGGAGATTCGGTTCAATATATAGGTCAATCATAAAGCTTTCCTTGATCCTGTAGGCCAGGGATTGACACATTTTTTTTCTGTGAAGGGCCAGATAGTAAATATTTCAGCCTTTCTGGGCCATATGACTCTGTAAAAGCCATTCAACGCTGCTACTGTATCACGAACACAGACAAGGACAAAATGTGAAGGAATGAGTGTAGCTGTGTTCCAATAGAACTTGGTGGACATTGAAATTGAACTTTCAAACCATTGTCAAGTGTCACGCTATATGATTCTTCTTTTGAATTTTGTTCAACCATTTAAAAATATAAAAAAAAGTCTTAGCTCATGGGCCATATTAATACAGGTGGCAGGTGTGCAGGGTACTTCTTATATACTGACCTGCACTAAATTTGAAGTGTGTGTTTGTTAATTTTACACAGGCCAGAATCCATGGAATCAGGGTTTTTATTTCATAGATCTTCCTATTTCCTGTGCATCTATGACAATAGCTTTCATATGATGAGAGCTCCTTGAAAATATAATGATTTGAGTGACTCAAGCAAGCTCTGTTAAATGAGTCTTTCTGACTCTATACTTAGGTCAAAGTGAATAAGAAATAATACATATTTTTTACAGATAATTTGTTGTCCAATTATTGTCTTTTCTCATGTGCTCATGTGTGAATATAAAATACAATTTGCTGTAAAGCAGAGGGATACCTATGCTATAAGCTTATTTTTTTCCTTTATAATCAGTATAGCATTTATTTATACGGAAATATTTACTTTCTTGGCAAATAAAATAAATTAGGAAAACAATATGACACAGTGAGGACAGCAGTAATGGGAGCTTCTGAAGCGTGTTTTTAGTACCAGGACAGTAAAGATGTCCTTCTCCATCACCTCTTAGGCCACCTGGAAGTCAGCATCACCCAGTGCTCCCCGGACCCAGACACTGTGGCTATGGGCGGTGCCGACACCTCCCAGTGTCTGTGGCCTGCTTGGATTCACTGCTGGCAGAGCGGAGGCCACCGAGCAAGTCATGGCTGTCATGATCTTTGCAAATAGTGCCAGCAATTTAAGGAACAGTTGAATAAAAAGTTTTACATTTGATTAACTAGAAAGGTAGGTGTTTGCAGGTGCTAAAACATGCCACACAGGAAAAAAATCCAGTTATGTCCTCCTTCCATCAGATTTATAAGCCCCATGTCATAAAAGTACTGCAGATAGTCTTCCAAGTAGATGAAGGGATAGAATAAGCTCTGCGGTTCTTTTGGTTTTTATGTTTGTCACTAGTTTTTCAGGCTAGCTGGCTAAGCAGGGACTATTTCTAGCCTAAAGGAAGCTCTAAGGAAGACCTTGTGATTTAGCTGCTAAGTAAGTATTTCTGCAGATGCTGTATCTTTAGGTAATGATGCCCTACTTTGCAAATGAAACTATGCATTTATTTTGGAGGAATAGTTGAATTTCTGAAATCTCGAGCTTTCTAATCTGGGATTCTGTCTAAAGACAGTGACCCTCATTTATAAGTCAAGTATTGGCTTGGATGGTAGGCAAATTTCTCTCTGGCTTTCTAACTCCACTTAAGTTTTTTAGTGCCCACTAGAACCGAAACTACCCTGCTTTCCCGGCCAGCATGGAGAGTAGACTTCTCAGTCTAGATTGTGTAGGGTGGAACTCCCAACACCCATGAGGTGCAAATATGGGATCCTCTCCATACATAACAGAAAGTTGCACATTTTAACGTGGATAACTAAGTCCTTTTTCACATGCACTTCCTGCTTCTGAGAAGTCCTTGCTTATGAAAGGACATAATAAACTCTCTGGCTTGTCACCAGTGGTTATAATACTTTAAATAACTCAGATTACTTTGGGTTAAGCAGGATTGAAAAAAAAATATTTTTTTCTTGCCTGAGGGAGTGAATCCCGAAAGATTTATTTTTAATCACTCACTTGCTTTCTTTGCTGAAACTCAGTTTCATCTCCTTGTTCTTCTCCTTTTCTTTTGAAATCCTGTGTTCCACCTTATAGTAAAGTTAAGTGGTTTGTAAATTGAATTGTTTAATTCAGACAAATATGACTTCCTTGGTTCTCTTGATTGTTTTGAACACATTTGTGCAGCAGAACTGACCACCCTGGACTTCTCAGGCACACTGTGGGGATGTGAGCACGATTTCGGGGTCAGACTGACTTCAGAATACTAATTCTGTTGTTGGCTGGCCATAATAAACCAGGGAAATCACTCAACCTCCCTGAGCCTTACTTTTCTAATTTTTTTAAACACTAAATTTAATAGAGCATAAAAGCAATCTAACACAGTATTTAACTCAGAACAGGAATACAATAAATATTACTTTTGGCCCCACTTCCTCACCTAGGGTTTTTTATTGTTTGCTGTTGTTGTTATAGTCTGGCAACTGGGTAACTGCTGATTTTCATGACAGTAATTATATTTTATAGCGATATATACTCCTCAGAATCGCAGATGTTTTATTGGTGCTATACCCCCTACCCATTCCCACCCTCTGCCCCCATTCTAGCAAAATATGAAACAAATAGCTACTCTTGCACAGTTTTCTTACAAAGGGAGAGCTAGAACTAAAAAGTAATTAAAATTTGAGGCTGCAGAAAGGGAGATGGGAGTAGGGCCTGAAATTCTTGCTTTCCATAGTGCTAAGATAAGCATTATTCCATCATGTTCTCTGCTGTGAATGCCTTATCATGTATCTTGTGTAAGTATCCAGAGAGAGAGAGAGTTTAATATTTTGTTTAGTTGAGAGAAAAAAAAAACACAACTTGCTGACAATTTTAGGCTTCTATAATTTTTTAGTGCATAGTATGTTGTGCTTCAACATAAAAAACAAACAAACAACAACAAAAAACAGTTACATAGACAGCCCACCAAATTTATTAAAATATAAAACTCAACACTAGCCATTCTGTCTGAAATTCCAAAGTGAAGTTTCATTTAATGTCAGTGTTAGCCGCTTTAGCACAATATAGACATTCTCTGACTAGTGATCATTTTCAGTCTGTACAAATCTTGATTTGGTATATGAAAGTCTCAATTTCTTTAACATTTGGAATGTGAACCCTTCTGAACAACTACCATATTTCCCCCAAAATAAGACCTAGTCGGACAATCAGCTCTAATGCGTCTTCTAGAGCAAAAATTAATATAAGACCTGGTCTTATTTTACTATAAGACCGGGAATGTAATATAATATAATATACTATAATATAATACTGGGTCTTGTATTAATTTTTGCTCCAAAAGGTGCGTTAGAGCTGATTGTCCAGCTAGGTTTTATTTTTGGGGAAACACGGTATGAAAACTTCTCTAATTGGCTTCCCATTACTGAACAGATAATATTCTAATTACCCTGACAAGTAAATGTAAGGTACATAACAAACTTGACCAGCGTTTTGACAAACATTGTTGAAATGTAATGAAATACCTTCACAATTTCTTTCTTTTCTGTTATTACTAGGGCTTTCCTTAAACAAATAAACCACATCAATCAGTATTGAGAAGATATTTTCTCATTCATTAACTGGGAATGGTAAATTGAATTTAGGTGCTTTAACTTTAGAAAATTGTTTTGCTAAAATTTTCTTATGAAACCTTCTTCATATGGTGTTCATTCTTAATTTTTAACTTTAATGGTATAGAAATGAAAATACCTTTTGAGACCATTACTCCAGTCCATATCTGTTGTAGGTTCAATTTTGTCCCCCGAAATACATGTTGAAATTCTAACCCCTGGTACCTCAGAATGTGACTGTATTCAGAGACAGGGTCTTCAAGACATAATGAAGGTAAAATGAGGTCATTAGAGTTGGCCTTATTTCAATAGAACTGGTATCATTAAAAGAACAGGAGATTAGGACAGAGACACACACAGAAAACATTGATGTAAATACACAGGAAGATGGCCATCTACAAGCCAAAGAGAGAGCCCTCAGAGAAAATCAGCTCTGCTGATACCTTGATCTTGTACTTCTAGCATCCAAAATTTTGAGAAAATAAATTTCTCTTGTCTTATAGAGTAAGGATTTCCTATGTGAGTCTTTGCCAAAATTCCCTTTAATTTCTTTTTTAATGTCACCAAAATGTGACTGAAAAACTTTCTGTGCACAAGTATATTAAAATTTCTTTTACAAACAAATATTTTATATCCATATTTGGGAAAAATCAAACAAACTTTCCACTCAATTATAATGAATTAATGAGATCTTACTGAACAATCCATCACTGAAATAATTTTTTAAACAATTGGTTCTAAGGAAACATCTTTAAATTCAATCAATTCTTAAGTTTTAGTGCTTTTACTATCTTTCTTATAAAGTATAGGATTTTACTACCTTATTTTCCCCTTCAACTTTCACGAACCTAACGCAGACACTAATGTCTCTTCTGGGCTTGTATAATAACTTCCCAAATGTCCTCACCTATCGACTCTCTCTACCACCAAGATATTCATTATATACACTCCAGAGTTATAATTATGACACATTCTTTTTTTTCATGGCAAATTTCTTCAATAGTTTCTCATTAGCTATAGACTATAATCTAAACATTTACAACACGATAACAGATATGCTTCATGATGTAGCTCCTGGTTTGTTCTGTTTTATTGCCAACCTTCCAAGGTCAATCCTTATTTTACTCACTAATACTTATTACATATAGATCCTAGAATGTATTGAGCTTTCTAATAAATGCCTACATATCTTTGCATATGCTAAGAATGTTTTCCCCAGTATTTTCTAACCAATATTCTCATCCTTCAAGCCTTAGCTCAAATATCTCATCTCTTGCTGAGTTCAAATGTGCCTGCTATGACATACTGTTCACATGACGTTCTGTTCACAGCGCCTTATCTATCTCCACACTAGATCAATGTAGTTCCTTATTTCTCTGCTCATTCTCCAGTATCATGTTTTACTGGTGAAGGGATTCAATATCTATCTATTAAGTGAATACAAGAATGAAGTAGGTTATTGCATCAGAAAATTGCTCAAAAGTGTTCCGAAAGGCCTTACATTCACCACAAAGTCTTTACGGAAATGACCATAAAGGCGGGTTAATTTCCTCCAAGGAGTAGTGTAATTAGGGGTGGTATTACAGAAGAAGGACACAATACCAGGTAAATCATAGTTTTGACCACATGGGCAAAGCAAAGATACGACAATTATAAACTGACATAATTAATAAACATTATGTTCTAAGTTCTAGGAGATGGATATACATGCCCTAGATATGTTTATAATTTAATGTAATATAAATTAAATATAACTATTGAATAATAAATTTGATGCTAAGTTTGCTCCATCTTCTAAAATGGATTTAAGCCTTCTTTAAAACACATTTAGCAGCAGTATTATTAAAATAAAATAAAAATTCTGTAATTATATACTTGAAGTAAACTTGAAAGGAATATCAGGCATTCACAAACCAATTTAACACTTAATATAATTTTTATTTCCTTCTAATTTATTTTGGAATTAGTGTGGAGTGGGCCTAGATCTCTTTGAAAAATCTGAATTTGCATGTGGGGCTAGTGGGGATGTAAATTGGAAAACATATTTGAAAGCAATTTAGCATTATGTTATTAGATTTTTCAAATTGTTCAGAGTGTTTGACCTAGTACTTACAATTTTGGAAGATGATCTTAAGGAACAAATCAAACATTTAAAAAAGCTTCATGAACAAATATGTTTATCACAGCACTATCTAAAATTCAAAAGAAAAAAAAAACACACAAAAAAATAAAAGGTGTGTTAAAAAACATGGTACATCTATTCAATGAAATAGTTTACTGCCATGAAAAATTTGCAATAACACATTAATATTAAGATAGAGAAAAGCAGGATACAAAACTATGCTTACAATAAGATCTCAATTATGATATTAAAATATACTGAAGAACAAAGCCCAAATTTAGTAGAAGAAAGGAAATAACAATGAACACAGAAAAAATAAATGAACTAAAGACTAAAAAGACAATAGAAAAGATCAATGAAACTGAGCTGTTTTTTTTTTTAAAAGATAAAGAAAATTGATAAATCTTTAGCTAGATTCACCAAGAAAAAAGAGAGAGGGTTCACATAAATAAAATCAGAAATAAAAGAGGAAACATTATAACTGCTACCACAGAAATTCAAAGAATCATGAGACTACTAGGAACAATTATATGCCAATAAATTGGACAGCCTAGAAGAAATGGATAAGTTCCTAGAAACGTAATATACCAAGACTGAATCATGAATAGAAAATTTGAACAGTCTGAGTACTAGTAAGGAGATTGAATCAGTAATCAAAAGCCTCCCAACAAACAAAAATCCATGACCTGATGGCCTCACTGGTGAATTCTTCCACACCTTTAAAGAAGAATGAACACCAATCCTTCTCAAGTACTTCCAAAACATAGACTAGGAGGAGGTACTATTTCTGAACTCATTTTACAAGGCCAGCATTACCGTGATACCAAACCAGACAAGGATACCAAAACGAAAGAAAATTACAAGCCAATATCCCTGATGAACATAGATGCAAACATTTTTGAAAAAAATATTAGCAAACCAAATTCAACAATATATTAAAAATATCATACACATGATCAAGTGGGATTTATTCCAGGGATGAAAGAATAGTTCAACATCCACAAATCAGCCCATGTGATACATCACATTGAGAAAATGAATGATAAAAATCATATGATCATCTCAATTGATAAAGGAAAAGTATTTAACAAAATTCAACATCCCTTTATGATAAAAACTCTCAACAAAGCTGGTATAGAGGGAATATTCCTCAACATAATAAAGGCCATATATGACAAGCCCACAGCTAACATCATATTCAATGGTAAAAAGCTGAAAGCTTTTCCTCTAAGACCAGGAATAAAACAAAGATGTTCACTTTAGCCACCTTTGTTCAACATGGCATTGGAAATCCTAGCCAGAGCAATTAAGCGAGAAAAAGTAATAGAAGCATCTAAATCAGAAACAAAAAAGTAAAATTATTTCTATTTGCAGATGACATATATAGAGAAAGCCCTAAAGATTCCACCAGAAACAAAAACAAACAAACAGAAAAACTGTTAGAATCAAACAAATTCAGAAAAGTTGTAGGATACAAAATCAAAAATTTGTTGTAACATCAAATTATAAATTTGATGCATTTATAATTGCACCAAAAGAATAAAATATCTGGGAATAAATTTAACCAAGGGGTTAAAGACCTGTATACTGAAAACTATAAGACATTGATGAAAGAAATTGGAAAAAACACAAATAAATGGGAAAAAATATTCTGATTTGGAAGAATAAGAATTAGAATAATTAATATTGTTAAAATGTTCATACTATTCAAAGCAATCTATAGATTCAGTGCAATCCCTATCAAAATTCCAATGGCATTTTTTCACAGAAATAAAAGACAATCCTAACATTTGTATGGAACCACATAAGCCCCCCAAGAGCCAAAGCAATCTTGAGAAAGAAGAACAAAGTTGGAGTCATTATGCTTTCTGACTTCAAATTCTATTACAAAGCCTTATGTAATCAAGACAGTATGCTATTGGCATAAAAACAAACCTATAGGTCAATGAAACAGCAGAGAGAGCAGAAATAAATCCACATACATATGGTCAATTGTTTTATGACAAAGGAGCCAAGAATATACAATGGGGAAAGACAATCTCTTCAATTAATGGCATTGGGGAAACTGAACAGCCACAAGCAAAATAATGAAACTGCACCACTTTCTTATGCAATACAGAAAAATTAACTTAAAATGGATTAAAAACTTCAATGTAAGACATGAAAATATAAAACTCCTTGAAGAAAACATAGGCGATAAGCTCCTCGACATTGGTCTTGGTGATAATTTTTTTGGATTTGATACCAAAAGCAAAGGCAATGAAAGTAAAAATAAGCAAGTGAGACTACATCAAACTAAAAAGCTTCTGCATAACAAAGGAAACCATCAACAAAATGAAAAGGTAACCTACAGAATGGGAGAAAATATTTGCAAATCATATACCTGATAAGGGGTTAATATCCAAAAATACACACGCATACACACACACAAACTCATACAACTCAATAGCAAAAAAACAAACAACCCAATAAAAATTTCAGAGGCTCTGAATAGACATTCTTCCAAAGAAGACATGCACAAGGCTGACAGGTACATGACAAGGTGTTCAACACAACTCTCCACCAGGGAAACGCAATTCAAAACCATAGTGAGATATCACCTCACACCTGTCAGAATGACTATTATAAAAACAAGACAATAACAAGAGTTATTAAGGGATGTGGAGAAAGGGAACCCTGTGTACTCATGGTAGGAATGTAAATTGTTGCAGCCACTATGGAAATCAGTATAGAGTTTTCTGAAAAAAATAAAAATAGAACTACCATATAATTCAGCAAGTCTACTTCTGTGTATTTATCCAAAGAAAATGAAAACACTAACTTGAAAAGATATATGCATCCCCATATTCATTGCAGCATTACTTACGATATCCAATACATGGACGGAACGCACATCCATGTCCATTGACATGGATGAATGCATACAGAAAATGTGGTATATAGATATACAATGGGATATTAGTCAGCCATAAAAAGAAGGAAATCCTTTCATTTGTGACAACATGGATGGCACTTGAGTGCATTATGCTAAGTGAAATAATTCAGACAGAGATAGACAAATATGATCTAACTTACGAGTACATGTGGAATCTAAAAACAAAAAAAACAAAACCAACCACGTAGATACAGAGAACAGATTGGTGATTCCCAGAGGTAGGGGTGGGGGTGGGCAAAATAAATACATCCTGGGGATATAATGTACTGAGCAGGGTGCCGATAGTTAATAACACTGTATTGCATATTTGAAAATTGCTAAGAGAGTAGATCTTAAAAGTTTTAATTAAAAGGAAAAAAAATTGTAACTGTGTGTGGTGATGAATGTTAAATAGACTTAATGTGGTGATCATTTTGCCGTATATACAAATATTGAATCTTCACGCTGTACACCTGAGAGTAATATAATGTTACTTATATCTTAATTTTTAAAAAATTCCAAATAGTATGCTGAAAACATTGTAAGAAAATTCTTCAAAATATTAATGGTGACTATTGCTGAATTGTGAATTCCTTAAAACTTGTTTATCTTTCCCAGTTTATAAACACTACTATTATAATTGGAAATTTATGAACTTTCAACATTATTCCATTAGTCTTAGCATTTTCTCAGAGTCCTAGAGGCATAATAAGTAGTTATTGTTGCTGATAGACATATTTCTCCCACTGAAAAATCATTTTTAAAAGTGAGGTCCCAGTCTCTTTCCATTCCCTCAGTTTATCCCAACTTATAAAAGCAGTTCTTGTGTTAATAGCTGTTGGTTTTGTGGAGGATACTCCATTTCATGAAAACAACGCTGGTCATTATCCTAAATAACACTAAATCATTAAGGAAAATATTTACAATACACCTTCAAAACATCTTAGCAACTTGTTAATGGTACTTGTAAAAAGGAACACTGGAGATGGGCTCTAGTGTATATTTCCTACTTTAGACTCTTTTGAGTCTGGTAATAAAGATTTAAAGGTCATATTTCTACCCTAGATCACAATAATAGTGAGTCTTCCTTGCATAGGTTAATGCAGTACTTGCCAGCTGTTGGTTCTTTCCTAATTTCTTATATTTACTGTTCATTCCTGGTTTTCCTCTGGGTAGTTTTTATTTGTAAGGCACAAATAAAATATGGTCTTATTTTAACTCTTTGCTCTTGTTTTCATATTTAATTTCAAAGGGTATAGTCCTTATTTCAATCCAGACATTTAATTATATCCTTCGAGAATAAATTGATATATGCCCTTCTAGCAAGTATTTTGAGTGAATGGCTTACTAAAAATATCCCCTTCTTTTCTGAATCATTTTGTATGGTTATTTCTTTTTAGTGTTCAATATTATTTTTATTAATGTCAGGTGTATAGCATAGTGATTATACATTTGTATAATTTAAGAAGTGATCCCCCTGACTAGTCTAGTACTTACCTGGCACTATACATAGTTATTAACATATTATTGACTATATTCCCTACACTTTATTTTACATCCCCATGACTATTTCGTAACTACCAATTCACACTTCTTGATCCTTTTACCTTCTTCACCTTGTCCCCCAAACCCCCTTCCATCTATCATCCTGATAAACCTAGTACCCATCCGATACAATACAATATTGTTATTACAATATTATTGACTATATTCCTTATGCTATACCAACCATCCCCATGACTACTTTGTGACAGCCAATATGTACTTCCTAATCCCTTCCCCGTTTTCTCCCCTCCCGTCCGCAACCATTAAAATGTTCTCTGTATCTATGAGTGTGTGTTTTTTTAATTAAAGTTTATTGGGGTGACAATTGTTAGTATAGTTACACAGATTTCAGGTGTACAATTCTGTAATACATCATCTATAAATCACATTGCGTTTTCACCACCCAGAGTCAGTTCTCTTTCCATCACCATATATTAGATCCCCTTTACCATGTTTTATTTGTGTATTTTGTTCTTTAGATTCCACCTATAAGTGAAATCACATTGCATCTGTTTTTCGCTGTCTGACATACTCCACTCAGCACAATACCCTCCAGGTCCATCCATGCTGCCACAGATGGCAAGAACCCATTCCCTTCCATGGCTGAGCAATATTCCACTGTATATATGTACCACCTCCTCTTTATGCCTTCTTCCATTGACAGACACCCAGGCTGCCTCCATGTCTTGGCCATTGTAAACAATGCTGCAATGGACATATGGATGCACATGCCCCTTGAAGTAGTGTTTTGGGTTTCTTCAGATAAATAGCCAGAATTAGGATTACTGGGTCCTTCTTTGTCTACCACTTACAGAGAGAAGATTTGGAACTGAAACAATATGTCAATTAACATGTCCTCCTTGGAATGCTCTGGACGTCCCACACCTGGCAGGCTCAGCACATTCCTAGGATGTCTTTTTCTTTTGGTGTTACTGGCCTGCCAGTGCATAATACCCACACAAATAGAAAGATTAAAATATGTACTATTTTTGGGTTCTCCAAAAATAAACTACCTGCAAGAGTACAATCTGAAAGCATAGTGTTTTTCTTAAAAAAAAAATTACTACATAAGCATTTCCTCAGGTACCAGTGTGACACATGACCTAACTGATGGAGGAGGTGGCCTTGCAAGGATACCAAGAGTGCAAACATTTTAAAGGAAATTCTAGTGGCAGGAAGAGAGATGTTAAATGGCATATGAGCCATTGAAGGATTTCCTAGGTAAAAATATCTTGTTTAGAGAAAAGTTTGTTTACCAAAGAAATATTTCCTGAATTAAGGGAAGACATATCTCCAATGAATCTGACTCACAAGGAATACAGCTTATCATTAACGATATAATTTGAAGATATTCTTAACAATTGGTCAGTGAGAATCAAATCATATATGATTCTTAAAATACCTGGAGAATTATTTGGATGTTGACCATTTTACTGGTTCTCATAGATGAGTAAGGAGAGAATGAGAAAAAAAGCATTGAAATTTTTTATATGTAATTATGGGATGAGTGCAATAGAACATGTGGAAATATTATAGTTTAAAGGCAAAAAGCCACAGTTTTCTAACCTATAAAACAGAAATAATAATTCCTATTTTGGGACTATTTGTGGATTAAATGTACTATTATGCTTATAAGTAATTTCTCGTGGAAATAATATGCTGGAACTGGGATGAAATATTTAAAGATGGCTCAATATTGGGAAATTACTTTTACCCATTGGGAGAACGTACCCAAATGAATGACAATTAAGAAGGTTTTGAAAATGAGAATAGGGACACAGTCATATTGTGATGTGATATATTGCTTTGTCATGAAGAACAGCCAAGCGATGCAGAAGTAGAAGAGAAAATAAGAATTAACTGGTCAGATTGAATGCATAGGTTAAAATATTAAAGGTGCTGAAAGAGATGAGGAGATGAAGAAAACTGTGTAAAACAGCAGGTAATCACTATCTGATGTGGACTGAAAGAAATGATGAGCCTGATGAACAATAATTAGCAGATCTACCTATGGAACTTAATAGAAGATGCGATCTCTTTTATGATGTGAATTTGAGGGGATGTATAACATAGCTCCCTGCTTGAAAATATTCACTTACTTGTCCTCAGGATTCGTATTTGATTCTCATTGCCTGTCTCATTTCTTAGCCCCTAGAATACATGAAATAAATGTTTTTGGGTAAGGAATGAATGAGTATCTTAGGTTGGGCTTCCACCCCACCCCAGAAGTAGACCCTCAAATAAGGATCCAAATGTAAGTACAGGAGATCCTCAAATAACATATTTCTGTTCAACATCATTTCATTATAATGTTAATGAGATGCATAGGAACTTAACTCTTGTTTATATCAATTAGCCTGTGATAAAATTGGTTTCATTATGCATCTTATCATTTGAAGTCTCAGAACCTATTGACGATTTTGAGGACTTACTGTAGTTTATTGGAAGGTAATCTCAGGAAGCCCCATTTAGAAAAGTGGGAAAGTGAGACAAAAAAGGGGAAAGGAATCCAAAAAAGGGTATGCTAACAAGCAGGCTACCACTGAGGGCCATAGGGGCTTATTTAACTGGACTCTCTGAGAGATGATGTAGAACTCCCATTCTTTATTAGTTGAGGGCTGCTGAGGAATGCATCAACTGCCTATAACCTTCCTCCTAAGCATGCTCCTATGACAGAGAAATCCCTCCCGCAGAGACTCCAAGGTGTTTGTAGTAAAGAACTGTAGACTATGTAAGAGCGGCTAGTACTGAGGGACTATGAGCAGGGTATTGGTAGAGTCTGCTACAGGAGTGAGTGAGCGAATGAATGAATTACGGCTTATTTTCTTTGCACATGTAGGTCATTTCAGTTTTCAAATGATCAGCATTGAAATACCAATGCCTAAGTAACTATCAAGCCACACCAATGAACATTGTGTTTATCATCTTCGTTAACTTCTGGTAAGAAACATATTTTACGGGAAAAGAGACATTAGTAGAGAAAAAGTCGTTGGATGAAGCACATATAGAATGGATTGTCAAGAGTCCTAGAAGATAAATTTGTGACAGCAATGTTGCTTAGGATAAGTCTTTTTAATAAAGATTCTGATAATAGTTGCCTTATGCGGTAGGACAAATATAATTATATCCTGGAGAAACTGTGAGGCATACAAACTTCCTCTCTCCCTCTGTCCCTGCCTTCCTCCCTCCCTCTCTTCCCTCTCCTTCCTTTCTAAAATAGTATAAAGTATTATTAATAAACAGTTTCCCTCATCTTCCTGCACAGTTTAAGAATTCAGGGGATAGTGATACAAAATAGAATCTTCCAATTTAGAGGAAATTTATGTTTGCTCTCTCTCTAATTATGGTACTTAGAAAGTTTCTAGGATTTTGAACATTCAACCCAATTCTATACTTGTCTGACCTTAATAGGAGCCTAAGGCAAGCACAGAAGTCGGTTTGGCCCAATATATTCACCCAGAGGGAGTAATTGTCAACTCTATTTCATTTACTAGATTGTGAATTTCTAGTGTCCACACTCACTCTTCTCCACAAAAATTCAAGAATAGTTATATTTATACAGGACTACACCTTCACAAGAAGTGCCAATTTGTGTTATTAGCCAGTTTAAACTTTGAAGTAGTAACAGATTGGAACTATGCATTTTATTGCTACCTGATTTTCCTTTGTCTCCATTTGGTAATGTAAAATACTCAACACATCCTGCTATCAAGCTTAAACTTCTAACATTTTTACTTTATTCACTGGCTATTCAAAAAAGGGGGGGGGGATTTTTTTTAAAAAAGCTGAATCATGTGGATAATTTTTTGAATGTATTTGAATTAGGTATAGCCTTAGGAAAATATGTTAAAAATATTCTTATGTATTTTTCTGTAAGTCAGTTGCCTAGGGTGGTTCAAATTTTATGTATTTCCCATTAGCTTTTCTTTTATTTTGATGCTGGGAAATAAATATAGTATTTACTTTTTATCAAATACAATTAAAACAGAATACTTCTCAATGATTTTTCTTTCTAACCATTTCACTGGACTCTGAATCTAATATGTAATCACTACCTTTTTCTGTAGATACTTTTCCTCTTACATATTTAAATTAAATATTTTTCCATTTAATTTAATTCCATTAAATATTTTATATTTAAGTACTTATATTTAAATTCCTCATATTAAAAAAATTAAATGGTCATAATTTCCCTATTTTAATCTTGCTGAACAATTATTGTTCTCACTCTTTTTTATAGGCTTATTATAAGGACTATTTTTTATGAGCACATAAACTTTTGTGGTATCAATGTTGAAAGGAGACAGTGCATCCACTAACAACAGTATCATTTATGAAGTATGTTTATACTGAGCATCTGAAAGAAGCAGCTATGGCTGTGTTCTTAAAAATCAGAACTCAGCTGTAATAACATGAAGAAATATCATTCAATGTATAATAATAATTACTAATGCTTCTCCAGGTTATTGTGTACTTCCTTAACTTATAACTATTAGATGAGTACAAATAATATTTAAGTGTTTGAAAATCATTGCTCCTTACGAAGAAACTTACAAGATACAGAAACTACAGAAAAGTATTTTGGTAGAGGATGTGGTTAGAAGCTGTTAAACTAAAAATTAATTAATGCTGGGCAGCCAGTTGGCTCAGTTGGTTAGAGCACAGTGCTCATAACACCCAGGTCGCTGGTTGGATTCCCATATGGGCCAGTGAGCTGCACCCTCCGCAACTAGATCGAAAACAATGACTGGACTTGGAGCTGATGGGTCCTGGAAAAACACACTGTTCCCCAATATTCCCCAATAAAAGTTAAAAAAAATTGATTAATGCTAAGACATTGTCAACATTACCTTGTTTCAATATTTGTTTCTTTCAAAGTGAAGTACATCCCATGAGATTATAGCATCTGTATATATAAAATTCAATAAAATAAACAGAGCATGCTCATATAGACATTGTTTGGGTAGACGTTTTATGAAAATTACCTTTGTTATAGCTCAGTAAATTTTCAGGAGCCATTAAATAAATTTCTATTCTTTAACGCAAGTTGTCACATTACCTGGTTTTGATCATTGTGAAATTGGAGTCCTAATTGAATGAGGAAAATTTAGATAACATTTAAAATTTTTCCATCCTTTATATCTTACAAGTATTTTTCGTTTGTTTGTTTTTTGGAACCTGGTAAGATTATATATATATTCTTTTACTCATATATAAGATTCTTTATATATATTTTTTATTTATCTATTTATTTTTTTAAGGAAGGCGCAGCTCACAGTGGCCCATGCGCAGATCAAACCAGCAACCTTGGTGTTAGCACCATGCTCTGACCAACTGAGCTAACCAGCCACCTCTCCTTACAAGTATTTTTGATAAATGAATGTGTGTGCCTGATTTAAAAATTTAAATTATTAAAAAATTTATACAATGAAATTAACTTTTTCTCCCCTGGTAACTGTCCTATAGCTTCCTCCCCAGAAGCAATTGATATTAATTCCATATTTGTCTTCCAGACATATCTATGTATTCACAATAATATAAGCAAAATTTCATGATCTGTAATGTATAAACAATGCTTTATCTTTATATATCCTTGGATTAGCATATTATACATACAGTTTGGTGAGTTACTTGTTCACTTAATATTTTTTAGACTATTTCATAACAATAAATTACAATTACAATTCATTTAAAAATTATTATATAGTATTATATCATGTGGATATAATTTATTTTGTGCCTTCAGTACCCTGTTGCCAGACATTTAGGTTGTTCCCATGGTTTTCAGCGATGAGCATTTATAGCAATCAACATTGATCTTTTTACATGTCTTTGTATTCAGATGGATGTATTTCACCAGGATAAATGCTGGGTTGCTGTTTTTAATTTTTATAAACATTAATTAACTTTAATAACTACTACCAAGTTCCCTTCACATATTATTCTTATCAGATAAGATTTTAAGTTGGAAAAGTAATTTAAAGTTTATTATGTTGGCTCTCTCAAAACTTAGTGTCTATACCACTTATGTTCCACTCTGTCTAGATTACTTTACCTGTATTGTGTTTTGCCAAAATAGATTTAAAAGTTCTTGAAGGCTGCTACAATGCCTTCCATATTTTGGTATTCCTAACACTAAGTAATAAGGCATGTCTTGGGGCAAGTCCCATTGAAAACTCCTCTAACTGGTAGCTTGAAATATTTGGCATTGATACTTACTTACTAGAGTACATGGATAACCTTAGTGTTGTTTTAGTGTCCATTTGCTCCTCAAATTAGTACATTATTGACCAGAACTGGAAGATGAATAAATAGTACAAATAGCATGTTTTACATGATATCAGATATGATGTTGCTTTTATATTGCTACTTTATTAACTTTATTTTTGAAGACTGTATCTGTGCATCAAATCACAAAGAATAAATACATCTTTTTCCTTTATGAGTCCCTTGTGAAGGCAGGTCCTGAGTCCATGCTCTAGAATGTTGCATTAAGAGCTCTAAATATCAAAATAAAAATTATTAAGCAGAATTCCCCATTCTATGGTACAAGGAGGCTGGCTATCCCTTTTGCTAATAGGAAGATTAAGTTACTACAAAATGGGAGAAGACTGTTGGCCTGTGTTTGACAAATGCAAGCACAGCACTGAAGACAGGGCAGCCTCCTGGAGAGAAAAGTGTCTCTCACATCTGAACTGGATACTGAGCAGGGAAGTTGCATGTAAGTTCAACAATACCAGTGGATGATGAAAAAAGAAAAGCATTAAGTTTCACCAATTGTTTGTACTCAAATATATTTTCTCAATTTTAGATACTCAGCTGTTTTATTCAGCGGCAAGTCTTGAATAGAAAAGGTTGAAGAAGAATTAAGTTTGCATTTCCTTATGTCTCAGAAAACACTTTTAATGGTAACTTTGATAACATATCCACTATTATAGACATTGATAAAGTCTTCTTTTCTTCACATGATAATTTATATAAGAACACTTCAGATGTGTTATTAGATGTGACTAATTGTAACAATTCTTATTAGATTTGTAGCAACTAGTTAATGTTATAGTGATAGTCTTTTGTGAATCATCACCTTTTGGTTTAAAAAGATGGCCTATTTTGAGCCTTCATATAGAAACATTTGTTTTTAAGACCAAAAAAATCTCAAAAAACTTCAATAATGACTACCAAAAATATGTTTGGTTTTAGCGTTTTCTTTTAATATGAGTAACCACTACTGTATATGTTTAATATCAAGGTAGAAATTTATCATTCAGTGCAATTTTCAATAGAAAGTAATAAAAATTTTTGGTAAAAAATTGAAGACTATTGAAGAAGACACAAAGAAATGGAAAGACATTCCGTGCTCATGGATTGGAAGAATCAATATAGTTAAAATGGCCATATTACCCAAAGCAATATACAGATTTAATGCAATCCCCATCAATATCCCAGTGGCATTTTTTAAAGAAATAGAACAAAAAATCATCAGATTAATTTGGAACCACAAAAGACCCCGAATAGCCAAAGCAATCTTAAGAAAAAAGAACAGTGCTAGAGGTATCATACTCCCTGACTTTAGCTTGTACTACAGGACAGCAATAATCAAAACAGCATGGTAGTGGCAGAAAAACAGACACATAGACCAATGGAATAGAATTGAGAATCCAGAAATAAAACCACATAAATATGGACAGATAATTTTTGACAAAGAAGCAAAAAACATACAATGGAGAAAAGACAGTCACGTCAATAAATGGTGCTGGAAGAATTGGAAAGCCACGTGCAAAAGAATGAAACTGGACTGCTATCTGTCCTCATGTACCAAAATTAATTTAAAATTGATCAAAGACTTAAGCATAAGACCTGAAACAATAAACTTCATAGAAGATAACATAGGTACTAAATTTT
This sequence comes from Rhinolophus sinicus, assembly GCF_036562045.2. NCBI lineage: Eukaryota > Metazoa > Chordata > Mammalia > Chiroptera > Rhinolophidae > Rhinolophus > Rhinolophus sinicus. The sequence continues at coordinate 143,220,328 of NC_133753.1, forward strand.
TGGACCTTAGGTTCAAAGAGCATTTTATGAATTTGACTCCAAAGACAAGGGAAGTAAAAGCTAAAATAAATGAATGGGGCTATATCAAACTTAAAAGCTTCTGCACAGCAAAAGAAACCATCGACAAAATAAAGAGGCAACCAACTGAATGGGAGAAGATTTTTGCAAACAGTGCCTCCGATAAGGGCTAATATCCAAAATATACAAGGAACTCATGCAACTCAACAAAAAACAAACAACCCAATTGAAAAATGGGCAGAGGACCTGAAGAGACATTTCTCCAAAGAGGACATACAAATGGCAAATAGACATATGAAAAAATGCTCAACATCGCTAATCATCAGAGAAATGCAAATAATGAGATATCACCTCACCCCAGTCAGAATGGCTATCATCAACAAGACAAATAGTAACAAGGGTTGGAGAGGCTGTGGAGAAAAAGGAACCCTCATACACTGTTGGTGGGAATGCAGACTGGTGCAGCCGCTATGGAAGGCCATGTGGAGGTTTCTCAAAAAATTACAAATAGAATTACCATATGACCCAGCAATCCCTCTCCTGGGTATCTACCCAAAACATCTGAAAACATTTATCCATAAAGACACGTGTTCTCCAATGTTCATTGCAGCTTTATTTACGGTGGCCAAGACATGGAAACAACCAAAATGTCCTTCAATAGATGAATGGATAAAGAAGTTGTGCTATATATACACAACGGAATACTATTCAGTGGTAAGAAAAGATGAAATAGGACCATTTGTGACAACATGGATGGATCTTGAGATTATAATGCTAAGTGAAATAAGTCAGACAGAAAAAGCAGAGAACCATGTGTTTTCACTGATGTGGTATATAAACCAAAAACAACAAAAGAACAAGACAAACAAATGAGAAACAAAAACTCATAGACACAGACAATAGTTTAGTGGTTACCAGAGGGTAAGGGGGGAGAGGGGTGGTAGATGAGGGTAAAGGGATGATGGAAGGAGAACTGATTCTGGGTTTATAGATGATGTAATACAGAATTGTACTCCTGAAATCTATGTAACTTTACTAACAATTGTCACCCCAATAAACTTTAATTTAAAAAAAATTGAAGGCTGTTATTTGAATAGCTTTGATTGTTTTAACTTTTATTTATTTATTTATTCATTTATTTATTTATTTATTTAGGGTTATCTATATCTCTTAGAGGTGTAGATTAATTTTTCCTCTCTAGGATTTATTCATTTGCCTTTTCAGGTTGTGTTGTTACCCTCCTTTCCAACATGGAAATTGAAAAAATATATATATCTTATCAGAATTATGTTGTAATTTGAGTACATTGGACAGATGGACAGATAATGGGTACTGTGAAATAAACCTAAAAATATAAAAGCAGCTTTGTTTGTAATGATAACCAATGCAACTCATTTTAATATGAAGATTAGGTTACTGCAATAAGCTAAAAAACATTTTAAATGATTTTACAGAAAATCAAATATTTCTTAGACTTTATTCTTAGGCTGTATTCTTAGACTTTGAAGATCAGGCATAAGGGTTCATATTATTTAGTGGTGATTGGGACAGAGTGTCATTTTGTGACACTCCAGGGCAAGTAGCCTTAGGGTGTCATGATATGACACACTGGCTCAGTAAAGTGAAATTATTCTAAATGACATCTCTGAACTACTCTGAAAAGTTAACTTTCTGTGAACTTAGCTACTGAAGAAGCACTTAGCTAAGTAATACCAGATCTCTCTGCCATTGCAAAGAGTAATTTATTTTTTTCTGCCAGCACTTAAAATGCAACCATTAACATTTAGGAGGTTATCAGTATACGTAAAAATGAGGGGGGAAGGCAGAGAAGCAGTGGGAAATATGTGGTTAAAAGACTCATTGAAGTATAATGGCCATGCCAGATGTGGGTAATATTTAGAAAAAAATTGAATGCTGTACACACAGAATGGAGGGAATTAGTTTTTGATATAGCAGTTTAAAAGTGTTTCTTAAAGAAAGGGCTGTCAGATTGTGCTTTGAAACCAATAGAAATGGACTCAGTCTCAATCATATTTTCTATCCTGCTTGCAGACATCCCATAAAATTATAACTAATTAACACTCAACAAAAGTTCCCATAACAAGCACAAATACTGCTCAAAGACTTTCAGGAAGTATTTGTTCATTCAATAAACATTTTGTCGGATCCAGGAGATATAACGAAGAACAAGACTAATGAGATCCCTACTTTTATCAAAAGTACATCCTACTTGGGAGACATACAAAAATCAAGTAAGCATATATATTCATAATGTAATTTCAGATAGTCTTAATTTTTATGGAGAAAATAAGACCGTGATGTGATGGAATGGACCTGGTCTGAGGGTTTTATGGGGAGGGTCAACATTATTCAGGAAAGGCATTCCAGATAAGGAGACATTCGTGCTAAGACCTGAATGTTGAGAAGGAATCAGCCACATGAAGATTTGGAGGAAGGGCCTCCAATACAGAGAAACACCGATTGCAATGTCCTTGTAATGGGGATGACCAAACAGGAGAAAGCAAGCAGCGTGGCGAGGGCAGAGGGAGCTGTGTAGTGGAAGATGAGGTCTGAGATGTGGAACCAGGGAGACCTGGCTCCACGCAGCCTGGAAGTAAAAGATTAGACTTTTGCTCTAAATACAACAGGAAGCCATTGGAGAGTTATAAGCAGAGGAGTGAGACACTATTTATGATGAAAATGATCACAGTTTCTGAAACTAAGAAATTGCCTGGCACAGAACTGGATGAAAATTAAATTGGATGAAAGGTAAACTTGGAAATGAGGAGACCAACTGAGGTTACTGTGGTATTCCAGGTGTTTGACAACAGTGATGGGATGAGGGCAGTTGTAGTGGAGATGATAAAGTGATTAGATTCAGGATGCATTTGGGAGCGGAGTCCACTTGCTGTGGTTTGGATATAGGAAATGAGGGAGAGAGAGGAATCAAATATCACTTCTAGGAGTTTGCCTTGAACAGCTGGCTAGATGGAAGAACATTTACTGAGAAAAGATTTGGGGGATAGGGCACCCAATTTATAGGGGAGAAAATTAGAAGTTCAATTTTAGACATGTTAAGTTTAAGATGCTTATTAGATGTTTAAGTGGATCCTGACTACAAGTCTATCTATAGTCTCAGTGAACTCAGGAGCTCTGTGGGTAATGAGCATTGTTCTCTTTGCTTGTGGTCCTGCATGTTCCTAGATTAAGGGAATAATAGAAAAACATTCACTTTTATTTTATTAAACAAATCTTTATTTTAAACATCTATGCCATAAGCATTCATGCCAGGCACTGTTCTAGCAGTTGTGGACAGGGCAATAAACAAGATGGAGTTGTGTTTTGTATGAAACTTTTTCCCGTTCAGGTTTAGTTTCAGGAGCGTGGGTGAAAATGGATGATGACTCATTTCCGTTCTTTACTAGCTAGCATAAGGCTGGTGGTCAGTTTGGTCTCTGTTGAATCACATTTCTCTAGCATTCAGTAGAAATATTTAGAAGCAGACTTCATAGCTTGAATGTACAATGTCACCTGCCAAAGTCCATTAGTAATGAATACAAAATGAACAGTAGTATTTAATGTATTTTCCTTCTATTTATTCATCTTATCCTTTCATTCTCCTATCATTTATTATTTTATAGAGTACCAGAGTAAAATAACTGTCTTTGTGCTCATGATGATTAATAGAAATGGTTAGATATAGAAATAATTCAGTTTAAGTTTACCAAAGAATCACCAAAATACTTCTGAGTAATTGGTTATTGCAGCCTTCATGGAATTTCATTAGCAGAAAATTGAGGTTACTGGAACTAAGAACTTACCTGGTGCTTTTCAATATCGATGGGATAGATTTTGATATCACTGGCTTAATGAAGTTTCTGTTTTTCCTCTATAGAATTGTAAGCCAAAGAGAAAAGCAGCAATAAAAAATAACTTCACATTTGTGCTTTGAATGAATCCTGGTCCTAATTAAGCTTCAGGTGAACCAAATTTGAGACCATAAGCCTGACTGCTCAGCTTCACTTAATATTCCGCACCCCCTCAGCCTTCCTTAAAACTGGCTCCTCCAGTTTCCATCTGAATGATGCTATCATCAGAGTGAGTTGTGCCAAACTGAGATTACTGTGTGCTGTAGTCATAGTCTGGTTTCCTGTCTGGTGAAGCTGTGTTTCATGGCAGTTAATAGCACTGGCTTTAGTCAATTCGATGAGGATTTTAATTCTGGCACTGCCATTCATTGACTGATGACCTTGGGCAAGACTCTTATTCTCTCAGTACCTCAATTTCCTTGTCTTTGTCTATGTGTGATACTTAAATGAGCACCGGACCTGTCACAGGGTAGGCGTTTGTTCATACACTTCCCGAGTACGTATTTGAATGGCATTCACTGTTCTAGCCTCTGGAATAAATCAAAGTTGAATGAGACTTCATGGATATTAAATTTAGGCATTCCATGACCTCAATTCCTTTTCTTATAGTTTTCTTTCCTTCTGGATAGCTCTGGGTAAAATAGTAGTAACATAGGCAAAAATGAGTGTTTTATATTTTACTTTTCCCTTTGTGTGTGTTTGGCCAGAGTCTATGTGGCTCACCTCATGCTCCATCTATGCCGCTTTAGGCAGGGCCTCCACTGTGGGCCTTCTCTGCACTGCTCCCCACCACCCCGTTGACAATCACCTGCTTATCCTGTGTCTTATTCCCTCCCTTCTCAGTTACACAAGGCAACTGACACAGAGTTTCTCATAACTGACAGCTCTAATGCATTACCCTATTGAGGGCTTTGCTTAATTCCCAAAAAATGAATCTCCAGAAGGAGAATATTGTAATTTGTGGAATGTAGGAGACAGGAGACAGATAAAGTGAAGCTGTTCTGTCTGCCCGTTTTCAAAGCATCATGTTTTGTTTATTGAACCGAGGCTATAAAATGACTTTCTTCTTCTCTTCCCCTACGTTCGCCATGCTTCTCTTCTTCCATCCTTTTCTCTTATGTTCATGTCATTCACTTTACACAAAATGCAATATATCCTGAATGCCATACCCTCCTCTGGCCTTCCCAGTTGAAAGGAATCTCCCTCTTCTGCATCTCTCTGGCTGGTCTTCCCAATATTGTCTGCTTACTTCTTATTTCTTCCTCACTTCTCTGCGTCCGAAAACTCAAGTAGGAAATGTGTGAATGTGTGTGGGATAAATTCCAAGTGGGCAGCAGAGAGCTAAAGCCAGGTCAGGACCTTTCAGAGGTCCTGTTCCTCCCTACCTCCCTTTCCTTCAAATTTATTTTAGAAAGTTGAAACAAGTTTTTAATATGATCAGGTAAGAAATAATAGTTATGATATATGGATTACAATGTAATAATTGTGCTATTTATAAAAATTGTTTGGGATTTTATTAAAAAGTAATTTGTGATATATTATAGGTTTGTAGTAGTGGGCTATTAAAGTTTTATGATGAACAAGATCTTAAGTGTACGCCAAAGGTTATGTACATATAATAATTCACAGACATTATTAGAAGTTTATTTTGAGGACTTATTAAGTGAGACCTCAGGTGAGTGACTCTTTGTTTCCCCATGATACATCATGTATGTGAGCAGTGGTGTTAGGTGTAAATAAAACCAGTAACCAACACATTAGTTGGATGAAAAATGAAGGAGATCACAGGAGGATAAAAAGATACAGGGGTAGAATACTGGGAAAGGCTGAGACAGTTTTGGGGAATCATGTTCATACTAGTTCAAGGCTTGGGCACAGAGCTTGACTGCTTTGGGGTTTCACAGAAACAAGGAGCCAAAGAACCTAGAGAACAAGAAAGAAGGCCTTCCCATAAGAGATTGGATTTTCATAGTAGTGGAGGAAGAGTATCAAGGGAGAGTCCTGGTAAAGACAAAGAGACGAGATTTAAAAACTTAACATCTTTGGTAGACATGCTTTGGAGCATCTTTGCCCACAATCCCTTTCTTTGAGACTCCAGTTCTCTATGTAGCACTGGTAATGAACAGCCTAAAGTAACTGGCAACCCCCTTACCCAAAAGATACTCTGCAAAAAGAAGGAAGAGGATGGAGAAATTGTGCAGAGAGAACCAGAAACTGGAAGATGAAATGAGTTGTCTCAGTTCCTTGACGATTTCAGTTCCCATCAGTCCTGTTGGTACACTGCCATGGATTCTGTGGATCTATAACATTATCTGAAGCTCCTCTACTTTATCCTATGAGTGAGTCACTATTTTTGCAATGAAAAGAGTTCTGATTAGAACAATACTTGATATGTTGTTGAAAGTTGGTGGTCTCTTGTTATCCTAAAAACTTAAATTCTTACAGAAACAGGGAGAACTATATCTGTTTCTTCACCCCAGTTAATATAGTTGGAGCTAGTTTTCCATTTTCAGTAGGGAGGAATGTCTGGATGTTCTTCATACAGTTGGGTTGGAGCTAAGGTAAGGCAGAAGAAGACAGCTTTTAATGAAGCCTGAGTATGGATTTATAGATGTAATGTTTAGGGCAAAGGCTAAGCTGCTGAAACCAAGGGACACTTCAAGTACAACAGCTCAAATAAGATTAAAGTTTATCTCTTTTTAAATAGTCATAATAATAGGTGAGTTCTTGTATTTAAGCTCAGTTGTGCAGTTGTCTTTGTTTACATGGTAACTGGTACCACGATCATGTTCCCGTCACGTAGGAATGGAGATAGGCCATCACAGGTGTACGGCCAGAAGCTGGATTAGTGACACATACTTACTGTCATAGCCTATTAGCCAAAACTTGGTTATTTGACCATATGTAGCTGCAAGGAAGGCTGGCTAATGTGCTGTCTACTTTGTGTCTATAGACCCAGCTAAATAACTTTCTGTATTCTGTCATTGAACAAAAGATGGAGGAACAATTACCTCGTGGTTTCCAGGGCCACTGGGAGAATATGTAGTGAGTAGAAGCAAGATGGAGCATCACCTCCTGAAAAATTAACATGGCTTGTGTTCTTCTCTCCCTCTAATGTTGGCTGAGTTGGGGGTTTCATTCCTTTGTTTGTTTACAATTTTAGTTCACTCATTCATTTCATTTTTTATGTGTGTTTTTTGTTTTTGTTGTTGGACATTTTGGACTCCTAAGTACTAAAAGGCAATTAAAAGTTTAAATTAATGTCGTTCACTTTTATATGACCATTAATAGCTTTATTGGGTATTTATTGGGGTGTCAACTTTCTAAAAATATAAAAGGGTCAGTTATTGCTGATGTAGCTCTCTGGATGCATTAGCAAGAAAAGTGTGTCTCCCTCTGATAAGCCTCTGGGGATCAGAAATTACTATTTCAAAGCAGAAAGAAACGCCAGCTAGTGGCTGCATGGGGAGGGGGGGATAAATGTGGAATCTATAAAACACTTTCTTAATTGATTTAATTCTTCAAAAGCAGTTGTGTGATAACTCTGCAAAGGGTCGTGTTAGGGCAGGCTTTTATCAAGCACCATAAAGGCAATCAGACACAGCAAAGCTTAGGAAGGTCGTAAGAACCCAAAACTGAAGATACTGGAGATACTCATTCTGTTATAAACACTGTCAAAAATTACCTTAGTAGTACATTAAGAATAACCTGGCTTTAAATATGTGCAAAACTCCTATATTTCCCACATTTATTTGTTTTCTCTAGATTGGGCTGGGGACCAAGGAGCAGAAAAATCCAAGTACTCTGCTATGTATGATCCTTGGTCTCAGTGGGGCTCACTGACCTATCATGAGTATGGCAAAGGAATGGGATCATCTGTGTCCTCAAATCAGAAGTGACTTGCTTTAAATGGAACTTAGATAAGATTCCATGAGGTCATTCATATGGCCAAGATTCTTGGGAGGGATTAGAAAGAGTGAGGCTGCTGGGGGAAAAGAATGGGGAATTACTTTAGATACAGAACGTCATTTATCCTTCACGACACACCTGAAAACAGGCTTCTTAGAATCTCTCTGGATTCCAAGGTCTGTTGCCTGTTCTAATATTCAATACTTTCCTGCCCTCCTGGCCTTGTCTAATACTAATACATGGCTCTGAACTATCACTTGACCTTAGCTTTTGGCACAGGTGTTTCGAAAATGTTTCCTTTGTAGAATGCTTCATTAATTCCAGGTGACACCTTCTGATCACCTGTGTCGGAATTGCTACCAGAGCTGACCCACTCTTGTGTCTAACCTTTATTTTCTACCTCAGCATTGCCTCAGCTTTTCTGAACCCAGTTGTCATCCTCTTTTTATAAACTGTTGTTTCAAGTTTATTGAACAGTACAAGTGAACAGGTCAGGCACACATTTCAATTGTGCAGAATAGACCTGGAAATGGTACAGGAAGTTAGAAGAGAAAGATTATTGGGAATTTAGGGTGAGGAGTTGGGGTAGAAGTGAGCTCTGAATGAGGTCTTAAAGGATGAAGTGTGTCCAAGGTGGAATGACACCTTTGTGATGCTGTGGAGTGAAAGCAGCTGAACATTCTGGTAATACATGGAAAACAGTACTAGGTAAGGTGGAAGTTTTTGGAAGAATATGTGTGAACCCTAGGTCTGAACCCTCGTTCTTGTCTCCAGATACCTGAGTATGATTCTTGTTTCCAGTTTTGGATGACAGCTTTTGAACTTCCTGTTAACAGGCTTTCAGGGTCTTGAGAATGATTAGCAGCTTTTAATAGACACGTCTGCTCTTCGGAATATAGCCTATATCCCATTTTTGCTCATAAAATACTCTATTCCTTTGGGTTTCATTTTGTTTAGTCCTAAATAGGAGTGCGGTGGTTGAAACGAGCAGGGGAAAAAGACCTGCTTTCAGTAGAGAAGTCAAAGACAACCGTACAGTAAACTCTAAGGGATTTGGAGTATTGTTGGATAAAGTGAAACACTGAGAAAATAAAATAAATGTATAAGACAAAAAAAACACAAGGTTTGGTTTTACCACATAATACCTATCTCTTTTTAATATTATGATTTAATTATTAAATACACTCTGTCTTTTAGAAAGGTATCACATTGAATACTTTAGAGTACACTGTCTATGGTTTAGTGACAGATGATCATTAATATGGCACTCTCTAGAAGATTAAGTTCTCCAAATGCTCAACACATGGACCCTAAAAGCCAGTTGCATATTTATTTTTCATGTTGCATTTGCTGATGGAAGTTATATCTGGAGTTAAAAAATATTTGGCAGATTCATGAAGATCCTTTATAGACTAAAATGTGACAATGTCCTTTTAGCTTATAATGTCATGCTATGTGTGGAGATGTGGGAATGGAAAATGTCTTTCTGGGGAAAACACTGACACGTGGAAGGCTTCTGTCAACTTCCAACAAAAACACTGTGAAAAACTGCAGATCAGATGCTATGCAAATGTGTTTCTGTTTAGCACACACCATCAAGTACACTGTATCCTGTTATTTTAATACACACTGGAAAATAATTTTAATGTCTATTTTAGTTTTTTTTGCATATGAATACTTAGCGTAAAAATAAATTTTTTTGATAAGTTTTTATAATTATTGTTTATTAAAATAGCAGAGGCTCAGCTCTAAGCATTCCTGATTATACTGGTATCCTTCTTTCAGTCTCTAGTGTACTTTATCTATACTTCACTGATGTTACTTGTCATTTTCAGCTTTTTAACCTTTTTGCTTCCTTTCTCTTATTTGACTGTGAACACCTAGAAGGCAGGTTCCATGTTCATTTCACCCATTTCCTGTATAACATCTCGCTTAAAATCGGTGCTTAAGGGAACATATTGTGTTATGACACTATTCTTTTTTTATTTTGTACTGTGAGCTCCTTGAGGACCATAGAAAATATCACTTTTATAATCCCCAGTCCCTGTTATATTCCTTAGTCTACAGAAGAATTCAATAAACTATTGTCCCATAAATCAATGGGAATTGTATGCAAATGCTACATTTTAGCTTATATACCTCTTTGTCTTAGTGCTTTCAAAAAGAGAGCAGCTGTGTTCAGACAAACCATAGCAATCACATGGAATGATCCCACTGGTTCTCAAATTACAACAGAGGTAGTAGATGTGTAATCCTGCTAATAGAGCATAAAGCTCCAAAGAATAATCTGGGACAGGTAAAATTTTTTATGGAGATACAGGGATAGATTCTAAAGAGTAATTACACTCTATGTTGTTTTTTTGTTTGTTTGTTTTTTGTTTTGTTTCTTTTTTAAGGAGGGCACAGCTCACAGTGGCCCACGCAGGGATCAAACCGGACTGGCAGCCTTGGTGTTATTGGCACCACGCTCTATATGCTATATTGTTTTCACACTCATGTTTGGGAGACAGATATGATATAAACAAGTTCATTAACTTTGTTAAGTACAACTATCAAAATTAATGTGAAGCCTCTTCACCATTGGTATCTAAGCAGATGGAAAAGAGTTATTTAAAGACAATCTTAACTAAGTGGGTTGAGATTGCCACCTGCCACAGAGTTGAATCAACAGATAAATGTGAAAATTATACCAGTGAGTTATTACTGATGACCTGTTATAAATTATAGTTCTAATAGTCAAATATGGTGGAAAATAGCAGAAAACGTTGCTGAAAGGACAAAAGTAAAAACAAACAAACAAAAAACCTTGCTATTATAGAAGAGGATGTTTGAAATAAATAAGGCAATATAATTTTTAATTTAGTGATTCAATCAAAACCCGTGCACTGATCTGGTCGACTGACTACATACATCACATAAGCTTGACCTCATTTATGGGCAATTGATTTTTTGGGTCTGTGTCAGAGGTAAAAGTATTAGCCATGTAGAGAGTTTCTAGTCACTTCTGTTGAGATTAGTAAGATAAAACACATGATTCCATTTTGCATATATTATTTCAGAGGTGAATTAAAAAAAAAAAAAAAAAAAAAAAAAAACCAAGGAGGCAGCTCTGAGAAAAGAAATAACAGAAGCAAGTCCTATATATAAAAGTAAACTAAATTTGGTGCAAAAGGAAAGGGAATTTTTAGAAACACAGATGCATGACAAGAAGACAGCATAACAAATCATCCCAAGATTTCAAAAGTAAATTATTTGTCTTGAAATTAGCCAAATTTGTTTCAAATTTTTTTGGGCGGGGTGAGGGTTGAATTAATTTTTAGAATCTCTTTTAAAACTATCATAGGTGATTATTTAGATCATTATTCTATAAAGAAACAGATTTTTGAAGTTCAGTCTAAACTTTGACAAAAATGATGTCTAGTCTTGAGCAATTATATTGACATTAAATGGTAAAGGAGAATAAGTAATTTTTAAAAATGGGTGTGATGTCATGCTACCAGTGCTAAAGTGGTGGCATCCTCACACAGTGTGTGGTGAATGGGTCAAGGTGCCAGACAGCTTTGTATAGAGAGCTACAGTAGGGTAAGGAAAAAGAGAGAGGGAAAGTAATTTTGATGCCATTTTCCGTATCAGCATTCTCATTCCATAATATCTAAAATCTAATCTGAAATTATTTTGTGGTAAACTGCTCGCATTTTATTCTTACTTCTTTCTCCTTCTAATTCTTATAAAGTATGTGACAACAAAGTAAGTACCAACTCAGTTAATTCTGTATGTTATTCCAACTTTCCACTTGCTCAGACCAGGAAGCACTGAGGCTCGAGCCCTATCTTTGAAGAATGTCATTCAGTCAAACAGGATTAGGCCTGGGAAATCCATTTATTGACAATCTTCTCAGGTGACACCGACAGCCAGCCAGGATTTTAAATTCTAAAGTGTGTCCTCTTTTACCCCTTCCTGCCTCATGCAGGAAGCACAATAATATTTCCTTTGAGACTAATTAATCTCAATGGTATAATTAATGTATTACTTCTACTTCACATTGCATTTTAAGGTCAGCTTCAATATGCTAAAATACAGCATCAGTTCCCTTTAGAGATCCCACAACATCTGGAATTATCTAAGAATCTAAGTGGGGTGATTTACAGTCTAAAAGGTGGAGTCCGCTTCCCGAGGCCAGTTAGAGAGACAATTGGCAGGTCTAATCTGTTCACTACTGCATGCGTTTCTAGCAATCGTACAGTATTTGACGGATGCTTTCAGTCATGCCCTAGGTGGCTAGATCCTTGCGGAGGTCTGACCTCCACAGTTAAGCTTTCTGGTTAGAATTCCCTTCATTTCACTCATATGTTTGCCAAAACAATGCTGGTCCTGAGGTTTTCGAGATTAATGTGTGTGTGTGTGTGTACCAGAATCCATCCTCTCTCAAAAATCTGTAGACCCTCATAATAACTTTATCACTTCAGCCAAGACTACCCTGTTCTTAGGGTGAGCTGATGTCCTCTCTGGCTATCAAAGTAGCTCTCAACCTTTAACTTGCATTAAAATTACCTAGAGGATTTATTAAAACACAGATTGCTGAGGCCCAACCTCTGAGTGTCTTTTTCAACAAGTGTTATAGACTGAATTGTGTCTGCTCAGCTTATGTGTTGAATCCCTGACTCTAGTACCTTACAATGTGACTTTGTTGGAGATGAGGCCTCTAAAGAGGTATTTAAGGTTAAATGAGGTCATAAGAGTGGGGCCCTAATCCAAAAGGACTGATTTTTTTTTTTTTTTTTTTTTTAATAAGAAGAGGAAGAGACTTCCAGAGATGCTCACACAGAGAGGAAAAGCCATGCGAGGACACAGCAGGAAGAAGGCTCTCTGCAAGCCAGAGAGAGAGAGAGAGAGAGAAACCTCAGGAGAAACCAAATCTGTAGACCCCTTGATCTTAACTTATAGCCTCAAGAACTGTGAGACAATACATCTCTGTTGTTCAAGCCACCTGGTCTGTGGTGTTTTGTGATAGCAGCCCTAGGAGATTAATACAGTCTGCTTGGGGTGGGCTCAAGAATTTGCCTTTCTAATGAGTTCCCAGATGACGCTGACGCTGCTGGTCTGGGGACTCCACCTTGTGAGCCACTTGGCTAGCAAATCTGGCTTTTTTGAAAAACTATATTAAACTAACTAAAATAACTATGATACTTCTCATCATGAGTTTTATTGAGTGATCTAAGCTTTTACTTAGTTCTCCCTGCTCCTCTGTTTAGTTCTGAGGTGCCTGGTTTGTCTCTAAAATCCCAAGTCTGAATGGAGAATAAAAGAGAAACTTATTAATTAAAAAAGAGAGCAAAAGAAATACTGTGAATGAATTGCTGATTTAGAGTACTGCAAAGGTACAGTAGGGAGTGGTAAGAAGAACACTGGCTTGGGAATCTGGAGAATTAGGAGTCTGAAAACGGGTGTGTCTTGATTCTGCCCCTGCCTCGCTATCTGTAGGACTTGGATAAATTTAAGAACTAAGGTTCTATTTGTTTAAAGATTGTATGTACTAGAATTTATTTGGTCTTTAAGGTTTTATATAATTCCAATATTTTACAATTTATTTAATATAATCTTATATCCCTATATATCCTATATTCTTTAGGGTTTGGGGAGGACTACTCCCCTTTAAATATCTACAAAACTTTTGAATTTGGAAATTAGATGGAAAAAGGAGTTTATGAAAGTAAAGTTCATATTCAATTCATACACACACACACACACACACACACACACACACACGCTAGTTAACAACAGATGCCTCTGTGGCAGGAACAGATTTATCCTAAATCTAGATACCATGGACTCCTTACATTTCCTTAGAAAAGCAGATCTTTGGTAAGATTTGGTGGAATATTTCTCTCTTGTGAATTGAAATTATTTCAGCCTATATTTTAATTACAGCCTATATTCAAATGACAGAAATTGAATTCTCTACCATTTTTGTAGGTATTTTTTCTATATAATATTCTACAGTATCTAGCACAAGGCTGACATATAGTCCCATTCCACTGGCTATTCTTTCATTGATCCTGGCTTGATTCTTTAAAAAAACTGTAATGTTTTAATATTTATATTACCAAGTATTTAGAGAATTTCAGGTTTCAAGACAGTGAGAGATGATTATAGCAAGCATTACTGTTAATTTAATTAGCTTAATGATCACAGAGTAGATAATAATAGCTTTTCACTTTATCTCTGATCATACACCTGTCAGTATATATGCTAGAGGAAAAAATGTATTATATAGCAAACACTTGACCTTTGACATATTCACACATTTTATGTTTCCATTAAATGACCTTTGGGTATAACTTTCTAGAGAAATATTGGAAATAACTGACATTATTAATTTTGTTCTATATACTATGCTAATTTTCTCCCACATTAAATCACGCAATTCAAAAGGGCAATATTTTATATAAGGATTGTAGCAAGTACTGGATTATTGGTTTATTCCCCAGTCACTGCTAATCCTTCCCTCTCACTTGGAAAGTTAAATTTCTTCTTTTTAAAACTTCTTTTCCAAAACTTTACTCAAAGGTTTAAGTTTTTAAATGTTTCCATATCCTTTTCTCAGTAACATACTATTTTTCACATACTATCTCAGCTCTTTACTTGAACAATTATACTTTAACTGAATAAAGTTAGATTTCTGTTTAAACTGCTTGCTTGGTATTCTAATATGTACGTTTCTGGCTATTGGAAGTTAACTGTTACAGAAATTGATTCCTTTTGATGAAATTAATACATAAAGGAATCACTTGTTCATTCATTTGTCATAGAATTATTTAACATCTACTAAGTGCAAAGGCATTGCTGTAGCTCTCACAGGAAGTACACTGTGTGGTCATTAACACACATTTCTAGGAGGTCAAGGCCCATGTCTCGGACTACATTGCAGTTGTGTTTTCAATACTTGCTGTGATGCTTGGCATGTAGCAGGTACTTATGAACTACTTCCTGAACAAATGAACATCTGATATACCTTAATTTGTCTCTTACTTGTTGCTATCTGAATGGTTGTCTTCATACATTTTAAAGAGAAGATATTTTCCACAATTATTAATTGATTTAAATAAATTTTGGTTAATAAGTAGATGATAATGAGTCTATACTATATAAAATTTAGAGTTCCTAAAGTCATTAACGATCTAATAGCAACATTATATGTCACAAAAGACCGTTTCCAAATAATTCAAATTTCTCACTAACAACTTACTTTTTAAAACCTAAACATTATCTTAGAAAGAACACTAAATTAATGAACCAAGGCACAAAGATTTCTTATCTGTGGTGCTTAGAAAGAATCAGGAGAAAATGAGAATGCCAGGGCTTGGATTGGCAGCTAAGTTGGACATTTGAAGTAAGTGGAACTTTCTCCACATTTCCATGGGAGGAAGGGTGTGATTGTGGAGCATGAGTTCTGTTTGGGTGCTTGCTCACAAATCCTCCTGTAAGGGAATTTATGTGTACTGCTTGTCAACTGCAACAGGAAGCCAGCTTGGTTGAAGAATGCATGTGCACTGATGAGGCTGGGAGACACAGGCAAGTGTGAGGAGATGCAGCCAAGGGACAGAGCTGGAGGACTTTACTCTTGCTCTGCATTACTGTCCTAACAGGATCAGAGTTGAGTCATTTTCCCCGAAGATAGGAAGGCAATTTTCCAGAAGTATTATTCTCCATTTCCACAGTGGCTCTTTTACAAACTACACAATAACAAATAAAAGAAGACAAGTAAAAATTTCTTCACTTAATGCAATAATAAAATCTAAACTCCTTACCATGACACATAAGAGCCTGTAATGAGATGTTTCCAGCCAACGGTCTGATCACATCTCCTATCACTCTCTCCTTCACATGTGTTCTTCATGCCACTGCTCAAGCATCATGAGGTCTTTTGTGCCCTCAGGACCATTATACTTGTATTTCTCTGTCTGAAATTCTCTCCTCAGATCTCCCAGGGCTTCCTCCCATCTTCAGATCTCTGCTCAAATGTTACTTCCTAGCATGACCATCCCAGATTACTATTTTAAAATAGCTCCTTTGCAAACTGGTCACTCTCTGTTCTTATGCAAATCTGGGCTTGTTTGTTCTCAGATCCTGTCCTTGCCTACCTGTCACTGGACTGGTGGACAATGAAACTGACCACTGCATGCTGTATTTTCCAGGCTGGTGTGTTAGCTGGCTTCCTGCTGCCTTTGACCAATGGGTAGCACTGATGCAGAGATGAAAGGAATTTCCCTCCCCATTCTCTGCCCTCCCCAGCAGTGCCTACTTTTTCCTCCTGTGGCTGGAGCTCACTCCTTCAGGAGCAGTGTGGTTCCAGCTTCTTCCAAATGATCCCAGTGCTTAGAATTTGGTTAACATGACTTCCTTTCTTTGTCCTTCCAATCTAGGAGTGGTAGTAACTTTCTGTTCTTATTAATCTCTGGAAAGTCTCACCATCCTATGTGATTCCTCAGCTCTTCCACTAATTCATTGCCTTTATTTATTTATTTATTTATTTATTTATTTATTTATTTATTTATCTATTTATTTATTAAGGAGGGCACAACTCACAGTGGCCCATGAGGGGATCTAACCGGCAACCTTGGTGTTATCAGCAAGCACCACATTCTAACCAACTGAGCTAACCGGCCACCCCTCATTACCTTTGTTTTAAATAGAGCATTTCCTTGATTGTATACTGACTAAATATAACCTTATTACTGTGCCTTATTTTCTTTAAAATCCCTAACAGTGTCTGCAATTATTTTTGTTAATATCTGTGCTGTGTGTACTACACTGTACCATTCTTGTTTTACCTTAGTAGAATTTAACATAGAAGTGGATAGACACTTTGTCTTATTTATTACTGTGTTTTCATTCAGCATTTAGCACAGTGCTACCTGTCACACGGTGGTTACTCAGTACACATTTTCTGAGTAAAACAAAAATCTGGATGAATTTCTGAGGTTTTAAATACAGTAGCAGCAGCAGAACACACAGTGTTCTCGTGCTTATCAGCTCTTTAAACACCAAACCTAAAGAAAAGGTCATTGTTTTTTGGGGTTTTTTTCTAATCCAAATGGAAATAGGGATGTCTTAATTAGTTTTAGTGGAGGGTGAGAAAAAACATCTAAGAAGTTTGATTCTATGAGATTCAGCATTCTAAACTGGATCAAGACTTTCATAAATCCAAATGGATTATTCCTTTAAGGCTTTGGTGTCCCCATTCTTAACAAATGGTCTTTTATATATGTGTGTGTGTACTTTCGAATCATAACCCTAATAAGGGCCGCTTGTTTGATTGATTTGACAATGCTATGATTCCTTTTAGTTTGGCTAAAACACAGGGAACATCTTACTTTGCAGACAAAATTGACATATCACATTTCATCCTAAATATGTACTAAGGAATATCAGACACATTTTATTTGGTTGGTGGTATAATTTTGAATGATTCTCTATTGAAGGTGTTTTCAGTTTGCTGAAGAAAATGCTTCTTTTGGACACTTGTATAAGCTTTTGTGGAATAATCAAGACCCAAACATATTAAAGTTAAAATTAACTGTTGGGTCAGTAGCTGTGGAAAAGCAAATCCTGGCATACTATATTTATTTATTGGTTTACTTGTGAATCTATCTAGCCACCTACCTATTCACTTATTAGTATACATTCATTATAAACATTTTTGCCCCATTCTCCAATTCGAAAAATAATTTTAAAGGTACTTAAAGCAATACATATCATAAATAAGATAAACAGAATGAATGAATAGTTGTGACAATTAGAACAGAAGTAAATAATGAATAGTACAGGAAAATGGATATAAATTTAGCATACCAAAAGCATGTTATATGGTCTTTAATAATTCCTAGGGCTAGGCCAATAGTTAGTTCTGAGCTTTCTAGCAACCAAAGCAAAGAGATAATCTGATGCTTTACAAGTTCACCATGTTTATAGGGCTAACACACGAAAAATTACTCAGGAGAAGCTAAGCCTTTTTAGGTACTGACATCTCAAAGGATTTCCAGTGGGTTCTCATAAAAGGGGTACCATATATCCTTTAAGAGTGGCAAACATTGCCTGGTGAAGAGAGCACAAGGGAAATGTGAGCTATGATTCCAAACATGATAGGATGTCAGAAGTGGGTAGCTAGCCCTTGTCACTGTTCCAGTACAGATGGGCTGGGCATGCCCCAGAGAGAAAGCCTCATAATTTTGTGACATATCATGTGGTGGAGTCCTCTAATGTGATAGATGAGGCATCTGACTTCAGAATGAATAAACAGCTTTCCAAAAGGCTTGCAGTGTATATGAAATGCAAGTTAGGATTCTAATTCCAATCAATGTCTCCAACTCCTTAGTCAGTGTACTATAAACAAACTAGAAGAGAAATGCAATCTGATGATTTCCCAGTTCCATAATTCGGTGACAGATGGAGCAAGGCTGAATATAGGTATAGCCCATGCTGTGAGTCAGCAAGTTGGTGGGAAATGAAGAGGGTAGATGTGCAGGAGTTAAAAAGCAGGAGCCTGAATGTTAGTGTGGTCATGTAGAAAATAAAATGGAGGTTGAATCAGACAGCCCTGCCATAAATTCTATCTCTGCCATCTCCCAGGGTGTGACCTAGATAAGTTATTTATCATTTTAGAGATTCCATTTCCTTATCTATAAAATAATAATAGTGATACACACATTGAAGGATTGTTTCAAGAATGTAATTATGTGTGTATAACAATTGGCAGACAGCAAGTACCCTGTAATGTTAGCCTTTACTGTAATTATGATTATTATCAGATCAAAGAAGTAATTAAGAAAGCAAATAGTTCAAGGCATACATAGAATTTGAAGATCAGGACAGGTAATGAGTAAAATACTAGACTGGAAACAAAAAGTCACAAATTATAAAGGACAAATCTAAACTTAAGATCAAGAAGTCATGGGTACAGAAGGCAGGAGAGCCAGGCAGACAGGATGACACATTGCAATTTCCCCAAATGGGAAAGACTTGATCTGATGCACTATTATGTTTAATTCAGGGATTTTTTATTTGCTTCCTCCTGGCACAGTAGCCTGTCCCAGCATTTGACCAAATACTTGGGGGCGTGACTCTCATTAAAGTGAAAATGAAAGCAGATCTTGACCTAATGAGACAAAGAATGCTACTGCAAATCTCATCAAAGAAAACACACTGGGGTGTTCTCTAAATGCTAATTTGTGTGTACATACATCTGAACTCAGCCATGGAAGTTGGTGGTCACTGTTCAAAGTTTGGTGTACTATATACTATATGAAAGTCCAACTATTCATAAAATGTCAGAGGAAGAAAACAATGATCAATATGAAACAGCACATAGCTAACACTGCATTCTATCCCTCATCATTTTAAATTTAAATATAAGATTGATTTTGTAGTCATCATGAACAATTTTAAGAATTTTGATTGCATTCTAAATTTTAAAAATCTTTATGTATATACATATCCATATATATATATACATATATATATAGATAGATAGATAGATAGATAGATAGATAGATAGATAGATAGATATTATTCCCCAAATTAATTTGTTAAAGTTGATTTAGCATTGCTATTTCTATTTTAGAATAAGGAAACAGAGCTACATAAAGGATTAAAAATAACTTTATGACTAAGCATTATGAAATCAAGTGCCAAAATCCTTGGTATGTCACACAGTACCTCTGAAAATAGTCCCTCATTTCCCTTCAGATTTCTTTTTTACCTCCTTCTTCATAAATGATATATTCTAATCTAACCCACAACTTCAGAAATATGCCTCGCAAAGTCCTGCTGTTCTCTGTTTTTTCATTATCTCCTCAGCCAGTGAGGATGCATTCTTTCCCTCCCCTTTTGTATTAAAATGCTAGTTATCTAAATTTCCCTAACTCTA
Source organism: Rhinolophus sinicus (assembly GCF_036562045.2). Lineage (NCBI taxonomy): Eukaryota > Metazoa > Chordata > Mammalia > Chiroptera > Rhinolophidae > Rhinolophus > Rhinolophus sinicus. Next base: position 143,240,050 of record NC_133753.1, read on the forward strand.
TGGAATCTTCCCAAGTTTCCCAGATCAATTAATTGCACTTTACTTATACTTCACTTTTGGTTACTGAGTCAAGTTTTTGCATGCATCCATTCCCCCCACCCCCCACCCCACCTTTTCACAGTGCTAAGTTCTGAGTAACTGAGAAAAGGGGAAAAAGATACCCAGCAAAAATGCCATTCCTGCCTTCTTCTAACTTACAATTAAGTAGGGGAGACAAATAGAAATATGAAACAAATTAATATATGGTAAATAAATGATTGCATGTTATGGCAAGGGTTATGAAGGATAGCAAAAGCTTACTAGGAGTAAGGCTAACAGGGCAGATCTATTTAGATTTAGGGAGAGAGGAGTGGAAGAGACTTTTTGAAGTAACATTTAAACTCAGAGCTTAGGGTTGAGTGTCTTTTTACTGCAGTTATTTGCATACTTGGGTATTCCCCTGCTGGATCTAAGTTCCTATATGCATATTCATTTTTATCTCCTCTACAGGATCTGACACAAAACTTTGCTTATTGGCAGGTTCAATAAACGTTGCGTGCATTGAAAGCGATCTGTCCATTTAGCAAAAACTTAACTTGGTAAATTCATCTTGGTTCTGAATAAATGTGTTAAGTTTTCTTTCATTTTGAACTGGAATTTTGGACTGAGTCTTTGATGGATCAGGAGGCACTGGATACGGGCGAGGTGGGAAGGAATGTTTGCCGCTGCCCCAGTCTTCACCACAAGATGAAGTTTAGGAGACATGAGCTCCATTTCGGCTCAGATTAGTTTTAATCTCAGGAAACCATTGGGAGGGCATTCTATGGATAATCTTTATTTTTCATAAAGGACAAGGGGATTCTATCATCCAATTAGGAAATATCAGTTAAAAATGTCAAAACATGGAGACCATTGTAACAAGAACACATTTGATACCTGTATTTTTTGTTTTTCTTTTTGTGGGAATGTCTTTACTTCAATTTATCTATGTGGGTTTTTAGTTGTACTGCCACTGTGATAAATATATAAACTGCTATTTAGCCATCCTCACCAAAATTGATTTTCCAGTTAGATACCTCTACATGTGCAAATTTCTTTAGCAAGAGAATACGGTTTATTTCAACTTTGAGTAAATAAGTCCTAACACATTGCATTTGGAGATGATTGAACAGGGAGATAAGAAGTGGTTTGACTTCAACACTAACTTTTCATTGCTTTCAACTGGTGTGGATTCAACTGGTGTGGCTGGGGAAGTAGGGGTTCCCGTCTTCCTTATTTGTCTTTGCTTTAACTGCAATTTGACTTTCAGGATAAAATATCAAGTGCTCCTTTTCTAAGACTTATGAAAAACCCTAACAAGTAATCTGGAGAAAGAGTCTGAATCTAGACTTTTACAGTAGAGGCAGTTGGTCATATAGGACACGCACATTAGTAAGCCCAACTGGGAAGAATCGTAGCCCTCCCCTGACCAAAGGACGTGAAACCTCATTCTCCTTTCGAGCAGCGCAGGCCTCAAGGCATTTTTGGAAGTGTGGTAATTATTATCTTTAAATAACTCAATATAAGAATATGATATTGTTAGAACTGAAGTTATTGAATTTTGTGGAGAAGAATCTCACAAAAGTGGAGCAGTTTTCAGACTGGTAGAATTCCTGCTACAGCTAGATCAGAAAAAATATTTCCCCCACATTAAAATGTACTTAATAGTATGTATGGACTGAATAGAAAATTAGCTTTGGTTTACTTTATTCTCCTTGTCATAAAAATATAAATGGATACTCTATTGTTGCAACACATTGTGATCTCTCTTAAGACATTTTCCAATGAATGTTATTGCTCTATTAGGTGTGAACTCCACAATTTAAAAAGGCAACCTATGTTCAAAGATATATTTCATGCAATGTCATTTTATCAGAAGAGCAATCTGCCATTTTTTGACAGCCAGTGTCTTGTGGCTGAATCAGTGATACCTTTAAAAAGAACTCATTATCAATCCAGTGAACGAAATGTGCATTCTAAAATAGTGCAGGATTTGAATTTTCAGTGATTTATGTCTGCAGGGGTATGATGGATTGGGGATCAGCTGAAGCAGTTTCAAATATCTGATAGTTCAGGAGATTAGCAAATTTAGATAGTCAAGGATTCCTTTCATACTTCTTGGGATTAAACCAGCTGTTCTTTTCTTATGAGTAGTGCTACTTTGAAAAAAGATTAAGAAAAAATTAAGACATGTTTCTATGACTGACAAATCATCTTTTGAGAAACAAGGGATCATTATTAGCATCTATGCAAACATCTTTTATAAACATCATCGACAGATTTCATTTGAGAATTAAGGATGGACTATGCTGTATGAAATATGGACTATGGAATACAGGCTATGCTGTATGATCTTGATTAATTCTAAAAAGTTCTTCGCGGTCCAATGACATTGCAGTCAAATTCATATCCTGTGAGAAGTCAGCAAAAGGAAAAAACAAAACAAAAGAAAATCAGAATGGGATGAGGTGGGAAGAACAGCATCTTGCTGGCTGACCTAAGGGCATTATTAGACAAACAATCCTAATGACCAGACAGCCCATGGCAGATTATTTACACATCTCTAGTGTTGGTGATTGTATGGATTCCTCACCTAATTTCAGCTTTGAAAAGGTAAAATTGTGATGGTGTCAGGTTGAACCCTCAGTTGAGAGAATCCCACATTTCACAGTGACTAATGACTGGCAGTTCAGACTTGATGAGGGAAGGGAGAGAAGTGAGAGCACAGTGAAATGGTGTTGGCACCCGAATAGTTGTTAGTTTTCTGAAGAAACTTTTGAAACTGGTGACTTAGATTTAACCCCACATCTAAGTCCCTGTTATGGGATTTCATGCCATCCACCTGGCCATATACTACTTCTCAACCTCTAATACCCCCATTAGAACGTATTCTCCCTCATAGTGAATTGAAAAGATTTTGGCAATACCTTGCGACATTTTATGGTAAACCTCTGTCTTATAGAATATGCAAAAATGAAAAAATAATGAGGCGAATCTATTCTTTTTGTCCTTCTCCACCAAAAGACTTTTTCCTCATATTGGTACATGTAAATGGCGGAGGCTTGGTGGTGGGAGGCAGTGCTGGTCTAGCTAAACGCTTTGGAGTCATAGTGGCTTGTGTTTAAAACTCACCTTTCCCACGTGTTTGGAATCTGTTAAGTTTAGCATGGAGAGCTATAGCTATTATTATTGCTCCAGTGAGGAACATAGGAAGCATTCTCAACTCTCTTCTTGTACTCATACGCTTTTTAAATCCTGTTGGTTACCCAACCCATCTGACTGCATAAGTATTTCCCAATAGTCACCTCTTTACCAACCATATTGTCACAGACTCCACTATTGCCGCAGGCCTTTATCATTGTTTACTTGGGTTTCTGAGATAACTTCTTCTTTGGATTTCTCATCTACTGTCTTACTCCCTTGTAATTCTTTCTATACATTACTGAAAAATATATGTCATAACATGGCTTTCTGGCTTTCTTTAACTTCCAGTATAAAGTTTAAACTCATAAGATTCTATACAAGACTAGACCTCCCCTCCCCTCCCCTCTCATCCCCTCCTCCCTTCCTCACCCCTCCCCTCTCCTCTCCTCTCCTTTCTTTTCCTTTCCTATAACACCCTATGGGTACGCTATGGGTTATTCAGGCTGAAATATTCATTATTTTCCATACTTGGAGGCCTAGAATTTTTCCCCCTGCTGACCTCTTCCTTCTTATCCTGCCCCCTCCCGCCCCCCCCCCCCCCCAGCATTCTAACTGGTTCTGATTATGCAACTGAAATGGAAGTTCCTCTGGGAAATCTTCCCTTACTCACCATAATGAATTTGGTTTACCTTCCTTATGTCTCAATAACACAAGCCCACACCTCCTTCTGAGAATCTAGACTCTATTTTTAATGTTAGTTTTTCAGAAATGGCTTTATAATTGGATTGTGACTTATTTAGTTTTAGATCCCTAGCAAAGTGGCATGCAACATACATGTAATAAACAAGCTGTAACAGTTTGTTGAAAGGATGAATGTTTCAGGTTTATGTGTTACTAATTCTAGGCTTATTTGTATTTTAAAAGAGATCAAAGACTTACATTAAGGAAATTGGTTTCAAATTGTGGAATTTCAGGCTTAGGCCAACTGATGAGTGAGGTATGCATAAGTGTATGTGTATGTGTGCTGTGTTGGAGTGTGTGCAAAGGGCTGCAGTAGCAATGTGGGGAGGCAGGATGTAAACAATAGAAATGTCTCAGAATGTTTTGGATAATATCAGGTAGTTGGCTATTCTATCAGGGAGAAATGTCACTAATATAACTAATATGACTATTAGTCTTAGTGACTTAAATATATTAAGACTTATTTTTATCTTATAATCGGAAGTCTGGAGATAGGTAATTGCTGGTTCTGTGGCTCAGATATGTCAGGACAGAGGTCTGTGTGAATCTTTTAGTATTTTTCTTAAGGCTTCAACATGGCTGCCAGAATGTTATTCATCAGGATCACATTCCAGGTGGAAAGCAGGAGAAAATGTGGGAAGGCAGAAAGGAGAGCGCCAAGGTAAAAAGTAGATAATAACTTATCATGTCACTATGGGGAACTGTGTGGAATCACTGTTAAATCTTACTGACTATGACACTTGATTAAATATTATTATTCTCCTTATTATGTTTAAGGATGATGAACTTATTGGTCCTTTTGAAAGATCAGTAAATATAAGCATATACATTGTGTTCCAGACAAAATCCTATGATTAGCATATTGATCTATTTTATTGTGCCTAATTTTATTCTTTCTGCGCAATCCCATCAACAGAATCCTTAACTTGCCAGTATTATTTACCCAGATTTATTGATTAAGTACTGGCTTTGTGCCAGATACTGTGCTTGTCTTTGGAGATACCGAATATAAGAGAATATAAGAGAACAGAACAAACTTCTTGCCTTCCAGAAGCTCATTACTTAGTGGAGGAAACAAAGAAACCAACAGGTAATTCTTATAGTAGGTGATAAATTCTATGAGCAAGGCAAGGCTTCCGAGTTTTGGACAGGTAGCATCTGGACCCACTCCTGTCTGGGCTGGGGAGGACAAAAACCAAGAAGACCTCTATGAACGAACTGACAGCTCACTTATTTTTTTTTTTTTTTCTTTTTAAAAAGGAATTGAGGGAGCACAACAGTGGTTCCAAACAGATTAAAAAGCAGATGTTCAAATATAGAGAGGTGTGTGTTTATAGTATACTACAAGATCAGTAAGCCCTGGAGGTATTTTTAAGGGTTACTTTCGTACACTTATATGAATCACTGAATTCTGAAATATTATTCTTGCTATATAATTTCCTTTTTAAAACTGTTAACTCGTAGGGCAAAGAACCACAAAACTATACCAAGACATGGATGCTGGTGGTGATCACTTTGACTCACTCACCAGCTGTGTGGTTGTTGTCTGAACATCATAAGGAGCGTGTAGAAATGTGATGAGCTCAGGGTGAAATACGTGCTGTGACATCTGGAGAACATCTGAATAGAAAGAGAGAGTACACAGTGTGATAACCTTGGATCTTAAAAGTAAGGTCTGGGATAAAAATATAGAGGTGAACTCCTTCATTCCACAAATATTTATTGATTACATAAGGATAGATGTTGGAAATACAATGATGAATAAGAAAAAATTCCCTAGCCTCAGCATGCTGCATTATACTCATGGAGACAGATGAGATAAGGTTTTAAAGCGCCTACAGGTGGCATTTAAAACGAGGAAGTGAGCCTTCTTCCAAACTGCAGAGAAAGTATGTCAAGTGAGAAGAGATGATTCATTCTGAAATCTGAAGCATACTAACTTTTAAAGAAGAATGGTAACAGAAAAAGAGGGTCTCAAAACAGAAATAGAAAAGGAGCATCTGGAGAGGTAAAAACAATCAGAGAAGAGCGGTATCACAGATATCGAGAGAGGTGAGAATTTGATAAAGGGAATCAAGGGTCTCAAAGGCTAAAGTGAGAGCCAGTAAGCTCAGAATTGATGGGGTCTAATGGACTGAGGAATTACGAGGTTACTAATGGGCTTGTTAGGAGCAGATTCAGTGAATTGAAAGGGGGCAGAAACATTGCTGCCTCAAGAGGAGTAAATGGGAGGTGAAGAAGAGATAATAAATATCACCTACTCCTTTCATGAAGCTTGGTTACAGTAGGAAGGAGAGAAATAGGGGATGTAAACTTAATAAAATCCTTTTTAATAAACATTAAATTAAGAAAGAGCCAATAGACAGGATGTGTCTAAATGTAGAAAAGAATGTAGATAATTTATGAGTCAATACTCCTTGAGGAATTCAGAAAAAGTAGGATCTAGAGAGAGGGTGGCAGGAATTAGCTGGCAGTCAGGCACCTCTTCCACTGAAATCTGAGAGAACACGGAGTTCGAGGATTTGGGTACACGTATGTCTAGGGGAGTTGAGAGAGTACCTACCTGATGGCCTATATTTCTCTGTGAAGGGGTCTGAGAGTCTTTGAGGACTAAGGATCTAGATCTCCAAGGGTATGGTGAAGGTTTAAGATGCTGGCCTGGGGAGTTGGAGAGTTGGTTAAAAGGCCATCAAAGGATTGCCAGATGGTCTTGAGATGATATCTGAAATTAAGAGACTATGATATTTTCTTTGGTACCAGTTCTCATTACTGTAATTTTTCTCCACCGTATCTAATAATTTAGGTTCAGGAGCTGAGGAAGGCCATAGGTGAAATATATTTTTAGGGGTAAGGGCAGGTTGGTTGGGAGGATAAAAGGGTAAGTGATTTGAGGGTATTAACAAAAAATGGTTTAAGTCAGAGACTCCTAGATTTTTTCCTCCACAAAACTCAAACTGTCTTCTGTAGCTACCACACACTGATGTACTGAGATAGAGCATTTAGTCCTCCAAGGACTGAGTATGGCTGGGATAGGCAGGGTTCTCAAGTTTCTTATCACCAGTGGCATAAGTAGCCTTGAACATTTAAAATATTAAAATACAAGGCTAAATTTAATTAAAATATATAAAATAAAAATGTTATATTTTGCTATTATATAATGCAAATGGTTGTGAAGCACTGGACTAGGCAATTTATGAGATTGATGCAGGTTTGGGGTGGCAGTGCAACCTCCAGGGAGCTTTGACTTAGAGCAAATAGTTGTTTCCATAAGATGGAAACATAAGAGTGAGGGGGATGACAGAGCTGCCAAGAAAGTGTTCTGTGGCCAGAGAGAAGAGAAATAAAGATTTCAAAGATATGGGTGTAGCTGCTTAAGTGTGATTAGCTGGACTGGAGTGGAGGAGTGAGGGATTTGGGTTAGATTTTCCCCCGAGACATTTAAAATCCCCGGGGATAATTACAGTCAAGATATCCAGCACCTCTTTCTTTTCCCCAAGCCATTTTCCTTTTATCTCTCTTTTCTGGTGAGACCTTAATTAGAGATTTTATTTTAAGGATACACGTGGATGGAAACTGGAAGATTATCATATAGTAGGATGGCTCTAGGAATCAGAACTAATCTTTTTTATTTTCATTTGAACACGTGGTTCCATGGCTAAAAACAAGTTTGAAGGTCATGTGTCAAAGCAATGGATCGACTGAATGCCCTTCATGTACCTCTACATAAATTCTAGTTTTTTTCAGTTGAGATTTAAGCTGTTTTAAATTTTGTTATCAAAAAAAATTTTTTTTAATTTAAATCCTTGTTTTCCCCCACTTCATAAACAACAATGGGAATAAATCTTATTTTAAGATCTGTTTTTCAGAGCATTTTTGTTGTAGATGATACTGTTGATGTTTAGTGTCTACAACTTTTCTTTATGAGTTTCTGGTGCAAAATAATTCACATCAGCTAACTGGAGTTTGTTCATCTTAAACCATCCTGAAATAATACTGTCTTTCATAGATATCTCACAAGACAATTCCAAGTCTATAGTGCGCTCAATAAATGCTTTTAATATAGTGAGGCAGTCTGTGTTTCTGTGGTTGGTCATAGTTACAGTTTCTATTCAAGTGGCCTCTACTTTTCACTTGAGAGACATAAATTTAAGAGATGTTTGTATATAAATGATTTTTATTTATTTGTTTTATGTTATCTTCCAGGGAGGCCTCGGTTGGAAATTCAGTGCTGTTCTCACACCATTAAGCAAGAGAGAATTCTTTATTTCTCTCTTTTACTGTTATTTTCTTTCCTCTTTTTTTCTTTACTTTTCTCTGTTTTACTGCAACTTTAGGTAATTTCATTAAAAACTCTTTAGGAGAGATTATGGTCTTTACTTAGATAGCAAAGGGCTGTGTACTAGACTATAGCTGGTGTTATTCAAAATTTAAAAGCTATTGCCTGAAAACATAGCAGAAAAATTCAGCATTTTATGAAAGGCTCCATTTTGTAGTTCCAGCAGGAGCAATGGGGTATAATGTGTTACTAAATTGCTAGGAAAATAGAATTACATAATTTTTCAGTGTATATGCAAATATGTAGTTTTATTGCTTGCTGCTCCAACAAATTGCAGTCATTCAGAATGAAATGTAATAGGTTTCTTTAAAGGATTTGTGGGGATAATTTTCAAATCTATATTTGTGAAGGATGAATTGTTCAAATCTAAATATGAGAGAGACAACTTTGCAATTTGTTTATAGACATTTGGACTGAACTTCCACAACAGGAGGGAAATAAAATTAACTTATTCAGATTGTGCTTATGTTTAAGATAAGGGGGAAAAAGTGGTTTCTGCTATTAGATCAAGTATTAACATGCAACCACAAGAGGAGAAATAGTTTCAGAATGCCGTGTGAAAGTAGCAAAAATGAAAATGAAAATCTAAATGTGGGATGAAAAGTGAACTATCTCTCAAGGGCAGAATTTTCAAAGGGAATTTACTCTAAAATCTCTTTAGATGTTCAATCTGTAGTATGAACATTTAATCTATTTTTGCTCAGCTTTGAAATTGTACCCATTTAAATCTGTCTTGTGCCGTTTCGGAAAGATCTATTCATTTGAGAAGGTGTCTGAGTCGTTTCTCAAATTAATGCCAAAGGCAAGAGACAAGGTCTTTAAATTGATCTTACTGGGACAAAATCAGAAGGTTTGGAGGTTATAATTTTAGAGAGATAGGGAAATGCATAAGCAACAACCAATTCCCATATCTCACTTATAGATTGTTTGGAAAAGATAATTTAGCCTGTGTTACTATTCTAGAAAACTTGAAACGACTTCTGTGTATGTTTTTTTTTAATGACTTAATTCATATTCTTATATATTGAGACTATGAAAGATTCTCTGCCAGTTTCATTCAGAGGTGTGAATTTCCAGAACCCTCCCTACTAATCTTGTGACATACTTGGAATTTTCCCAAAGCATGAAGAAGGATGGAGCAAGAATGTCCAAGAAGGAGGAAAGGGGAGAATTAAAGTAGTACCTCTCCTATCAAGTAAATTATTTTGACACATATGTGGAAACTATTCCTTATTATCTTTTTAAAATAGCCTAGAACTGTCTCCGTTTTATAATATAGTGCCTCCTAGTTATACTTTGTCTTGGAATATTATATTTAGTGTAGAAAATTAAATATACATGAGTGCCTTTAAGTTAACAGTAGAGAGATATTTAAAAATTTGTTTAAAGGTGGATTTTTTTTCTTTACTAATGTGAGTAAAGCTGTTAAGCTACATGTCTGTCTGATTCTCTTGTGAACTAAAACACCTGACTAAGCGTATTGCTTGAGCCTGTTTTAATAAGCCACCTCTGGCCTCATTTTTTCTAGGTTTTCCTCACTATATTCAGAACCCCTCAGGAGAAGGAAAATCATTTTCTCATTAATTTAACTAATTTATTTAGGTATTTGTTGATTATGTTAATACTCGGGAGTTTATTCACTCATCTACTCATTAAAATAAATCAAAAGAATATTACTCAAAATGATGTGTCATTCTGGGTGCTTGGGATATTCATTAATGACCAGCACATGACTCTTTCTTTTGAACAGCTTCCAGAAGGTATAATATGTGTTCAGAAACAACTATAATATAAGGAAGAAAGTAGTGCTTCAGGAGAAGAGGGGACCATTACTTAATGTAGTTCAAAAGAAGAGGAAATTGGTTACGTACCAGTTTAGTATTTTATTCCCATTAACCTCTCCATCTTGCAATCAGGAATCATTTCAAATAGATTATTTTAGGAGAAAAAGATGTACAATTGGAACTTGCTTAAAAGAAATTTTGTTTATCTAGCATCTTCTGAATAATTCTGGACCTCAAGCACCTTTATCTGTTTCTAGGTATTGAAACCCAGATATCCTCCTGCCTTCTCTCAGAAGTCAACTTCCTCTGATGTGTGGTGGAGGAGGGGTGGAGAAGACAGCTCAATCTAGCTGTCTCTCTCCAGTCCCATTTAGGGTCATACATTTTTTTCCCAGCTGCTCCTAGCAGTCTTCTCAAGGTTACCATACCAGGCTAGGAAAATCTACAAAATTTGTTTTATTAAATATATGGAATCATTTCAAAAGGGGATCATAAAGTAGGATAGGAAATATTTAAAAACTGGATAAATAGGCTTTTTCCAGAGTACCAGAGAGAAGGTACCTAAGTAACTTCCCATGAGGGTCCCATGAGAATTTCTCAAGTCCTAGTTGGTGCTACTTCTCTGAGATTCTTGCCTTCTCTTTTTCAGTTCTCTGTGATGATAATCTCCAACCACCTCTCTCATTAATTGCCAGCCCCTTTGCAGGAATGCTCCCACTCTATGTCCAACTACTTCTCCCTACATTTGTCCAGTTCTGAACCCTTCATCTGGAGAAGGGCTTCTAGGGTCCTTAGGATGATCAGAAACACCATTGAAACCTAAGCGCTTATTGTTGTGTCTGTTGTTTTTTACTCTTTGGACAACTGAACTAATGTGAACTGCAGACACATTTATTATTAAACTGTAATATGCTAAGGGTCGACATATTCACTTCTTCCAAAGACAAATATTAATTTTCAGGAACAGCAAACTCCAAACCCACACTGAGAAATGAAATGTTTCCTTAATAAACAAGTCCAATATCCCTTCGCATAGTCAGTAAGCTTTTACTGAGCTATGAATTGCACCAAAACGTAATGACCTGTAACAGCAACTGTCTATTTAGCTTATGATTCTATGCTTTGGTGATTTGGCTGGAATTATATTATCATTTGGCTTTTGATTGTAACTGACTGAATCTCACTCTGTGTCAGTTGTTAGCTGGTAACTCAACTGGGGCATAGTTCATGATGGCTTCATTCATATGTCCGGTGTTCGGCTTATTGTTAACTGGGGTGATAGGATTGTCTGGGCTAGGTGTCTCTCATCACTGAGGACATCTGCTCACATCATCCACACACTGCTCACGTCATCCAACAGACTTATTTAGTGGGGCTTATTCATGTGGCAGCTGAAAGTTTCCCAGAGAATCAAGAAGGCAAGACTGAAGTGTAAAACATTGTCAATCCTCTGCTTAGGTCATATTTGCTAAAGTACCGTTGAGCAATGCAAGTCACATGACCAATCCAGATTTAGGGTGAAGTCCTATGGATGAAAGGATCCATAAAGTTATATGGCAAAGCTATGGTTATGGGGAGGAAAACATTTGTGGTCATTTAAAAGATCCATAATTTCTACTTTTGTGCAGAGTAGAAATTGTTTTCTTGTTGTTGTTTTTTCCTGCATAGAGCCTACTAGAATAAGAAGGGACTACATTATGCTATAATGGCTGTCATAAGAAGGAGTACACCTAAGAAGGAGTACGAGTTGACAGTTCTTTATTTCCCCACAAGTCACCCTCTAACATCATCCCTTAGGCATTAGTTTTTCCCAGAGGCACTGGTTTTTGATAAGGCCAATTCTAGAGACAGTAAAAATGTTAGGACCAAATAAAATAGCCTGATTTGGTCATGCTTTAAACTATGGGCTTAGTGTACGGGAAAGTTGAAGTTACTACTTAGCTACGTAAAACAACCACTTGATTATTGTTTTTGCTGTATTTACAATTTTTAATTTGTTTAAAAATATCTAGATAAGGCATAGATCTTAAGTCAAATAGATACATCAGTAATATAGAAAGTTGACACAATTTGAAAGATTTCAAAACTCCTTGGGTTAAGACATTGTCTCCTAAAATACCGGTTAAATGTATTTCTAGCAAGTAAGAACTGGAGAAATGAAATACATAGAAACAAACCTTTGATGCAATGGAATCCAATATAGAAATTTTGTGAAGGAGGTAGAAAGTATATTACATCAATTGGGGTGTCAGGAAATGGCATGGAGGTGCTGGATACATCAGAAAGGGGAAGATGCTGAAATGTACATCATTTACTTTATATTCTGCCTAATACCTGGGTGCTCTCAAGTGATACCTGTGATCCAATCGTGCATGCACATTTTCTCCTAATTTGGTATTTAAGCTTCACCTTTGAAAAACAATTGCTGACAATAATAGAGTAAAAAATATTGCCAAATTGCATCCAAATATGCAAGCTTCATTAACAAAATCACATTATTTTCTTTTATTTAAAGAAGAAGGTTAACTGCATTTGTCTCTCCTACGTACTATTTTTTAAAGGAAAAGTCTGGAGAAAAATTAATGTGACATTCTCTTACTGATAAATCGTCCAATAAATCTTCTCAGTCAGAGCCAGGGTAGGATGGCCAGAATCTGCACTTGACGTATGTACATTTCCCTCCATTCTTGTCATTATATTAAAAACTATAGAGCATTTATTATATGATGACACTATTAGAAAACTTATATGTTGAGCTAATGAGGTTTATGGACAATATTCTTGCAGTTTATAATCTACCAGAATCTACACAATATATCCCAAGGACATATAATTAAGTAGATAACCAAAAAACTGAACAAATGAAATTGGGAAATTTTAAGTGAATTTTATGGGGTTTTCTGTGAGAAAGTCACATCCTATGTGCATGTTTAGACCACCCGGGATGGGATCAAATGACCATCTTTCTGAAAGAGAGAAAGAGAAGGGTTTATAGAAGAGATGGAGTTTCATGAGTTCTTTCTATGAAAGGAAGGAGAGAGTTTGGTCATTTGACAGAACACTCTAGACTCTTTATACTTCTGGTATTATTCGTAGCTTGAAAGTAGCCTTTAGTCTTATTTTTTCAGCATAAAAAATTGTCCTAGTTTTATTCAGATACAATTGACATATAATTATATACAAGCTTAAAGTGTACATCGTAGTGATTTGATATATGTATACATTATGAAATAATTACAATAAGTTTAGCCTTTCATCTTAGTCTTGAATTCTTGATATCTTTATATTGGCTTGAGAGTGAAAATGGGTATATTATTTCTTAATTGGAAGATACATAAATAGTTATAATTGAAACTAATTTGGTGTACCTTTTCTTCTTTCTGTCTACTTCAATACAAAAATATACAAATCTCAGATTCCTTGCTTTCCATTTGTGGGTATTCTAAGTCAGAGAAGGCTCTTTTTACAGAAAATGTCCAGACCACCCTGCCACTGAGGCGTTTTATGTTCTAGGATCTAGTTTCCTTGTACATCTGTAGGCAGCTCATGCTTTTATCTTCTCAGCTAAATTAGTTCCTGCATGTTAAAAAAGGGGAAGTGGTGAACTGCCCCCACGGAAGGCTTTATTTGGTTTTTAAAAGCGGGTTTGTTACGATCCTGCTGCGGTTATTATAGGAGACAATTTTAGCACTTTGAGCTGTGTGTTTTCCAGAGGAAGTGTTTAAAGAAGAATTTTGCAAAATGTTGAAGGTTAACACTTCAGCCCTGCTAGTTGTTAAAGGTCAGGATATGTTTTGTGATTAAGTTTGAGAGAATTCTTGGGTAATGTGAGTGACAGGAATTAATAAGGAAATGTACCACAGTGCATGCATTTTCACACTTTCTTGTTCATACAACTTAACATACGCTGAAAATTCTTTGCATTTCATTTCTTCTTCAACTGAATACTTTGTTGGAAACATCTCAAAGGGCTTTCCCCAGTGTTAGTGGGTGGCAGTTTTACATACAAACAACAGCCCAGTGTTACCATGGTGAAAGAGGACACTGATAAATGTCTCCATCTTTCTTAAATTATGGATCTGTGTGGCTTGTAATTCCACATATGCGAAATCCCTTGACACAATTCAATGATACTGCTTGTTTAGGACACGTGATTGGAATAATCTATCTGTTGGTATTATGAGGTAGTAACATGAAATCTCATACAAGTTGTAAAAATAATCTGGATACATAAATTGGTGCTTCGACAAAAAAAAGATACTAGTCTAATACGAAGTTAGTTTCATAGTTTTAAATTGTGTCCTTAAAATCATTACTTTGAGTTGTACATGGACTTTTGTTTCTTACCAAGGGAGCAGTTGTTTTGATACCATGTAGAGAAATCTTACGTGAAACCACATCATTGCTTCGGTCCCTGGAAAATGGCAGGTGCTCAGTTAATGTTTTGGAACATATTATGCCACGCAACTCATAGTGTGAGGAAATGTTAATTTTTCTGTAAGGAAATATTAAATATCTATTAGGCCTAAAAATGTCTTTCCAAGAGAATAAAAGAAGAAATTGAAAAGAACCTAAAAATGTCAGTGACTGATAATCTTTCTCAAAGGTTATCTGAAGAGAACCAAAGGGCTCATTGCCACACACACCATCTCCATTTCAGAAATATTATTAGTGGGGAAGAAGGGTATTTGCCGATAGTCCTTTTTTAATCAGCTAGAAAGAAATTCTCCTAGTAGCATTTGTATTACACTTAACAAGCTCTTGCTATGGGCCAGTGTGCTAAGTGACTTACAGACGGTAACTTAATCCTAACAACAAGGAGAGGAGGTAGATAATAACATTATCTCCATTGCACAGATGAGGCGATTACAACATAGGGCAATTAAATAACTTTCTTGTTTTTGAAGTAATAAGTGGAAAAGCCAGGATTTGAATGTGGTGATACATACTACCATACTTCAAAAGTTAGAAGTTTGTAAGTTTTGGTAGAAAGCACATGGGTTAGCGGCTGTCATCAACCTGGAGATCCTAGTACTGAAGCTCCATTCCATGCTCTGCAGAGCTCACGATTGTCACTGAATAAGCATGTGCTCATTCGCTTTTCTTTGTAGCTGAATCCCATTTCTGTGCTGGTTTGTATAGTAACTTAACTTTCGTTTTTTATTACTTTGTTCTCTGCCACCTTCTTACTCTCCTCCTCCCCGCCCTGAACTATACACATTAAAAAGCAAAATTTTACATACTTATAGTTAATTTTTTCACTAAGTGTAAAACTTTCTATAGCAACTCAAACAAGTGGCATTTTTCAAGAAGTGCTCATTACAAGTTTTTCTTTTTTTTTTTTTAGAATAGAGAGTGCCAACAAGGTCTCCATCCCTACAGAGAATAGGATGAGAGCAAATGCCTTACGAGCACATGATAATGTTTACATTAGAAAACAGGAGAAACAGTCAAGTTGTCTCTATTTTACTCACTAGTTAGTAATGGTAGACATGTGTGTGGCAAACCTCTCTTTAAGGCAGGCTTTTTCCAACTGCTGTTCCTATCACTTAGTATCTGTTTTTACTTCTGTTGACTCCCCAGCCACAGGCTGCATTCTAACAGCTCAGCATAGTCCCACTATGGCTGGCTCCACTTCAATTCCTCCTTCTCTATCTCTAACCTCTCAACGCATAACTCAAGATTCAGCATCCTGTTGCCAGTTGTGACATTTTAATCCACTGCCCCCACTTCCTGTGTTAGTCCATTATTTTCAATTGTATCAGTGATAAAAATATCATTTATTCATTATCACAATTTTTACATTGAGTTTTTTTGTGTGTTTTTTCATACAACGGTCTCTGTTGCATTTTTGCCCCACTACATGAAAAGCTTCTCCGAACTAGAATGTATCTTTCTTTAATGACAATCAAGGACAGTTTTGAGGCCAATAGTTACTGTTTTGAATTATAATATGAAAAATAAATCAGAGTGCACCCCTTCCCCCCAGTCCCCACTTCTCAACCACTCTGTATCTCTCAATAGTTTTCTAGTAGTTACTTATAGGCCTCTTTCTATTTATATAGGATTGTTGGAGTTATATTTGATATGTTTGTCTTATTTTTCTATATCCAGTCTGTCATCTCCTTTTTCATCGATTCCTAAATTCCCCCTTTCTTTTCCTTTTCAAGTGTCCCACTGTTGATCAGATCTTTATGACAACATACATGAATTACGGATTCAGCCTTATGGTGAATATACATAAATTCACTCATCTTTCTCCAAACCCAACCTGCATAGCTTCCTAAAACATCCCTTCCATCGTGTCACCCCCAATTATAGAAACTATAATGTCATCTTGGCCTATCAATTTCAAGTTGTTCAGCCACATACATAAGACTGGGACTACCTGAACTATATAGATGTACTTTTCATGGCGTCCTAATATGTGCAGTCTACTTTGCCCGGGCTGATTTCATTCATTATCGCTCCATACACACAAACCACACTCATTCCTATCTGTCTGCTTTAAGCTGTTTCTAGGGATTGAAGACAGCCTGAGTAGTATGCTGTGCTTACACTCCAATTAGATCTCCCAGGTCCTTCGCAAAACAGTGCGGACATTTAATCCTATCAGAAAAAACAAACAACTATCTTTCCCACATGCCCATGGCAAAAGCATTTTATTCTGTACTTTAACTTTCAATTGCTTGTAAGTTAGTTTGTTTCGTTGCTTTATTCAACATTTATATTGCAATGTTCTTAATTTTTAGATTAGAGGTTATTTCCTTATGCTTAGATATTAAGTGTTCAGGAAGCATTCTAGTTCAAATTCCATCATAGTCCTCATTATCAAGAAAGACCTTCTATATTTTGAGAACAGGAAAAAAGTGGTCAATTTCAAAAGCCTGGGTTGATCCTCGCTAGGAAACAGAAAGATTCCGAGAAGACTGCTAAATCTTTTAGTTGTCTTTCATTTTTTCTGCTTCAAAAATAAATAGTGCTGTTAGCAGCGACTTACAAATTTCTCTGTTCATATCAGAAAATATTTTGTAAGACCAGATTCATGTTATTTTTAAAAAGAGCTTCAGCAAGTTATACATTATGTTCACTATAAGTTCAAAAGTGAGAAGGCCCTTCCTTTATTTTCTGAGGGCATATAGCTCTAGACAATTGAAACCTAGCAAAGTAGCTACAAGGACAGAAGCTAACTTTAGCCCCATCCTGATCATCTGCACAGCATATTGTCATCATTGAGGGCTATTGGTCTCATGGCTTTGTTTCCTGCTCACTAGACCTGGCTGCTTGATGAGGTGAGGGTGTGACTTTGCTCATTTCCTTTTTGTCACCTCACAAAGCCCTGGTTTGTTTGGTTTCTCTAAGACCTCTGTGCTACCTAGCTAAGCCCGGCTTCCTGTACTGTGCACTGTGTCTCCATGGTCCCGCCTCCATTGGAAGAAAATCAACCAAGGGGCTGAAAGTCTACTGAGTTTTTAATAACTTCCGCAAACTTCTCACTTATTGTAACTTCAGTGCTGGCAACAGCCACGTCAGAGGATAAGGTAGCAGGAGTAACTCAAATATTTAGATTTTAGGATAACAAAAACTGCCTAGCTTTCTGCTGGGTGAAACTGCATGGGGGAGAGGAGGGATTGGGAATTCCAGGGCAGAGCACTATTTTCTATTGTGTGTATGTGTTTGGGTTTAGTATACTTCTCATCGCTTCATGTTAGCAAAGGTCACTAAGAGGTTGGCATCGCTTTGTGGTGGCACTTTAGGGAATCACTTCCACTTATTCTAAGGAGAAGTAGGAGAATTTGGGATCTGTGGTGAGCCAGATATCTGGATTTGTAAAGGACGGTGGTGAGCCCATAGTCAATATTAGGAACAGATGGAGATTTAATAGTGAAAGAAGAACAGTCTTTTCAGAGGAGAATGGAAGACCTACTTCCTATGTACACTGAATGCAGATGCTTCTTTCCCAACCAAGCATGGACTCCGCAGGAGAGATTTCTTTAGAAAGAGTTGGACCTGGTAGAAGATCATTCTATCAGGAGGGAATTCTCAGGTGTTTTCCTTACAATTATATCTCTGAAAGGTGTGGGTGCAAATTCAAGAGACGTGGGTGAGGCCTCTAGATATGGTGGGGCAGGCTTATACCATTAGAGGGTGAATAGTCAAAACCCTCTGAAAACAGTGCACACTACCCAAGGGCTAGCAAAAACCACTTGTGAGTAACCCATGTCTGTGAAATCTCTGAGGTTTACCATAGACCTTGGAATGAAAGCTTAAGAGAGTCTGAGCATCTGTTTCAATTTACATTTGCAGCCACTATGGAAGGCAGTATGAAGGTCACTCAAAAAATTAAAAATAGAACTACCACAGATGCAGTGATCCACCTTCTGGGTACGTATCCCAAGGAAATGAAATCACTATCATGAAGAGGTATATGCATGCCTGTATGAATTGCAGCATTATTCACAATAGCCCAGATATGGAAACTACTTAAATGTCCATTGACAGATGAATGGATAAGAGAAAATGTGATATATATATATATATATATATATATATATATATATATATATACACACAAACATACACACAATGATAAATTATTCAGCCATAAAAAAGAAGGAAATTCTGTCATTTGTGACAACATGGATGGACCTTGAGGGCATTTGCTAAGTGAAATAAGTCAGACAGAGAAAGACAAATATTGCATGATCTCACTTATATGAGGGATCTGAGAAAAACTGAACTCACAGAAACAGAATAGAATGGTGGTTGCTAGGGGCCGAGTAGTGGGGAAATGGTTAGATGTTGGTTAAAGGGTACAAACTTTCAGTTGTAAGATGAGTAAGTTCCAGGGATCTAATGTACAGCATGGTGACTATAGTTAACAACACCATATTGTATACTTGAAAGTTACTATGAGAGTAGAGCTTTAATGTTCCAACAAAATGGTGATTATGTGAGGTAAAAGATATATTAGCTAACCTTATTGTGGAAACATAATACATATGTGTATCAAATCATCGCATTGTACACCTTAAACTTACAAATGTGAAATGTCAATTACATCTCAATAAAGCTGGGAAAAGAAAGTAGAAGTGAGTCTAGGTGACTTGATTGAGGTCACTGTGAAAAAGTGCTGCTTGATTATTTTTGCTTTGTCACCACACACAGACACCCCCCCACACACACACACACAACACTATTAGGTAGTATAATATTATATATATTATATATAAATAGTATATAATACATAATTATTATGTAATATTTTAATACATTATCAAAAATCCTCAATAAACACTTCTGAGATGACACTTTGTGTTTTAACAAACTGGGAAGGAGAGGAAAATGTCCAGAAATGGAGATGTTAATACATATTCTTAGAATTTTTGAAGACTGACTTAGTGGTTTGGGGTGCTAAATTGAATATAGATTTTAAGACCAGTTGACATTATACCCTTATCAAAGAATGATCTGGAAATTCCGTTTCTCAAAGTAGTAGGTGAAACGAAAATAAACTGAAAGTTCTTCCATACATTTTAAGCAAATATATTTCCATACATTTGGTATGCATGGTGCATACCAAAAATTTCTGCATTTTCTACACATTCTCTAATCCCTTTGCTTTTTCATATTTTAATTAATGTATAGTTATAAATCCTGATATGAATATATAAGATAATAAAGTATACAAATCAAAAAGCTTAAGCATAATAGAAGGTGAGCTATTAATTTTTTGAAAAATGTGCTTTTTAAAGAGTATGAATCTAATCTTCTAATAAAACTTGGAAGTCATTATATACGTTGGCTTCTAGTTTCAGTTCAGTATTTCACAATGAAAAAGTTAATGAAAAGCAAAATGAGAAGTGGTACTAAAAACGTAATTTTTTTTCTAAAATATTTTACCCTTAGAACATATTCAGTAAATAGTAACCTTAAGTTTTCCAAAATATCCCCTCTTCCAAATTGTACCCTTTAGAAATGGCTCATAAATTCTCCAAATTAAAAAAAAAAAAAAAAAAAAAAAAACGACTTTAGAAAAATGAGTACATGGAAATATATCAGTATAGGGCTGGGAGTAGTTAATTCAGTTCTACAATTAATGAAATATTTATAACCAGCACTTTGAAGAGGAAATTTTCTTATAGGGATACTTTCGTGTTTGAAGGTGTGATCTCTGTAACAAACTTCCTAGGTTCGATAAATCCTGTCAGCTATTTACCAGCTGTGTCACCCTGGGCCAGTTACAGACATTTCTATGCTTTGGATTACTCATCTTAAAAGAGGGGATAAAATAGGACTTATCTCAAGTGTTTGTTAGGAGGATGAAATGAGGTTATATAAAGTACTGAGAACATATCCCTGGCACATAGGGAGTTTTATGTAAGGGTTAGCTGTCATTATTATTAAAGCACACAGTTTGCAAACTAGTTTCCTGCAGGTTGTTTACAACTTTTTTTCAACATTTAAGTATCAGAAGAATGATACAAATTTTTAGCTTCTCTTGGCAAATGAAAGAAATCTTGCTAAATGGTAGTAGTGTTAGTGGCTATAACCCTTCTCACTCCTGGGCCTGCTTCTCTCCTTCTGTTCAAGTTCATATCCATCCTTGCAATCCTGGGTGGAGCCACAGTGCCTTCAAGGCCAAGAATCTTTATAGAGCAGGACTGGTGCTGGTGGGAACACCTGGGTTTGGGCATTCCTAATCTCCCCCGACTTTTTTAAATTAAGCACTTAAAAAAATGTATGTAAAACTGCCGAAGTTTAAAGAAAAGTCAGTGAAGGCTATATCAAATTATTTCCATAAGATCTGTAATGAACTGTCTTGAGAATGTCCTTTTCTTTCTTTCTTTTTTTATTTTTATTTTTTAAATTTTATGCCCTTGCAGCTTATTCAGTTTCAACTGTCTTCATTGCTGGCCCCATCCTGTGGCCATTCATTCGTGTGCACTGTCTATGCTTTTCTGTGAGAACAATCAAGATTTACCCTTAAAAATTTAAGTGAATGAACCACCACAAGATAGACCCCAAATAACATCTATCTTTACCCAGCTGTCCACTTTTAATGCTCCCTTTGTTTCTTTACCTTTGCTGTGCTTAATCAAAGTGACACTTCTTTTTCATGTTTTGTTTATTTGTTTCAGTACATAAGACCCATTAGCCATCGAGTCTAACAGAATAAGAGCAACCATGAAAATAAATCTTTTCAGGGAAACCATCAATATTGACATATTTCATTTTCACACCATTACAAAAGTTGTTTTGGTCCATGATACTTTGAACATCTAAACCCTATAATGACAAGCACATCACTCGTAGATTTGATGTTATGTAATTTACCTGAACAAATAAGACAATTTTCAGGCACCTTTCTAGTCATCTGAAAGGAATAGTTCAAATATTTGTGGTTACATATGCATCAACACCCTGATGTTAAGGTGATAAAATTCTCCAATTTGTCTAAACATATACTGTGTTTTTATTATATGTATTATAAGATCTTAACAGAGACAGCATTTTCCTTTAAGTCAGTGACAAAATGTCACTCAGACTCATAGGCTGACTCATTTTAAAACTTACTTAAGAAATGTGTTACAGCGTTATACATTAAATTACAGATTTAGATGATATTCTTTATGGTTTCTCTGAATTACAAGAAATAGATATGATAATAAAATGTTATGCATCTCAGTATCTTCTGCTACAAGTTGTCATTTGATCATTTAATGGTAAACTTGTTTTTATTCTTTATACGTGATATTCAGATTAATTTTGAAGCTAACATTTTTGCACCTCATGGAAGATTTTCACTGTTTCAGCTTACCATAAATTGTTTTGTTCCTTTCATACCTTCCTTTACCAAAAACAACAACAACAACAAAAAAAAACATTAAATTTATAATTATTGTCCTGAAATATCTCAGAAAACTTCATTCGTTTTGTCACATCTCTAACAGTGTGACTTTTCAAACTCTGATGCAGGTAGAAAGGTTGACAAAGGTTGGCTTCTATTTTTTAAATTAAAATTATTAATTTTAGTTATTTTAAAATAAATTATTTTAAAATGTAATTAATTTAATAGGTAATAAAATTATCTTTCAAAAATTTTTAATTTTTTTTAAATTAAGAAAAAACACATAAATATGTATAGTCTGCAAATCTTGCCTTTTATACTAGCACAGTGCCTGGAACGTAGGAGCTATAATATATGTCTGTTAATTTATTTTATCTTATATACTATCCAAGATGCTTAGTTGTTTAGAAAAAACATTATATAAGCTGGTTTTACATTCAAGGATTCATAATGGCATAAACTCTGGAGAACTCTGGCCAGTCTCAAATAAATGGGTTTGACTCCAATATTTGATGCTATTTTTGAGGCATGGGTGTGTTTGCCAAGCAAGAAGCATCCAGAGAAGAGTAAACAGGTTGTTTAAGGGTCTTAGAAAATTTTTATGGGGAAGGGAGACATGTTTTATATATGTTTAGTGTGGAGAAGAGAATGGTAAGAAGAATATTCTGTCTTCAAATTTTTGAACAATGACTAGATAGCCTTTCTCCAGCCCAAAGTTCCACAGTAGAGTGGAGAAAACACATACTTGTTATAACATAATGAAATAAGCCCTGGTGGAGTCCTCCAGGTTAGAGAAAGTTTAGTGCTGCTCTGCTTGGGGGGATAAGAGGTAGTCAGGGAGATTCCCCAAGGAGGCTACATTTGGGCGTACTTTCAAAGGTGAGCATGTGCGGATTGCTTCATATCACAATACAGCCCACCTATGAAGAAAGCCCTGGGTGGGTGAAAATCAACAGTATTTCTTGTTGATGGCAAACTTATGTTTGGACGAGAGAGTTGTTTCTGTCACTTGATATGTATTGACCACTTCTGAGTTGTGGCATAATGTAGCATGCAATGGCTGAAATATATGAAGAGTTTTTCGAATTGCTGACTTAAAAGTGAATCATTGGACAACATTTTTCTTTTTGAGGTTAGGCAATAATTCAACTGATTCTATTTGTGATTATTCTTGGGGATGAATTTTTTTAAAGAAGGAGAGAAATTGTGCAGGATTCAAAAAGGTGTTGATATTAGATAACTCGGTGTAGCAATGAAACACTTGTAGTTTGCACTGTAACATCTTGATTTTATTAGGGGATCATTCTATGAGATAAGTGAATTCAAAATTTCTCTTTCTATTCATTACAGATTACCAGAGTTCTTTATCATCAGAAGGTCTGAACATATTCAGAAAATAGTTTGTTTCACAATCTTGTGGATAGAAATAATTGCATTTAACCAAAATAAAAATAATTTTAGTTAAATCATTTGCATGTTTATTAGAAATTTTTGAGATTCTTATCAGATTTTTATTAGAAAAAGAGTTAAATGTTAAAGTTCATATTTCTAAACAACAATTTCACCTATACAATTTTTTTGTTTTATTTTATTTTTAAGATTCCCAGAAAAGATCTCCAAAGAATTCTCTCTTGTCTTCCATCCCAAACTGACAGGCTCCACTTGTTGTTTTGTAATTTTACTGTGTTAAGTACATAGCTATTCATTTTTTTTTTTTAAGATACTGAACATAATTGTTAAAAATGACCAGAAATTGATTACTAAGTGACATTGTGGATTTTCCTTCTCTGAGGATGTTTAAAAATACAATATCTTTTTGGGAAAGTTGAGAGATGGTTGGCCTGATTCTAGAGATGAGTTAGTTAACCATTCATTCATTCATTCATTCATTCATCCAGGAAGTACATTTTGAGTGACTATATTTACAAAACACTGGAGGTTTTCTTTATTTATAAGATGCTATAAACATATATACAAAACAGGAGCTAGGTCATTCAGTATTTGTGAAATAAGTCACACCTCAGAAAACAGTGTAATTTAGGAGAAAAGGTACAGCATTAGAGTCAGACTGATTTGGCTTGGAATCTGGATTCGGCTGCACATTGGCTGTGTAATTTCTGTGAATTGACAAGTTATTCAATGCCCTGGTTTTGAATATCAAACAAGATAAAACCTATAAGTAACTATAACAATGTCTGGTATGAATAACCAATCAACAGCCGCCATTATAGCTGTGCAAACAGGCATGACTAATTTAAAACATTAGCTTAAACTTGTACATTTTAAAATTTTTATGTAAAAAATGGTTCTAATAATTCTTTATTTTCCACTTATATAGGTAAGAAAAAGAAATACAAGTAAATTTAATAGATTCTTTACCTTTCTTAGTGATCTCCATAACTTATAACACCTCATTAACTTGATGACAATTCTTTTTCTTATGTGCTAAGAGTTCACTTCTCCATACTTCTCAGATACGCAGTTTCAGATATTTGGGCCTTATTTTCTGCCCTTCACCTTTTGCCTTTGGAAACATTTGTATGGAAATAACATCTATAAAGTATTATTGTGTTGTAGTCATATAAGACCTTTTCTCTCTATTTTGATAATCGAGCTAGGACAAAGAAATAATTATTAGACCAATATTCTTTTGTCTGACAAGAGGCTAGTACATAATCCAACTAGGGTTTAAAGTGGTCTGAAAAAAATCTTGGATCACCGGGTTCCCGGTCATTTCAGGACTAGAGAATCTAATGTAAATTGGAAAGATTCAATTATAGAAAATAAATTTGGTTTTACTCTAATATTGACTTGGCCTTACTCTTGGGTCCTCATATATCCTTGGCCTCTTCTCCAGAGAAACCAATTCCCTAAATGTGTATTGCTAGACCTCATATTATAATCTTTGTATTGAGGGATTATCTACATTTATTTGGATTTCCAGAGACCTTTCCTGACAAAGGAATATCCTCGTATATGTGAACCATTCTGGGTGGTTTTGTTGGGTAGCTATAGGGCATTTCAGCTTTCCATTGGGAACATCTGCTTTTCTCATATGCTTTAGTTATATAGAAAAGATCTCTAGAGGATGTCAAATGCCCTTATTCCTTTCCTGGATATTCTTTAAAGTATATTTTCAAACTTCCCCACTAATTAAATTCTTCCTTTTCCTTTTCCTGTTTAACAACTTCATTGTGTTATGCAAAAGAGAGGCCTTGATTTTAGGGAAATGGGCTACATTATCATTTACTCCTTGAATTGTCAGAATAGGAAATGATTCCACCAAATAAAAAAATAAATATGCATAAAATCTGTACTCTTTTAGAACTTGTAGTCAGCAAAGTTCAGTACAAGGTAGAGGTTGGAGGTTGTGGTGAAGCGAGAAAGAGAACATACTAGTCTATTACTTATATACAGATGCTAGATCTTTGCCTACCAATTTTTAAAATTATGATCTATGTTACCTAAGCTGAAGATGACAACCTATACGCTTTGTTGTCAGTTTTGTGGTCCATTCAATTTATTTATCGTTGAAACATTGAAAACCTCCTGAAAGTTGGGGCTGATCCTGCCACATTTGCTGCCTAGGTTGCTAACCACTGTTCTGAATGGATTTCCATAATTCTCCAACTTTAGGATATTCACTGTTTCTTCAAATAGTCTAATGGTTTACCATCACTGGTCATAATGGTCTCCTTACAATCTGTATCAGCCATTTTAAAGGAAGATTAGCCATTAAATTGCCATTTCAAATTTGAAAAGTTTCAGGATCTGAATAATATTTTTTATCACATTTGCATGAATGTTCCTTAGAAAGAAATCATCAAGCTGAAAAGATTTTACACAGTGAAGGAAACCATCAACAAAATAAAATGACAGTTTACTGAATGGGAGAAGATATTTGCAAATGATATATGTGATAAGGGGTTAATATCTAAAACATATAAAGAATTCATATAACTCAACATCAAGAAAACACAGAATCCATTAAAAAATGGGCAGAGGACCTGAATAGACATTTCTCCAAAGAAGACAAATAGGTGGCCAATAGATGTAAGAAAAGATGCTCAATATCACAGTCATCAGGGAAATGCAAATCAAAACTACAATGTGATATCACCTCACACCTGTCAAAATGGCTATTATCAAAAAGTCAACAAATAACAAGTGTTGTTGAGGATATGGAGAAAAGAGAACCCTTGTGCACTCTTGGTGAGGTTGTAAATTCATGCAGCCACTATGGAAAACAGTATGGAGGTTCCTCAAGAAATTAAAAACAGAACTACTATATAATCTAACAATTCCACTTTCCTGAAGAAAATGAAAACACTAATTTGAAAAGATGATATGCATGCCTACGTTCATTGCAATATTATTTATAATAACCAAGATATGGAAGCAGCCCAATTTTCCAAATACAGATGTGAATGGTAAAGAAGATGTGGTATGTATATACAATGGAATTTTACTCAGCTATAAAAAAGAATGACACTTTGCCATTTGTGACAACATGGATGGACCTAGACGGTGTTATGCTAAGTGAAATAAATCAGAGAAAGACAAATACCATATGATTTCATTTATATGTAGAATCTATAAAACAAAACAAATGAACAAACAAAACAAAACAGAAATGGACTCATAGCTACAAAGAACAAAGTGATGGTTGCCTGAGGGGAGGGAGGTTGGGGGATGCATAAAAAAGTTTAAGGGAAATAAGAAGCACTAACTTCCAGATGTAAAATAAATAAGTCACAGGGATGAAATGTATAGTGTAGGGAAAACAGTTAAAAATATCATAAATACTTTGTATGGTGATAGATGGTTACTAGACTTATTGTGGTGATCACATTGCAAGGTATATAAAAGTTGGACATTGTGTTGTACACCTGAAACTAATATATTGTATATCAACTACAGTTTAATTAAAAAGAAAGAAGGAGAGAGAGAGAGAGAGAAATCAACCATATGTCAATCAGAATACTAGTATGTCTAAAGGACAATATTCTTAAACTTACTTCTCAGAAACAGGACTGACATGATATCAATTTAATAACAGATTCCATTCAGCCCTAATTGTCAAATAAAGAACTGGTAAAAGGCAAGTGGAACTCATTTTGACATATCATACATCGATGATATCTTATATTTAAAATGCATTTTTTTTATTAGAAAACTAGCTGAATCTCCAAACATACTATCATGCAGTTATTCATATCAATAGTAGTTATTTTCAGGTACTCCTTCCTCTGATATGGTTTGATTTATTAGTTTTTATAAATTATACATAATATATGTTGTTAATACAGGTCAAAAAATAAAGAAATAAAGTGAATAAAGAAAAAAGTAGTAATTCTCTGCCCTTCTTGAGATAGACAATCTTATCAGTTTGATGTGTATCATGCCAAACATTTTTCTGTGATTGAAAGACATGTATTTATTATTTTATACAATCAGTTTTGTGTGTGTTTGTGTGTGTATGTGTAATACACATCATTTATTTTCTTTTTTGCTTTTTTAAGAAAATGGGTGTCATAGACAAGTAACTTACTTTTTAAATTGTGGCTACACCAGCCTCCTTCTGTCCTGCTGATGATAATCAAGCTATCTCTAAATTATTGTCACTACAACCAATGCACAGTAGAGTATTTTGAGGCTAATGCTTTAAAAGTTACATATATATATATATCATGTTTCCCCAAAAATAAGACCTAGCCGGGCAATCAGCTCTAATGCATCTTTTGGAGCAAAAATTAACTTATAGTAAAATAAGACCGGGTCTTATATAATATAATGCAATATAAGACCGGGTCTTATATTAATTTTTGCTCCAAAAGACACATTAGAGCTGATTGTCCGGCTAGGTCTTATTTTTGGGGAAACGGCACACACACATACACACACACACACACACATACACACACACACGTGCTCAAAGTGGTTACCATCAGCGTAATTTTAATGTAGTTTTTTTCTTTCTTAAAATCTGTAGGGGAGACCAGTTAGCTCAGTTGGTTAGAGCGTGGTGCTGATAACACCAAGGTTGCCAGTTCGATCCCTGCATGGGCCACTGGGAGCTGCGCCCTCCTTAATAAATAAATAAATAATCAATCAATCAATCAATCAATCAATAAAACTTATTAAAAATGTGTTTTTAATATATATACATACATATACATATGTGTATATATATACATATACATATATATGTTAAATAATGTATATAATTAAAAATGTCTTGAGAGTCATAAAAGGATAACACCCTGTCCCAGGAAAATTTTACCACAAAGCGCTATCTAAAAGATGATTATTTTCTGCAAGATTGCTCTCCTGACACTTATTTCTATTTCACTTTGTTGATGACCATGTTTGTTTAAATTTTATTAAAATTCCTTCTGAAATCATAAACTCAAAATATTTATTCCTTATCAACCATTATTTATGAAAGAATAATGTTAGAAAACATTTTTAGGATTTGGTTCCTGAAAGAGTCAAATTGAGACTGATTTAATGTTTTGTGACTAAATCTATTTGAAATTAATTTTTAAATTTTAATGATTTATTTCAGTAATTTTTTTTAGATATGGAAGTTCCACTAATGTTGCTAGTAGAGGAGAAAGAAAAAACCTGAAAAGAAATTGGATTTTTTAGGAATAAAAATGTAGAACACTAAGTAGTTCAGTAGCCTTTAACCTACAATTTTCAAATTTTAAGTGGGTCTTCATATTTTATTTCACCATATGACAAGTGTTCAAGTTGAATGAATGTGAGAGATGCACTTATGTTTCCTGCAAAATTACCCCCGTAGCAATTTATAATTCAGGAGATTTCATTATATAGTATTCCCCCCCTTATCCATGGTTTTGCTTTCCATGGTTTCAGTTACCCATGGTCAACTACAGTCCAAAAATATTAAATGAAAAATTCCATAAAGAAACAATAAGTTTTAAACTGCATGCCATTCTGAGTAGCCTCATAAAGTCTTGTGCCATCTGCTTGATGTGAATCATCCCTTTCCCAGCCATGCTATACAAGTATACACTATGTGCCGCTTAGTTGGTAGCTGTCACAGTTATCCTATCAGCTATTGCGGTATTATGGTGCTTGTGTTCAAGTAGCCCTATTTTACTTAATAATAATAAAAGGCTAGTGTGGTGATACTGGCAATTCAGCTATGCTTAAAGAAGCCATCAAGTGCTTCCTTTATGTGAAAGGTTAAAATTCTTCACTTAATAGGCATTTTATCACTTCACATTATCACAAGTAGAAGAAGGATGAATACACAATAAAATACTTTGAGAGAGAGAGAGCTACTGCATTCACATAACTTTTATTATAATATATTTTTATAATCGTTCTATTTTACTACTAGTTGTTGTTACTCTTTTACTGTGCCTAATTTAAATTAAACTTTATCATAACTACGTATGTAAAGGGAAAAACATAGTATATATAAGTTTCAGGACCATCTGCAGTTTCACACATCCACGGGGGTATCCCCAATGGATAAGGGGGAACTAAAGTATTAGTAACTTTGTATTATTTATATGAATTAGCTTATGCTTCTCTTCCTAAATCTTATAGCTTCTCTATGATTGTAGCGCAGCATATGGCTACCCTTTGTTTTTAATTGGCAATTTGGTCATTTAATCAAAATGTAAGATGTTGTTCCTGATCTTTCATGAATTGCTTCAGTGCCAGTAAATAATGCTGTTTTATCTTTCCCTTTTTCTAACTAGATCAAGTCAAAGCACTTAGGCTTAAATTAAATTAAGGGAGACATTTAGACTGACATAAATGAACTAGACGTTTATATGTGCAAATTGGCTAACTATACTTCTAACATTCATTTATGTTTGTATTTAGCCTAGAATATGAAAACAGATTTAGCAGTAATGATCCCAAATTTTTTAAAAATAAAAATTGGATTACATTGGAGCCGTGTCTGGCTAACTTGAAGGAGAAAATGCAGTTGATGTTGATTGACATCTCCACTTTGAAAATAACAAACCAGTTTAACTAAAATCAATATTTTTGTCAAGGACATTCAATTTTGTTACTGTAAATATCCCTAGAAATAAATGTACTCTTGAAAAATGAACAAACAAACATTATAAAATGTGGCAATTTCACAAGTGGTTAAAACTATAGCAAACATAATTTGGATATGGACTAAAGTTTTACTAACAAAATTTTTTGAACAAAATGATCTCTCTTAAACTTGACAGTGTGGTGGGTGGCGAAGTTTTATAGCCTTACAAAGCATACACATTAGCAAATCACTTTCAATATAAAAAATGCTCAATACACATTTATAAATTTTTAAAAATCTAGTCATTAAATGACCGTAGATGGGTTTCTACAAGCCTTAAACTTAATTCTCTGCATACTTGAAAGCAATAGTACTGAATTTCTTGACTATACTTAAACTTTTGCTATTTGCTTTCAACATTTATTTTTAAAAGGTTGTCTTTCAATGTATTTCTGCTGGTTATAATCATCCAAAAAACATTTGTGAACATTTATTACGTGCTAAATGCTCTATGCTTTAGTACTCATGCTTGATTTACCTTTTACTGGGAGGCGGTGAATGAAAAATTTCAATTCAAGATTAATCAAAGCTTAGCAAAATATTTTCGATTTCTTCATTTACAAAGTAGCACTTCTTTACTCTCCCAGTAATCACGTTCTATCCTGTTTAAATCACATATTCTATTTGACCTGCAGTTTCATAATGTAAAAATTTCGGAACACTTATACTGTAAATGGCAGGCTGAGATGATGTTGTAAAACACACTCCTTCATTACAAACATTATTACATAGAATTACAGAAAAACTATTCAAATTTTATAGCTATGTAAAATTACATAGCTTAGTTTCAAAAGAGGAAAGCTAAATCTCCAGTTGCTGGAAACGAAGCAGGAACAAGAATGGTAGGTGGGAGTTGGAGTGGTATGGCCCACAAGGGGAAATCTTTCGAGGTTGGGGTTTTAATGGCAACACAACAGCAGTATTCAAGGTTGCAGACCATGTACAGGAGAGGCTAGTCCTTAGCTTTTTGCATAAAACTAGGAACTGCAAATATGTAGCCCCACTGGTAACAAGCTTCCTTCTTATTCCAGGAAAGGGTGTAGATTACCGTCACTCATCCTGCACTGTGTATGGAAATATTGTCAAAAAGCCTTGAATTTTTATGATCTGGTGGAAACTCTGCGTCAAGAAACTAATGTGAAATCTACTCTGAAACCAGTGAATACTATATGCCTCAACAAAGCAAATAACAAAATTGTCCCAAAGAAAATGTCTCCTTAATAAAGGACACATGCAGTATCCCTACAAGAGACAGGATTACCATGGAGACTTGCTCTTCCACTTGTAAATGGGAAACTACTGTGGGACTTGCCCTCTTGACAAAAACAACCTTAATCCTTATCTCATACCACACATAAAAGTTAAGTCAAAATGGAATATAGACCTAAATGTGAAAGCTAAAGCTATAAATCTTTTAGAAGGAAACACAGAAGAAAATCATTGTGACCTTGTGTTAGACAAAGATTCTGAGAAAGGACACACAAAGCATGACCTACAAGAGAAAAGAATCAATAAATCAGACTCTATCAAAATTAAAAGCTTTTGCTCTTTCAAAGACACCTTTAAGAATATGGGAGAAAATATATACAAAACATGTACCTGCCAAAAAACATGTGTCCAGACATATACAAAGCTTACAACTCAACAGTAAGAAGAGAAACAATTCAACTAAAATATGGGCAAAAGTTTTGAGGAGACTTCCCAAAAGATGATACGGAAATGACTAATAAGCACATAAATAGGTGCTCCATATTATTGGTCATCAGATTAAAACCACAGTGAGATACTACCACACACCCATCAGAAAGCTAAAATTAAAAAGACGGACAATATCAAGTTTGGACTGCAGAGTGGTGGAGTGGCACAACTGAAACCTGTATATATTGCTGGTGGGAATGTGAAATGACACAACCACTATGGAAGACAGGTTGGTAATGTCTTAACAATGTTAAACAGATATTTGTTACCCACTAATTTCACTCCTAGGCATTTATTCAAGAGAAATAAAAATGTATATCCAAGGATACATATACATACATATATGTGTGTGTGTGTATATATATATATATATATATATATATATATATATATATATACACAGATGTTCATAGAAGATAAAAAGTAAAACAACGACAGCAAACCTAATATCTATCAACTGATGAATGGGTAAACAAAATGTGCTACCTCCATACAATGGAATATTATATGCAATACTCAGTAATGGGAGGAATGAACTATTGATACACATTAAAACATGGATAAATATCAAAAGCATTATGCTATACAAAAGAAGCCAGAATCAAACAAGTGCATACTATGTGGTTTATTTATCTGAAATTTAAGAAAAAAGACATTATTAGTTTATAATTACATAAAGCATATCAGTAGTTTCATAGGGTTGGGGGTGAGATAAAAGACTGCAAGGGGTCATGAGGGAACTTTTCTGAGTACTTGAGAATATTCTATATATTAAATGTGTGCCACCATTTGCTCTATGTAAATTATATCTCAATAGTGCTGATTATTAAAATCTTTAAAAAACAATTACCACAGAAGATATGCTCACAGAAAAAGTTTTCAAAGAACACGAAGAAGTCACCTGCCATGAAAGATAGTCAAGAGATACAGGATATAGGATAAATCACATCCAACCCCAAATAAAACTTAGGATTTGGACTAGATTTACATAATACTAATGTGGTATTATATATAGTAATGTCTGAAATTTACCAAGTCTTTTGTGAGCTTTATTTGAGCAAATATGTGTATTTTAAGGTCTTTTGAAAATGACAGTCACTTGAAAAAAAATGTGCTTATGATATAGACTATACTACGGGGCTGCTTGAAGCATAAGGAATGATATGTTTATATGCAATCTGTGCATGCTGGCAACGCAGGTGTACAACAACTTAATGAGCAAATACTAATGAGGAATAGCTTGTGTGTAAAATGCTCTGATCAGTAGTTTGGAGTTCTAAAAAAAATTATGCGGTATTTGTTCTCAAGCAGTCTTCAAGCTTAGTTAAAAAGACCAGACTGAAAATGAATAACACCAAAGATGTATTTTGCATGCTGAATATATGGAATATACATGTGACAACAGAGTTGTAGAAGTTCAGAAAAAGGAAGATCACCAGGTCACCGTTTCCCAGGGTGTGGGCCATGTTTCCTGGTTGTTCACTGGATGACTGCAGTTGTTACACAAATGAGCTTCAAATCAAGGAAGTCATTCCTTTGTGCAATTCTTTTCTATCCCTCTCAGTATGATGCCAGGAGAAAGTCTAAATTTGGTGCTGTCACATCTTTAATTCTTCCCTAATATTTACTAACAGCCCCCTCTCTCTCTCTCTCTCTCTCTCTCTTTGTAATGAGGAGGCAGAGTCAGTGCCTTAGGCAGGAAACAGCATCTAGCAAAAAAACTGTAAAATATTATTTAGTTTGTCTTTTACCCTCTTTATAGTTACCTTTTAATTGTGACCAACCACTGAATTTGTATCTCATGTGTAAAACTTCTAATATTTTTTACTTCTTCTTCCTTTATATTATTCTGAAAATCTATGAGGACACAAACCAAAGCAGAATTATGTGAGAAAAACAAAACCAAAACCAAAAATCCTGCTTCAGCAACTTTTTATAAATGATACACACTATTTGTAAGATTTAAAATCTACAACTTTAGCATTCACCAAGGTTTTTGACACTATTATTATGAAAATGAAGTAAAATGGAATATACTCGTTCACATTTAACAGACAATCCTTCAATAAATCAAAAACTTTTCCAGCTTCTGCTTTAAAAATACTGACTATACTGATTTGTGTCTTCTGACTCATTGCTGATACTTGAATTTAGGAAGTTGCCTTCTTTTGAAATAGTAGGAAAAGGTCAGTCTTCTTCTTTGGGGGTTATGATATCAGCAGGTTTTAATGTCCTAAAATTCAGGGTTTTATAGTAAAGTTTTCCAAAGAGTAAGAAAAAGAATTGAATGGAACAAATAGAGTTAATAAACAATGTTAAAAAGCCACAAGTTACTAAAACTTTTCTATCTATTGAGAATGTATTACTTTTTAAATGACTTAATTTTTAATATAATAGAAGCTCATTATAATTGTGATATTTATTTCACCTTTTTTGTTTTTTATGAGAAATTAGACTTTAAAACCCAGTCTACTACCAGATCTTTAATGATGACTAATAAATATCTTTGGCTAAAACAGTGAGATTTTTTTTTTTTCAAAAATTGATAAAAGGTATTAGGAAAATCAGTTTTATTTAAAAGATAGTTTTACATTTGTTTCCAGATTTATAACTGCCTGAAAGGAATTTATATAGAGGATCTGCCCCAGGAAGGGAGATAGCATCACAGATAACTAAAACTTAATGTGAACTAGGTGTGATAAAGAGGAAGGAACCCAGCCCTGCCTCTTTGATCAAAGTCCTCTCTGTGTCCCATTGTTAAAGATGGCCCAGCAAACATCTGTTTACCAAACATTTGCTTTTCTATCTGCACATGAATTGCCATCCTGCCCTTTGAAATTTCCAACCACGTATCTTTGTCCTTAGCTCAGTATGGAATATAAGCCTCAATTGCCCAATGTATTTTCGGACTCATATTCTTATGGAACCCCCATATGTACATGCATATTAAATTTGGTTGTTTTCTCTTGTTAACCTCTGTCATATTAAGTGGATTATTAGTTCAGCTAGAAGAATTTAGAAAGATAGGAGAAAAACTATTTTTTTGGTCCCCACACTCAGTTTAGAATAGTTACTGATATGTTGTTATGTGTAATATTGCACTTATAATTAGCCAGGGGATGAGACTGGATATTAAAGATTGTTGATTAGACAGGAGAAAATCATGCTATTTAGTCACAATTCTATTTCTAACGCTTGAGACTTAACAGCAGACATTAAGACAGCTTTTCCTTTCACCAGACGATTTCAATAACAACAGAATTGGCTGATATTACATGTGATGTCTGAAGGTAATGTTAATAACAAAACTTGCAAAGAGAAAATACTATACAGTAATTAATAGGATTTCAATATGTTTATTCACTTTCTTTGGATAATTTTTTTGGAGGAAAAATTCTCTTTAGGTTAAAAAAATATTTGAAATCAGTTTTATTTTTGATGAGACTGATTTTCCTTTTTGTAAAAAAGACTTCTTTCATTAGTTCAAGCTTTCTGTACCTTTTTTTCTCCCATGTACCAGATGGGGCCTAGCTAAAAGACTATGTATTTAATTAAGTATTCTGCCATCCAAGAAACTTTTCTTTGAAGAGTTAAGCAGTTTAATCACCACATTTTAACAAGATAAAATTATTTTAAATTAAAATAAAATTATTTATTTTATATTTTTACATAATATATAAAATAAATGTATTTATTTAAATTAAAATAAAATGACCATTTTGTTATTCAAACTTCTTACCCTATTTTTTCAAATTAATTAGAAAGTTTTATTATGGCTATGAACAGTTATTGTTTGTTGCTATGTATGTAGGTGATCTTTAAACAGGTGAGGAGGAACTCATAAAAGTTAGGGAATCCCTTTTCAATTTCCAACTGAGAACAACTTCAGAGACAACCTCTTTAAATGGTCAAACAACAGAGCTGAGTAGGGTATAAGAATGTCTACCAATAAGGATTTTCAAAATAAAAATGATAAACTGTGGTTTATCTGTCCTGGAGTTATTTAAAATTATTTGCCATCGTCTCTGAAAATGAGAACAACATTAAATAACCTTGTAGACTTCCTTCTAGTTTGCCTACTATAGTTTAAAATCCTTAGTGAATCTGAAAATATAAAGGAAAAAACAAATCTAACATTAAACATATTTTTTCTAAAGTAGAATACAATAGTTGAGAAAAATGTAATTACATTTTAAAGCACATTTAATAGTATCTTGTAGTCTTTGTAAATCAAATTGAAACTAATACTTTTAAAAAACTAGCTTATGCATTAAGTTTTCAGTTTTTCTAGTTTTGTTTTTCAGTGGCATATGTTTGGGTGTAAAGGGGGATGCTTTTACATGAAGATAAGTAAAACTGTTGTAAAATATTAATACACATAAAAATAGTGAACAAAAATGTATTTATTTATATAAAACCCATTTGGTGAATATTTGTGAATTTTAATACATTTTTCCATAAAGTTTTTTGTAATGTTATGTTGTAAGAAAAATACATTTGTTATTCTGTATTATTAAATGCAATGTTTAACTGTATAATGAATCCTGAAAGTCATTTTAGAATGAAACACCACACGGTGGCACTGTTTACTAAGAAATTGTTAAAGTATGGTGTCCTCAAATGGATTAGTGTCTTTTACAAACTGCTGTATTTTTTTGTGTCTGTCAAATTGGTCATCTACTGCAACTGTTGAAAATGAATACTGGATGACTAAGGGTGGAGGTAAATGCTTTTTATTCTATGAATTGTTTTATGTATACAGAGCCTCTTATAGTGCCTTTCGTAAGTATTGAAAAACTTACAAAACATTGTTTAATTTGTTTTGCTGATTTATATTTTGTGTATTTGCTTATAGATGAAAAGCACCAGAAGAAAGTAAATAATAAATATTACCTGTAGGTTTTCACCAATGTGTATTTTCAATATATATAACAGTGATTAGTTGAATAATGGTGGGGCATTTTAAAAGGAGAAGCTAAAGCATTTAAGCATGAATACAGTGATTTATAGTCCCAGGTACTAGAACCTTCCTCCTATTTTCTTTATTGTCACATCTCTTTACCTTGCCAAAGTCTATCATTAAATAGTTCTATCCTGTTTAAATAATGATTTCAATTATCCAGACCTCAAAATGTACACATATTTGGAGAAATTTGCTTCATTTTTTTCACTTTGCTTTGTGTAGGATAGCCTATTCATCTATATGACACAAAACTGTCACAAAGTCGCTACTGGAAGTTATGATCTTGTGTTCCATAAGGTAATGATTAGAATAGTCCTCTTCTACATTTATATCATTTATGCATTTAATTAATCCATAAAACCAGTTATAGGGAGTGAGGTACACATTAACTCTATATAAAGGGAATTTCTGCAAATAATATGAAATGATTCCTGTGTCAAAGAATTAAAGCCCAATTTCCTGGTAGCTAGTACACAAACCTACCCAGGTCAGGATCTTCAAACGTTGGATTCATGGATGTATTCAATCACCTACTGGGTATCTGATATGAAGTAGGTGCTCTGTAAATATTTTGAATGAATTGAGCAAGTAAATCTTTGAACTTCTAGTATAAGTAAGCAAATCAAAAAGCCTTTTTATTAAGAAAAATAGTGAAAAATGGCATGACATTGAAAGAAGATCTAGAAATAATACAGAGAAGGGGCATGAGGACTATTTTTACAGAAAAAAAGAGCTAAGAGGTTGGATTCCAAGCCTGCTGCCTACGCGCTCCAAGACACAGAACTCAGGCAGACATTAATTAGGGATACAGAGCAATCTCTCCGGAAGACTAGAGATGTCACTAGGACCATCCTGGTAGCTAAGTCCATGGCAAATTAAACACAGGTTGTGCTTTCCAAGCATTAAAAACCAACCTGCCCCTATTCTTCTTGCATCTTACTGAAGTTAAAGATTAACTTACCATTGTTCTTCTATCCTCCTTCTCCCCCATATCAATGAATTTTTCATGGAAGAAGAAAACACATATAAACCCTATCCTGGGGGATGGAGGGGATCTCTCTTCCACTAGTGATTAGAGACCACCATTCTGTCTGAGATGGCCCTCCTTTCCTTCCTTACTCTCTGCTAAATAAACTTACTTTTACTTTAAACTCGCATTTGAATTCTTTCCTATGTGAAGTCAAGGATCCTTTTTTCCTGTCACAGAAGAATGAATAAATAATTCATTTCAAAAGTTATTATTCCAATTTCTGGGTCTTCAACAAACAGAAAATGAAAGTTTATTATAACATTTTAAAATTATATAGAGTAGAAGTTAGCTGGAATTGTAATTTAATGTTCATTGCTATAAAGTAGAAATAGACTGACCATATCCTTTATGAAGGTATTTTTCAAGGAGAATAAAATTATTTGGAAAGTATTTTTTTCCACAAAGAAATGAAGGACAATACAAGGTCACGGGTAGGCAGGAAGAGTCAGTGAGTTTTGAACATTAATATTAATATGACCTGAATTGTGCCCCCTGGCTGGAGCTTGAGGATTTTGGCCCTGACCTGTGTGAACAAAAAAGGGCCACATACTAAACCTGACAAGCTCAGTGGGGGGCCTGCATGGCAGGCCTCTAAAACTTGTTGACCGAAAATAACCACACAGGATGGTCTGAACATAAAAATTCTTAACTGAGCGGGTCATGGTGGGTAGTCTTGTCCTAGGCCTGTAGCTTCCTTGATAAAGATTAATCTTTGTGCATCTAGGATAACATACCTTTGAAATCTCAGAGTAATTTTCTTTTCCAGACTGCTTAAAGTTAACAGCCGCCGGCACCAGACGGAGTAGGACACCATAAGATCCCTCACTGTCATCTTGTTGCCCACATACCATCTCTGTGTACGACAAGTGTTAAATATTAACTATCCTGTACCTACAAATGTAAAAGAATATATGCGGTTCTCCACTTTGCCTTTTTTTCTCACTCCTAGAGATTTTCCTACTTTGCTTTCTCTTGCCCCTTTAGTCTACCACCAACGGATTTCATGTAACCATCCTTACATCTTCTCCTTTGATTCTATTGTATGAAATAAATTGAAAAACTGCCATTCTCTGAAGGAGCAATTTCTCAATCTGTTGAGATTTTGCTTCTGGGTATGTCCTCAAAATTTTGTCTCAAATAAACTGTTACAAGACTTTTCTGTAAGCTGGATGTTCTTTTGTCAAGACTTGGGTATCATTGCAATGATGCCAGTGATAAATGCTGGGATAATACGTGGGGGTTAACCAATGGAAATGTTTTGATTTTATTAACTTTGATCATTTGCCTTCTATCATCTATTCTGTTTCGGTTGCTATTTTGGCAGCTTCCTGTTTGCTTTTACTATTTTTTTTTTCCTTTGGCTGATGATAAAAATTCTGTCAATAATGAACCCCATCTCTTGGGGTTGGACGTATGGAAGCTCTTTGCAAGCGACTGGAGATGACTGTTCTGCAGTCGCTGGCCTGATAGTGGTAGGCAGGAAGATGGCACACACTTCACCCTGTTTTCCTGTCATGTCCATGTTTCTTTCCTCCTCACTTTAGTCTCTGTTGACCTCCTGCTCTCTTCTCACATTCTTCTCCCTCCTTAGTTATAAATGACTGGCTCCAGGGCAGCTTCATTCAAAAGTATTTATATGGAGTTCCCAAAACAAAAGGAATAAAATTCTCCTGTGAGGCAGTGAAACTTACTGACGAAGAGTGCAGACTCCAGGGCAGACTTTCTGGACTGAAAATCTAATTCTGTCCCTGCTAGCTGTGTGATTGTAGGCATATTATTTACCTGTTTGTGCCTCAGTTCCTTATGTGTAAAACAGTATCCCCCTGATACAAGGATTGAGTGAACTGTATGGGTAAAGCTTTTAGCAGAGTGCCTGGCACAAGGCAAGTGCTATTTGACTACTAGTTGTATAGGGGCAGGATTTTAGGCATCAGTGTAGAGGAGAGGAAGGTGTTGTGGGGCTTTGTGGGGTCCTAGCATTTATGACATTAAACTACTATTGAGTTACCTCCTTGATCTGAGCATAAAGCCTCTTGTGACTGTGACCTGCATTGGGTTAACTTTCATCTGCTGTTTCTGGATTTGAAGGACTTTAAAGGCAAAACATTTTGAGCAAAAAACTTCCCTTAAAATGAACAAATATGCTCTAAAAGCTCTAAAAGCATATGAAGGTTTACTACACTGAAGCATTTGCCAATATAAAGAAAGTGATCATATATTACTCCTCAAAATTTTTGTTTTTTTAATAAGTGGTCACAAAGTTTACTACAGATAAATGTATATACATCTGTGTTTCTGATATTTATGCATAATGCTACAACTCCTCTAGTACCACTATTGATGATAAAACGTGAATTTTTTCCTTTATGGGAAAAATTGATGTTTTATCATATTATTCTTATTTGCATCTTTTCTAAGTTTTAGAAAATGAAACTTCTCATTTGACATTAACTTGGCCTTCCAACGAAATGTATTATTAAGGCAATTTACATGGATATTAACATTAATTATAGCACTACTAAGGCAATTTTATATGAACTTGTTTATCATTTAGAGTTGCTAAATCTGTGACTATTTGATGCCTTTTCAATAGTAAAAGGACCAGGAAACAGGATGTGGGTGAAATTAGAGTAAGAACATTGATGGAGAATGTGAAATAATAGAACAATGAAGAAAAACGGCTTATGCTCATCTATATCCTGGTGGTGAACTAAAGCACAGAGCCAGTGCCCTAATGTATAACCAATCTCCTCATCAAGACCAGTTACAAAATTTGTGATGCTCAGTACGTAATACAAATGTGGGGCTTCTTGTTAAAAAAAATAAGCATTTCAAGATGGCAACATCAGACCATGAAATAGGTCAAACATCCATGAAGCTGGTCCTTGTTGTATTGTGCCCAGGGAATATGGTAGGATTTGAATTGCTCTTCCTTGTCTGCTCCTTTCAAAGGAGAAAAAATAACCTTCAAAATAAATGGGAATTTTTTTGAAATGAATATTTATTATATGATGGCTAATTGCCAAGTTCTTGGTAGATACTGAGAGCCTATTCTATGATTGCTTCATTTGCAGTTTTAAACAATGTTCTTAATATCAAATGAATAGTGCTTATTTGTATTTTCACTGAGTATGACAGCACCCCCAAATATTAAGTGTCTACCATTCAAAAGAACTTTGGAAAACCAGGAGTTTATTATTTTCTTAATTAAAATCACTTATCTCTCTTGATCACTAAAATCTTGTACACTACATATTCTTTCATGCAAAACATAAGCACTATGGTGAATATTTTAGATCACCAAAGTGGCCTTTTTTTTGGTAACAGCTTGAACAATTCATACCAGTGTGGTTTGTGTTCTCTATGTCCCAGACCAGGCTGTTAGCCACACGTAGAGAAGCACATATGAAACTTGGGGAATGCAGACTATTTCTCTCAGTTTCACTTCTTCCCTCCATGGCAAGCACACTGTCTTCCTTCTCTGTCAAACAGAGAGTATGCTATACTCAGTTTTTCTGACCCGATTGTCCCCTCTTCATGTAGTAACATATTGACTCATGAACTTTGGAATCTTTTCATGAATGCTGGATAAATATTGTGGGGACTAAAATATATTAAATACAGCAATATAGTGTTGTATTTTCAGAGCTATTGGCATAAATGAAAGCTTTTGTTCTATTTCTTCTCATTTCTATTTTTTTTTCATATTTTGCTCAGGTAATTTCAAGTGCAAAGTGGGAAGATAACGTCTTTTTTGTCTTGTATAATAGTTACTTGCTACTTAATAGTAAGCCCTCTATGAATTGGAGGTTGTGAATTTAAATCCACTAATTACAATTCTGGCTTATAAATAATGATCTCAGACAGAGGTTAGACATCCTACTTAGATAGCACATGTTTTGGATACATTGGATAGGTTTGTTCTGTGCCAATCCTCGAATTATTTCCAGGTGGGCTCCTATGGATGTTCATTAAAGCATCCAGACAGCTAGTATAACACTTAGTTGAGGGAAGCC
The DNA here is from genome assembly GCF_036562045.2 of Rhinolophus sinicus. Classification (NCBI taxonomy): domain Eukaryota; kingdom Metazoa; phylum Chordata; class Mammalia; order Chiroptera; family Rhinolophidae; genus Rhinolophus; species Rhinolophus sinicus. Next base: position 143,281,723 of record NC_133753.1, read on the forward strand.
AATAAATCAAATCAGAATGGGATAATATTATAGTTGGAAAATTAGAGTTCAGTAAACACAAATTACTAGGAAGCTGAACATTCTTTCTTTTCAATCAGTTTAGAGAATGATTATGAAATAAATAATAAATGTATATAAGTTTATCCTAATCTGCTTTCTCTATTATGAATGGATTAGAATAATTTTGCTTTATGAGCTAATGCAGAACCAACAGAAACTTTATAACTAGTAACCTACACAACAGGTTCTTTTCATTAAATTATTCATTAACATCTGTGTCATCATTAGAAATTGGAAAATTAAAATCAGAAATCTTAATTGCGACCACATGTAAAGTGTATTTGGGTTTTAATGAATAGATAGGAGCAGGGAAATGAGGTATACGAGCATGTAACACAAATTAAAGTGATAGTTTAGTTATTAGGCTAATATGTAGCAAACAGTTTATAATAAATACTACTTTGAGAAACTGGTTAATGTTTAGTTTAAAGTAGGAAAAGAAACCACGGAGTTGAAATCTGAAAGTAATACTACAGTATATCTAGATCATAGAGACCACAATAAATATGTGATGATTCTTATACGAGACATGGGCATGTCTGATGATTGGGTTCACATTTTAAGAGTTAATCATCAAACCATTCCTCTTCTGGCTGTATAGTCCCACGCCTACACTAATGTCCCCCTTTCTGCTTTAAATCCTTGAAATTCTAAATTCAATAATTCTGACTATGAATTTTTATTATACCCAGTATAGGGGTTGAAATATAATTGAGTTACTATTCTTACCATGTTTCCCTGAAAATAAGACCTAGCCGGACAATCAGCTCTAATGTGTCTTTTGGAGCAAAAATTAATATAAGACCCTGTATTATATTGTATTATATTGTATTATATTATATTATTATATTATATTATATTATATTATAAAGACCCACTTTTATTTTACTATAAGTCTGGGTTTTATATTAATTTTTGCTCCAAAAGATGTATTAGAGCTGATTGTCTATCTAGGTCTTATTTTTGGGGAAACATGGTATCATCAACTGACAAAGTCACTAAGAAGTCCAGCCCTTAAGGAGCTCAGACTGGTAGAAAGGTTTCTGTGACTCTAATCAGAACACATCATTCACTGTTCACATCATTTTCTTAAATGATCATAATATAGCGAATTTCTAAAAATAAACGTGAAATATGAAAAAGAAGCATTTGAATATTAGTAAAATCTTTGAGTCTAGCATCTATTCCTAGATATTTATCATTTTTCACCAGACATACAAATGTCCAACTGGTACATGAAAAGGTACTTAACATCACAAATCATCAGGGACATACAAATCAAAACCACAATCAGATACCTCACACTTGGTAGGATGGCTGTTATAAAAGAAAAAGAAAGAAAGATAAGTGTTGGTAAGGAGAAAAGGGAACTCTTGTACACTGTTGGTGGGAATGGAAATTGATGCAGCCACTATGGAAAACAGTATGGATGCTCCTCAAAAAATTAAAAATAGAACCACCATAATTATGATCCAGAAATCTCACTTCTGGGTATATACTCAGAATATTTGAAATCAAGATCTCAAAAGAAATATCTGCACTCCCATGTTCACCGCAGAATTATTTGCAATAGCCAAGACATAGAAACAACCTAAATATCCATAAAGAGATGAATAAATAAAGAAAATGTGAATATACAATGAACTATTATTCAGCCTTAAAAAAGAAAGAAATCTTGTCATTTGGGAAAACATGGAAGAACATTCATGGATGAAAATGAATCCTGTTATTGGAGAACATTACGCTAACTGAAAAAAGCGAGACACAGAAGAATAAATACTACATAATCCCACTTGTATCAAGCATCTAAAATAGTTTTATAGAAGCAGAGTGCAGAATGGTGGTTACCAAGGAATGGGAGGAGGAGGAGAATCGGGGAGCTGTTGGTCAAAGGATAAAGTTTCACTTGTGCACGATGAATAAGTCCTAGAGATGTACAATACAGCAGAGTGCATCCAGTTAATACCACAGTGTATACTTACAAAACTGTTGGGAGGATAGCTCTTACCTTACATGTCTTAGCACAAGAAGAAAACAAGCGGGAGGGAGGAAACTTTTAGAAATGATGGTTAAGTTTATGGCATTGTTTATGGCGACAGTATATACTTATCTTCAAATTTATCAAGATGTGATGTACACATTAAATGTGTACAAGTTTTTGTATCTCAACCACATCTCAATTTGAAAAAACTTAAAACCACAGACTTAAAACTAGCACAGAAGTAAACAAAGCAACCACATAGAAGTTCTCTTTTCCAATTGCCACCTAATAGACTCTACAGATTAACTAACACTATCTCCCCTATAAAACATACTAACACTCAGGGCAAATAAAATGAGAGTAGGTAGCAGACGGCTCCTTTTTTCATATTTTCTGCTAGCCTCAGTTGAGTTGTTTGCCCAATCATATGCTACTTGCATTTGCTATTATAATTATGTAATTTAGTTAAATAATTTATGGATAAGAAAATTCATACTCACACAGAAAGCTATTGTTTCTATGTACATTTGAACACTTTGAAAAACAAGCAATAAAAATTGGCTAAAAATTGCTATTGATTTAAATATGGGAAAGAAAACTGTAAAAGACAGGAAAAGCCTGAAAGTCTAGAATTTAGCACTTCCATTACGTTTTTTTTTTAGAAATCAGAAAAGAGAGATGCTGTGTTAAGGGTGTGAAAACTATAAGGAAAATGTTGTAGAGTCAAAACCAGCACAAATCTAAGGAAAAGTGCAGCCCTAGACCAAAAGATTGGCAAAGGAATGCACATTTACATGTTCTAGTTAAAGTTAAAATTTTAGCAACTATTGAGTAAAAGTAAAGCAAAATCTAAATATGTCATTTATTTTATTTAAAATCACATCTTGGTTCACTGCACTGTAAGTTCTCTCCCACTAAGTCACATTTAGCAGAGACTGCTGGTTGCTCATCTAGCCTGCATTGTTTCTGTTCTTACTAACAGAATCTTAACTTTTTCTGTGGTAGCAATGTACCCTACTACAATTCCCAGTGTCTCTTGCAATTAGAGGTGGTCATGTGAAACAGTTTTGGCCAATGAGATGTAAGAGGAAGCAACTGAGGTCATTAAAAGAGTCTGATTCCTATGACCCATGGCTCTTTTCACCCTTTGTTCTGACCTGCCTGAAATGCCATGTTGATGCTTGGAACTCTGGCAACATGCGTGAGAGCATGAAGATGAGGGTCATTCCTTACAAATGCTGGAGCAGAAAGTTAAAAGGAGCACAGTCACTGATGACAAGTGAGGTTACCATACATCCTTAGTTTGTATGGCCTCAGACTTCCTGTACATTTGACAGAAGCAAAGAAACAACCTCCAAACTCCTAGTTTAAGCTTTTTGCTTTCTGTTTCTGTTTTTAGTAGCATAAGGTGATTCCTACCTGATGGTTGACTCTTGCAGTTGATGTATAACCAATCTCCTGTGTTTCTTCGGTCAAACCCTGGGCTGGATATATGGCTCAGTCATTCTTTGTGTGATCCAGAGAGCTTACTGAATTCTCTGTACTTCAGTTTCTTCAACTGCAAAATGGAATTAATAATAATCATTCTCATAGAATTGTTAAGTGAAGCAAATGAGATCATCTATGTAAATGGCTTAACACTTACTTATCCGTAGTAAGTGCTCAATAAATGCTATTTTTAATAAGGCCACAAATGACTTCCTAATTTCTAAATCTGGTGTATTTTTTTTCAGTACTTATTTGATATTTGACATATTTTCACACTAAAGAACATCTCTTCCCTCTTGAAACTTCTGATCTGAATATAATTGGATTTAAATATATCTCTCTTTAAGATACAGTAAAAATTATAGGATATAATGAGGCCCATGAACATCTGGGTAATGGGTGGAAATCTTTAAAAAATATGGTAGAACTTCACAAGTCATAAGTGCAGGTATGTAAAATGGAACTTAATTAAAATTTTTTTTTTCTATTTTATTTCTGGTCCTGAGACCCTATTCTGTTACCTTAGGCAGAAAGGACAGGGCTGCAGGGAGAGATGGGGGGAGGAAGGGAAGGAGGAAGTAGGAAACAAAGGAAGGAGGAGATGAGATCATTCTTAAGAAAAGGTACAGCTAAGCTAATTGTAAGATTATAATACTATTGTCATAACAGGCAGGGAAAATCTCTACCCCATGTCACCATACCAGTTCCTACAATGGAATCCCACCTCCCCACAGGAAGGAGTGGTCAGCGAGGACAGTGGGGACCCATCCTGGGAACACCTGCAATGCCACCCCTAAATCTTGAATATTTTGTGCTCTCATTTGAATAAAATCCTAACTTCTTTGTTCTTCGGTGCAGTTGCTCTTCTTCTGGGCCTGCCCACTCTCAGGCCATCTTGAAAGTGTACTGTCCTATTTCTTTTTTTAATAAATCCACCGCTTGCTTAGCTTTGTTCATGTGACTCATTCCGTATATCCTTGAGTTCCTTCCTATGACATTTACCAAGAACCCTTTTTTACCAATAACAATTCTGTCTGATGTGGAAAAATTAATCTAGATACACATTTGTAAATTCATTGAAATTCAGTTGATTTCTCCATTGCATCATGTTGAAAAAGTGAAACTTAGGGCTGTTTCTCCTTTATCCATTCCCTCCTCCCTAGGATTTCTATTACCTCTGTTGGTAGGGTTTGTGCTGGGAGGCAGTCTTACACAAAGCTTAGTAAGGCATCAGCTAGGAGGGGATACCCATGTCTCAGCCACAATGTGTCTTGGTTCTATGCTGGCATCCTTTGAGAAGTAACTCATTTCACTGTTCCTCAGTTGTGCTCTTCCATGAAACCAACTAATTCCTATCTAGATGGTCCACTCCTCATCCTTTGCTTCAGAAGATGCAAATCTTTTTCTCCCATCAGAGAGATCCCTGCAGACATGCTTAATATTTTTCCCTTTCTCAGCCAATTTTCAAACTCTTTCCCATAGTTACAGGGCTCTGTCCTGCAAGTATGTGGGACTACAGGGTGGTTCAATCTGTCCAGGGGCATTCATTCTGTTACTGACCCCCTTTGCACCAGTCTCAGTAGTCTGACTTTCTTTTTATTAAAATTTATTGGGACGACAATGGTTAATAAAATTACATAGGTTTCGAGTATACAATTCTGTCATACATCATCTATATATCACATTGTGTGTTCACCACCCAGAGTCTGACTCTCATAACATATGGAACTAATGACACTGGTCAGGCTGTCAATCCCAAATGTTCAGATGAACGTATGAGGCACAGAAGAGCTTACACCCATTAATGATTAGCACCCTTGCCTGGTCTCACCTCCAGATTAGCTGATGGCAGTTTGCAGAGTACAGAAACAAATACAATTCTTCAGTCTCTGTTTCTTCTCTAAGGTTCTTCCTTCTCTCTAGCTCTTGGGATCTTACTCTGTTAGAGTGAGGATTGTTGTGGAAGGCAGAACAAAACAGTTCTGTCTGATAAATACTCTTTCCAATCTTTCTGTATTACATTCTGATTAAAGCCTTTCATCTTTATGGATGTACACGATTGCTTTATACATGTTTCATGGATAGATGAAAAGTGTATATTCTCTGTTCAAAGAATGAAAAATTCTCTATATTAAATTAAGCATATTGGTTGAATTGTTACATTTCTCATGACACTACTTGTTTTTATTTTCTACTAGATTTGTTTAGTTCTGAAGTTCTGAAAAGAGTATATTGAAGTTGATCACTACACATTTATTTTCTTATTTAAAACAATATATTTAGATTCTCTGTTTTATGGTCCATAAAAATTTAAGACAAATTGTATTTGTTATGATTACCTCATGTTTTTCTTTTCCCTGATTACTGCTTGTAATCTTTGTAAAAGGAAATTTGTACCAAATGCGGTCCATGTAAGATAATTCCTTTCTGTAATTTCTTTCTGGAAAGGAATTCGCATTCCTGACAAATTGCTTACGCAATATTCTAATGTATTTTAATGGGATTAAGAGCTCTTCTTGAAAATTAATTACTCATCCACACAGCTCACCATCCATCAGGAGTCTAATGATCCTCAAAAAGACATTCTTTTCTTTTCATCTTGTTTCTTTTTTACTTTAACTAACTGTCCACCCTCCACACCCTTTTAAAGTAAATGTCTGAACCAAGTAAGAAATGCTTTAATTGGCCTGTTTTAGGTCTCCTTCCTTGCAGCAGGCTTGAAATAGAACTTTGACATGTTCTCATATCTAAATTTTCTGAAAATATTTTTAACAGTTTGAATGATACAATATCTGATATTTATATAACCATGCCTGCTTTCTTTTTCTTTTCATTCACCTGGTAATTATTTGCCTGTTTTTTTCAACCGTTTTTAGAAGACCTTCCTATTAAGTGCCTTTTTGGGGTATACAATATATAACTGGCCTTAAGTTTTTGATATCTCTGGTTGTCTGATTTTAATGACCAATTTGATCTATTAATATTTAGTGTAATGACAGGTATACTTTATTTTATTCTTTCCATCCTAATTTAGACTTTTTTTTCCGTCTTTAGAAAAAATTGTCCAAGACTTGAAAATGTGGCAAAGGGATTGCTTACTGCCCTGCTCTTTCAGTGAAGTCATGGGCCATGTTCTAGCAGGCTTAACTTGTACTTGACAGCTTCTCTAGGGGTGCTGTACTTGAACTCCGTAAGTGCTCTTATAATTTTTCTGTTAACAGTTGCCACCTCTCTCCTTTGGCAGTAATATGGGCTGGCCATGTGTTCTGTATATTCTGACTCTCTAGTACTCTCTGGCTTCTAGTTCATTTGCTAGATTGTTAATTTGTTGCCTCTTTGGTTGTCAGCCTATACGTGCTGGGGGTCCTATTGGTGGTGAGAGGTGAAGTGCCCTTCTGCCATGAGCCAGTGGCATGGGGTCTACTGAGGAACTTCCTCTGTTCCCTGATCTCGTCATATCCTCTTAGTCTTAGGAGAAGCAAAGACCCAGCCCACCCATTGCTGAATGAACCCACCCGTCAATGTCTGTGAGGTTACCTATTTCAAGTGTCTGTTTCTTTGTAATCTTCACCCTGAGGTTTCAAAAATCTTTTTTCAGTCTTTACTGAGTCATCAGGAGATGGGGACCACTACTTCAATTTCTTTCCTTAGGGAATTCCTCAGAGCCTATAGCTTCATTCCTACCTGACTCCAAAGAATCCAGGCAGTTTCTATCATTGGGAAGAGGCAGATAATTTGGAGCTGGCGGTAGAAACAAAAGTCTTGTCACACCATCGCCCTTACAGAATCTCCTTGAGAACTCCAATTTTGCTTTTAAAGGCCAATAATTTAAAATTTTGCTTTGTAGTTTGCTCATTGACAATTCTTAAATGATGGGAACCCTCTTGTCTAGCTGCCCAGATTGGTGGAGGGACACCAGATACAGATGGTAGAAAACAGAGCAGATCCATGAACACTTCATATATCTTACCGTTCTGGCAGGATAGCCCATTGTGAATGCAAAGTGCCCACACCAGAAGCCAGGAAAGAGCTGGGGGGATAGGAAGGGGAGAGCTGGCAGATACTGGTGGGGACTAGAGACCCGGTGGAGGCATCTCAGCAGGTAGTTGCTGAACAGAGCTCACCTAAGAAAGGGATAAATCGGGGCACTAATATAGGGTTTAACAAAATAAGCTGTGGGGAGGAGGTAGGTATGTTTTTGCAAGGCACAAGGAAATATACGAGTATAATCCTAAAGCTGAACATTAACTCAAGAAAAGCAGGAAAAACTTTTTTCACCATATTACTTGAGGAGCAACATTACTGAGTGGGATGAACTCTATAGAAGCTCTGATAGTTGCCTGGCATCTAAGAACCTAAATTTTACTTCAGTTCAGCCACAGCTATTTAGGTGACATGGGAATAGATAGTTAAAGTTTTTTTGATTGATTCATCATCTTCAAAATGAGCTGTTTGACCAGGTTAGCCTTTAAGATCCCAGCTAAATTCAGTGGCAATTCTCGATAGGTCGTACACTCCGACACACACATACTTAGATGTATGCAAGCATCTCTCTCTTGCCTCTGCTACTCAGCCTCCTTGTTATAGGTTTAGAATTTGGAGATACCCTTCTGGGTCAATACATTCCAGGTACATATAACTATATAACAATGGAACTTTAAATAGGTTATGTGTTTATCTGTAGGCAGTATAGTTCACACTGGAGAAACCTGTTCCGATGGCTTCACTGAGTGACATAAACACTGCCAGATCTGAGTGGGGCCTGGAGTACAGAGGACTCAGTAGCAGGGCTAGGCAGAGGTGCAAGAAGCTTTGACACTTGGGCCATATGACCTGCTAGACCCTGGGGAATCAGAAACATCTGTGGTAGGAAAAGATGCTGCGTAAAACTGTGAGATTGATGACTAGCTCCAGTAGATTAATTACAATATAGAACCCCAGAGTTGCCGGAGCAAGCCCATGCAACCTGAGCATTCTAGAAAAAGTTTCTGCTGTGGTACTGGACCATAGTAGAGACAGAACACCTGACAATGGGAGACCAAGTGGCCTTCTGGCCAAAACTTCCCATCATGAGCTGGATTCTGTCAGACTTGACAAATCAGATTAGTTCATCATAAGACGAAAATAGTACATTTGGCATCAGTCATGAGCAGGGCAAAAAGCACAAGTAAGCTACAGAAACAGATGGTCCAACCTTCCATGAAATCCACTGCTGTTCCATGACTGCCTCTCCCTCAATTAGTACTATACTTGCTGTGGAGGGTAAAGGGTTTATTTGTAACTGCTGACAGAGGAGGAAAAAATGAAACTTGGTTCATGGGTGGGTTGACTTGCTGTGTTGTGCAAGCCAGTAATGTATTACTATTGTGCTACAAACCCACTTGGCTTGACCCTAAAAAAAGTGGAGGAGTGGAAAATCCAATAGACAAAGCTGTTGGCTTGATAAATATATATATATATATATACACACACACACACACACATATATGTAATGGACTAATGGGCAATGGAAATGGCTTAGCTGGTTGGTCAGGGACATGGAAGAAGAAAAATTGGATGAGGGTTGAACTGGAAGCATGCAGAAGAACCTAAAACACCTATGAGCATAAATTGTGAAAATTTTTGTATCAAATGTTGGCACCTATTGTCCACCATGGAAGAAGTACTAAACAATCAAGTAGATGAATCTGCCAGTTTCTGTCATCAACCAATCAAGTGCTGCCATGTTTCCCTGAAAATAAGATCTAGCCAGACTATCAGCTCTAATGCATCTTTTGGAGAAAAAATTAATATAAGACCTGGTCTTATTTTACTATAATATAAGACCCGGTATAATATAATATAATATAATATAATATAATATAATATAATATTGGGTCTTATGTTAATTTTTGCTCCAAAAGGCGCATTAGAGCTGATTGTCTGGCTAGGTCTTATATTTGGGGAAACAGGGTAGCACAATATAATGCAGTAATAACATAACCATGGCAACAGGGATGGAGGCTGCATGGGCACAACAGCATGGCCTCCCACTTACCAATACTGATCTAGCTCCTACCATTGTTGAATGTTCAACCTGCTAGCAACAGAGACCAATGGTGTGTCCCTGATATGGCACCAGCTTTCCAGGAGACCCTTTTGCCACTTGGTGGCAACTTAATATGTTGAACCCCTTCTATCGTGGAAGGGGAGAGAATTATCTTGACCGAAAGAGACACATATTCTGGTTTGTCTTTCCTGCATGCAGGGCTTTAGCTAGGATCACTATCTGAGAGTGGACAGAGTGCTTGATCCAAAATACAGGACCTAACATAATATCCAAGGGGTGCACTTTATGGCCATGGAAAAGTGGTAGTAGGCTTATAAACATGGAATTCATTGGCTCTACGACATACCATGCCATAGAGAAGCTGATGGCCTGATAGAACAAAGGAACTGCCTTTAAAAAGTTGTATTGAAATGTAATTTACATATCATTAAACTCCCTCATTAAGTATATAATTCAATTAGTTTTAGCATATTTAGAGATTGTACAACCATGACCACAGTCTAATTTAGAATATTTTTATCACCCCAAAAAGAAACCTCATGCCCATTTACAGTCATTGGACATTTTCACCCCGAGAATTGCCTTTTGAAGACACAGTTGCTACATCACGTTAGAGATGATACCTTACAAAGATAAGGTACCATACTCCTAGATACACGGTGAACCTTAAACACATGCCCCCCATAGGTAGGATACATAGATCCTGGAGCCAATTAGTGGGAGTATGAGTGGACCCTCTCACCATCATCTCATGATCCACTTGAGGAAATTTGCCCTGTCACTACAACTCTAGATTATGTGGTTCTAGAGATTTTGGTTCCCAGAGAGGGAATGCTTTCACCAAGGATCACAGCCATAGTCTCATTAAACTTTTAGCTATGGATGTCACCCAGTCACTTTAGGTGTCTTTTTTCACTAGATTGGTCGAGGAAATGACTTGATAATTATAAGGAGGTATGACTATCATTAGACAGTGGAGTCAGGGAAGAATATAATTTGGACCCAGGTGATCCATTGGGGATACCTACTGGTAGCCCCCTGACAAATTTTGCCAGTAAGTAGACATATTCAGCAGTCATGACCTGAGAAAGACATGGTTCCTAGGAATTCAGACACATCAGGGCTGAAAGTTTCAATCATCCCATTTAGGTAAGCCACCTAGACCAGCAGAGGTATTTGCTGAAGATGTGATTAACCTGGAATTGACAGTATAGGAGGGAAATGATGATTGTTGGTCAGCCATGAAATTAGCTGCAGCCATGGGGACTGTAGTTTGTCCCACTATCCTTTTTCTTGTAAGTTTTCCTGGAAAAGGAGACCAATCCGAATCCCGGAGGAGCTGTATCTGGAGTAAATTTATGATAAAACAAGTGGATACAAAAGGTACAATGATGAACTATACTGTGTGCTATAGTTCACCACCCAGAGTCCACCTGGGATTAGGCATTCATCTTCCTACCTGCTGGGAGTGTTGCCTGCTCACGGCTGAGTTGAATCCCTCCACTTACACTGCCTTCACCAAAGGAACTGTCTTGGCTGTGGTTATATCTTCTCTCTAGGTGCATTTCACATCAAATCACTGGTCTATATATAGGTACAAGGTCCAAGCCCTTCTAGAAATTGAGGACATTTCAGAAAGTGCCATCTCAGCTTCAGAGCTCCCTGTAGGAGTGACTGAGCCCTTGAGTCACAGGATAAGTGCTCTCACTGCATCAGAGGTGTTGCTCCCAAGGTACTCCCCACAAGGCACTCAGTTCTCTGATTCAGAGTCTGTTTCCTACAGAACCTGACCATGTCAAACATTTGACTTTTTTAATGCCCAGGTATGTTATAACTGGGTCTACCCCCAAAAAATAAAGCGAGAAGCTGATAATTTACTTAGTAAATGTAATTATAGTAAGCAGTCAAGAGTTAATTTAGTCCCCCCCCCTTTTTTTGTCTATGCAAGATCCCTTTCTTGATTTATTAAAAAAAATCACTTCAATTTTTTAAATCCTAACCTACAAAAGAGTGCTCGTTCAGACTGGATGTCTTTTTATCTACTAATCTCATGAATTTTATATTATTTTATTATGAGAATTGACAGACCACTTGGTAAAATATGGATTCATTAATAGACTGGAATATTTTATGTATTGTTGCAAGTTAAAATCTTTTCCATCAAGGTTAGCTGTATAATCAATTATGGGGCCACTTGTTTTTATTTGGTAGAGTTATAGCTAGATTTATTGCAAGGGACAAATCACTGATCCTTCATCAATGAACTGGATGAGTCTGCCTCACAAGGAATATTAATATTGTGTTGGGAAACAGTTACCATAGCTAGCCTTATAATTATAATCACATATTTTTTATATCATATGTTTGCACGTGGAAAACCAGCACTCAAAAGTTACTTTGTCCTTCTTAAATACATTTAAAAAGTTTTAAAACTATGTGACCTTGTACCTTGATTGCTACATAATTACATTAGTAGTCCATAATTAAAATAATAGAGTCCATGTTTCTCTGTGAAACAAGTATATGCTCACATATACACACAAATACACATACCCACATGCTCACATTCACGATAAAATTCCTTATTTAAACACACTAATATCATCATCATGAAAAAATGCTTATTTTAAACTTATAATACATAAGTTAGTGTGATTGTGTGTGTGTGTGTGTGTGTGTGTGTGTGTGTGTGTGTGTGTATTCAGGGATAAACTACAAATACAATAGAATAAAGAGTTCAGAAACAAACCATTACATGTATGCTTACCTGGCTTATGGAAAAAACACTGTAGGTATGGGAAAGAATGCTTTATTTTAAAAATAAGTGGTGCTGCATTTAATAGATAGCTATTCAGAGGAAAAAGTACCTTGGCTTCTACCTCACACTATGTACAAAAGTCAATTCTACATGGATTGTTGAAATAAATATGCAAAATAGAACAAGAAAAATTTTAGAGCAAAACATTCTTGTGACCTTGGAGTAGGTGACAAATTTTAAATAGGACACGAAAAGTATTAAGCATGAAAGAAAAGAATTGAAAAACTGTATTATATTACATATAAGAATTTCTGTTCATCAAAAGATACCATGAATGAAGAGGCAAGCTATGGATTGGGAGAAAATATTCACAATCCATATATATGTTAAAACCTTCTGTCACGATTACATAAAGAGTCCCTACAAATCAATAAGGAAAAGACAGATGACCCAATAAAAAATAAGGGACGTCTGAAGAGAAGTCATGGGTATGGATATCCCAATGGCCAGTAAACTTATAAATAAATGCTTAAATTCACTAGTAATAAAAGTAAGTTAAATTAATCCAAGATATATGATAAAACTTCACAGTTACCAATCAGCACGACTAAAATGAAAAAGAAATGTTGGTGAAGACATGGAGAAACTGGAACTCTCATACACTGCTGGTAGAACTGTGCATTGGCACAATTTTAGAACGTAAGAATACTCTAGCATCAAGTAATTCAACTCCTGGGTTTATTTAATAAAAATTATACATGTATTTTACAAAATGCATATACTAGAATGTTCATAGCACACCATTCATAATAATAAAAAACTGTATATTACCAAAATGTTAGTTAATATTAATAATAGAACAGGTAAATAGACACTGTTGTCTATTTACAGAGAGTGATAACTAAATAGAAACATGAATGAGTTACTTATACGTTTAGTAACAATATAGATGAACTTCACAAACATAATGCTAGGGGAAAGAAGCTTACACAAGAGTGCGTATTGTATGGTTCATTTACATAAAGTATGAAAAACAGAAAAATGTATTGTTTTAAAAGTCAGGAAAGTGGTTCCCTTGATGAGGGTCCCCTAGTGATTGTCTCTTTTTTTTCTTTTCTTTTTTTTTGTCTGGGAGCTGGTTATACAGCTTAGCTCACTTTATGCCAATCACTGTGCAACATGCATAAGTCCATTCAACTATATGTGTTTATGTCAACACAAATAAGAAATGATACCTTTCATTTTATGAAGAAAAATACAACAACAAGGTATATTTCAGTACTACTTTAACTTTTTAGGTGATATAAGTTCTCTTTTGTCTACCTTTAGTCTTATCGCCATACAGTAGAACATTTCTTACCCGTATGTTACTGGAAGTTCACATGCAGTATTTCTGGAGAACATGGCATCAAAATCTTTGCTATTCTTCACAATCCTCAGCAGTCTGTTCTAACCCAGGGATACATAGGCCTGTATGTGCATCAGATTTATCCCTGGACAGTTTGATTCAGTTTGACTGAGTTGCAGCCTCCAACTGTCTTTGGTACCTCTGATGGGGGACCAAGATCCCAGAACCACCGGACCTGGCTACTAAAGAGCATTAGCATCTCTATAGCTGTCTTCACAGCAGAAAGTTTAGAGATTAGGATTTAAAGTCACATTGGGCCATCTGCACCAAAATTACTTCCTGGCACCAAGACTCTGACCCATTGCATCTGAGATTATGTGGGGTGGTCAGGAATTTAAATTTTTTTTAAAAAAACAAACATTCCAGATGATTCTTATGTTCCTTAAAATTTGAGAAACATTGTTCTTATTTTTGTACATTTATTATTTTCTAAAGGGAAAAATAAATTATTATAGCACATAGTAGTGCCATGTTACTGTTTAAAAATTCTTTCAGCTTTCTAGTATCTCATTTATCTAAGCTATGTGTCAGTTGCTAAAATTTAGCAAGTGTAAAACTAAGACTATGGGAGATTTAAATAAAATAGTTACTTAGTAGTCCCTTAGCAGCTTTCAATTCACACCAATTTAATTTTGATCAGCAGTTTTTTGTTGTTGTTTTTTGTGGGGGGGGAGGGAAGTATTTGTATCTCTTACCAGAAAATGTAACTAGGTTTTAAAACAGAGATAGAAGGTGGCTGCAGCACACTCCCACTGCTGTTCTATACACAGTAAGGACAAATTACTCTCTCTGTATTGCTGTCTGAATGGAAATTCACTTTCCTAAACTATTTTGTGGACCAACAATGCATAATAGATGACAGAAGCAAAAGAAGAATGCTTTTCCCCTGCCCTCATATCAATTATATTTTCATTAAAATCACTTGCTTGTTATTCATAGTCAATGTAGACCATAATAATTTAACTTCCATACAAATAATCTATATTTTATTTAAGGACTCTTTTTAGTATATACTAAATGTTTCCAAATGGCCTACATACAGCATTCATTAACAAAATGTCCAGTAATCACTTCTAAAGAAACAGGGTCGGATTTCAGTCTTATTCTTTTAGACCCAAACATTACAGCTAATAAGGGGCTATACTACATCAAGGGGGCGTTACAACACAGATGACAAGCTTTGCTCTATTTCCTGATTTCTAGGGTTTATGGCAAGCTATTATCTTTACTACTGAAGTTTTCTTTTTTTTTCCTCTTTGCTTACACAGTAAAAAGAAACCTGATAGAGTCTTAAACTGAAAACTGCTACAACCATCTCTAATGAGAAGATGAGTGTAACATGAAAACTACTAGTTAAGTGGACAAATCATTTTTTTTCAAGTGAAACTGTCTAGTTTCCTGGATGAGAACTCTTTATGCTGAAAATTGTCTTCATGACTTTGATCTAACCCCTGTTATTAAATCCATAAAACAAATCACCTTTAAAGCAATTCAAGTTTCAAGCTGATAAAGATTCTTTTTTGGGGGGCAAGATATAAGGTACATTGCCCAAAGATAACTGGATTTCAATGTTATCATTAATGTTTACTTATAAGTAATAATATAAGCAAGGGCTGCATAAAGGGTGTTTTAATCATAAGTATATATCTCTGAAAATATCTAAGAATCAGTCAGATTGATTAATTTCTGACAGAACTCTATCTTTTAGAGGATATTTTGAAAACCACAAACACCATCTTCCTTTAATATAGTATTACAAATTGATGACATCATATTTTATTTCATTCCTGTAATGGAAGGGGGTTCTCTTTCTTTCTTCCTCTCTCTCTCTCTCTCTCTCTTTCTGGATGTGAAGGAACTCTTTAAATGGTTTTGGGGGGAAAGTGGAAGATAAATTTTATGAATAAAATAATGTAGCATGAAGTCCTCAAAGATGCAGGCCATAGCTAAAAATAATTAAATTTAGGAGAGGGGAAATTAATTCTAAGCTACATTTAGCACAGACTGAGAAATAAGAACATGATGTTATATTGCTACAAGAATCAATGTTTGGGTCTTTTCCCTTTGTGAGACTGTTTGTCACAGCAGATGAGAGATTAGAAATCTATGTGCAGAATACATTGTTGAGGGAGGTCCTAAGAAGACGGACACCCTGGTTTGACCTACAAACTGGTCTCAGGCTCTCCACTCCCTCCTGGTGCTTGGCGCGCTCTCTGCTAACCTTCCCTGTGCTAGCAGCTGCCCAAGGATACAGCCTTCAGACAGCAGGATGGCGATGAGACCCTCTGGACTGGGTACATGTCTGACTCTGTTAAGGCTTCTATAAATACTTTTAAGATTTGGTGGGTGGGTGCAGAAAACTACTCATATTGTGGCTGCCCAAGACAAGCCTCATACACGTAAGTTCCCTTGTTCATTAAACCTGCCACCAATCTGGAGTGGTGTGCCTCTTTCCTCAATCTCCTCATGCCCTCCACGTGCAGGGCTGGTTTCAGATTATACCTGGAAACCTCCCAAGGAGGTTGTGACCTAACATGAATGATTCTCTCTCTCTCTCTCTCTCTCTCTCTCTCTCTCTCTCTCTCTCTTACTTTGTGGAAAGAAAGTGACCACAAAGCAACAAAATGTATACTATTAGAACCTTGCTTCAAATGCATTAAGGTTTCCAACAAGCATACAGAATAGCTCAAATGTTATTAAATTGTCTATAGTAAACAATCTGTTAGATGACACCTTGATCTCCATAATTAAAGCACATGGTAAAAAGAGAGCGAGAGAGAGAGAGAGAGAGAGAGAGAGAGAGAGAGAGAGAGAGAGAAACAGAGAGAGAGAGAGAGAAACAGAGAGAGAGAGAGAGAAACAGAGAGAAAGAAAGAGAGAGAGAGAAACTACTTATGATGCTGCAGAGACAGCACATTGGGACTAAGGAATTTGAATTCCAGTTTTGTTTCCCCTGTATACCAGCTGAGAGATGATGGGAACGTGATAACCACTGTGGGATTCAGTATCCTTATCAAGAAAGAAAGAAAGAAAAAAAAGATAGTGAATTTTCAATGTTTTCTCAGCATTTAGAATCTGTTCTTACTGGGCTGTGCATAAATAGAATGTAAGATTTTTTTCACTTTAGTCTCTGTGTGGGGAAAGACATAATAAATTAGTAAAGATGAGATTAATTAATTTTGGAGGGGTTTCCTAGGTTTTGGAATTCTCTTGCCAAATGTGCAAGAATCCATTTCTGAGTCCTTAATACAGAAGGTGACTGAAGCTCATGAAATCTAGTAGAATAATTGAGCATGACTCAGTGATGAAGAACTAAAATCATATTTAGTTGACTGTAGCCTGACTTCTTTAGACCAGGGAAGATAAAGAAACTTAAGTATGTTCATTCAACTTTTAGGTAACTTCTAGGGAATTTTAAATGTTATATTGGCACCATCTATAGATATTTAAGGTGAAATGCACCCACAACTATTTCATTTTATGATAATTCATCCCTCCTTTTTATTTAAGCAAGTAGTATTAATTTTAATTAATCCGCAGAGATACAAAACATAATCTAAGCCACAGCTAGCATTTATCTAGTTGGACTACAAATCATTCAGGCAGACACCATTCTCCCCTTACCAATTTATATTCTGGACCCATAGTAGCTATGCTTTTAGTCTATTTTTAAGAATAGCTACACTTTCTGTGAAAAAAAAAACATTTTTAATAGTGAGTAGCAAATCATTTTAATGTTTAAATAATAAATTAAAGTTTCATTTTAATGATGAATTCCACCAAGTCTATTTCAGAGTTTTGAATGGAGAATAGCTTTTTTGTTAGCACATTTTCTTGATATATTCAGTGTTCAAATGCAAAGGTAACATTGAAATCAAAGACATGTCTACATGTGTACATCATGATGCAGGAAATGAAATAATTTGTTGAAAAGAGTGACGTTATTAATATCTAGGGGAAACTTTTATAGTGAGTCTCTGTTTTGTGAGATAAAGTTGTTTAGTAGTCTAATTTTTAGGGACAAGGACTAAAGTAGAATGTGTGACAAAGGCAGCATATTTGTCAAAAAGTTTTGATGAACAAAGGAGGGGCCAACACTTTAAGAAATTCAAGGAAAGAAAGATGTGTTTGAAATCATGATTCTACTGGGGGAAACAGGAGAAAAAAAACTGCATTGTAAATGCACATTCAGGGATTGTTTGGTAAACCTTGCACCTTGACCAATAACTACAGTGAACGGAATAATAACACTTCAGTGTATATTGAACCTGAAGAATCAAATGGATGACTTTCAAAAACAGAAGACAAGTCACTAAACTCACTCTTCTTGTTGTTTTTATTCACTAGCCCTTTCTTTCACTGCTTTTCCTGTTTTGAATTGTTACTTTGGAAGAAAAGCAATAAATGACACACTAGTTCTATAGGTAATTATTTGTTTCTGTGATATTGTTTCAGGTTTTGTTAGCTAGGTAAACCCTTAAAGGTTTTGGACGTTATTTCACTGAAAACAGCATTTCAGGATTCATCAACTAGGAGAAGCTCACATTTCTGTAAATGGCTTAAATATTCTCAGATACATTCAAATCAACAGGGAAAAATAGATAAAAAAAAGGAATTCTATTGATTTCTATGGCAATCATATAACATTAGACAAATTAAGCCATCAAAAGACTGGTAACTGAAGCATTCTAATTACTTATGTTTTTCTATTTAACTGACGTCTAGTGTCCAAGTCTTTCTTGTTTCTACTCTCACTAAAAGTAAAATGCATTAATCCATTTTCAGTTAGCATTCCACATTAGATATTGAAGTAGGTGCAGATATCGACACTAAATAATATACTAATACTAGATGCATTCCATTCATTTCTATTTATTCACAATTCTAAAGTGTGGTCTTGTTTTGTAAGGCTTTGCTTGTCTTTTCTCAAACTTACAGGTTCACTAAAATTGTCATTAAAGTCTTAAACTAAGTCTTACAGATATTCTCATTTATAAATAAAGGTGATTTGCAAAGACGCTACATGTTGTTTTGAATTTATAACAATACTTTTTAAAATACAGGAGGTGCTTGAAAGTTTGTATTTCTTTAAATACTGTAAATGTTCTGTAACTATTTGACTTATTAATTATGAAGTGGACTCATTTGAAAATGTGAAATCAACTTTAAAACTTTAGAATAACATGTTGGAAAACCTACGTATAGGCCCAGGCAGGGTAAATTTTAACTTAGTTCTGTTGAAATTATTACAAATTCTGAAGTGCAGTAGTCTTAATATATAAGACTTTACTGTTCTACTGTTCTTATTATCTTCCTACATGAAATCATTTATGTAATATTCCACTTCTTTTGAATGCTTATGGAAGAAAGGTTAAGATGTCCTTTAGAATATAGTCTTATTATTCCTCGAATGACAAAAGAGAAACCTCAGCATTCTTCTAGAAGCATAATTCTGTGAGGGAATGCCCAGGTTGGTTTCTGTGAGGTGGAGAGGAAGACTGGAAATGAGTTTGACAGTCCCTGAATTTAAAAAGCTCCAGACCAATGCTTTTCAGGACTGGATCAATGCTATCCCCTGAGAGGAAGTTAAACACATTAGGATGAACAGCTGTCTTTCCTTTCCTCAGTTCTGCTCTTTGTCACCACATGTCTTTTCCTGCATTGTTTTCTATACACTCATTTCTTGCCTAATATAATATTTTCTGGATAATATAGTATTTTCTGTGAATAAACACCAAGCACAGACCAAGTAATGTGTAATAAACTACAAAAATGGGATTGCTTACTAGATTTCTCGCATTGAGCTCTCCTTTCACATATTTGTGTTGTACCAGGAAAAATGAGTCTGATAATTTAATAAGTAAACATGTTATCAAGTCATACACTAGAGATTGAATTCCAAACGCTTGTTTTATATGGTAAAACTAACTTTAAAATATCACTGTTTAAAAAAATGAAATTACTTGTAGCCTCACCATAGCAATTTTTCTGTTTTCTTGATCCTTCCAAATATTCATATATGCCTCTGAATTGGAATTGTTACAATTATCCTTATTATGCCATTCTGTTACAATCATTTTCTTCTGAATAACATTTAGAATTAAGAGTTTCTGAATTATCACTTTTTTATACTATGATAAGCTGGCAATGCTGAGAACTTATTGCATTCTAGAAGCTAAGCTAAACTTATTACACATGTTTTATTACCTATACAAAATAGGTGAGAGGTGATTATTATTATTATGCCATTTACTGAGGGTTGGAACAATGAAGTAATTCACTTGGTGTCACACAAGTAGCAAGTGATGGATCAAGGATATATAACCTGATGATTTGACCTTAGAACTTCTGCATTTAATCAATATGCTCTAGTGCTTCTCACAACTGAAAACGTATGCAAAAATGCTAAGAACTAGATAATATAAAGGGGTGAAGAAATACAGGAACATAAAGTTTATCTTAGGGATTTAACTCAATATATTCTTAATTCCTTTACCAGGTTATTCCCTGTGATTCTCCCTCCTTTCCACCCCAAAATAAGAAATAGCATTAGGGACATGACTTAGTATTCCAGAATTTTTAGAATGAATATTCTTGTCCCTGGGTTTCAGAACTCACCAGAAAGAAAGTAAAGCAGACTTCCTTTCTATAAGACCCGGGCTCAGGGAAAGAGGCAGGGAGTAATTGTGGATGAATCTCCATAACAGGGATCAAAACATGTTTAAGTTAATCAAGCTACATAAATCTACCACCTGGTTAGTGAAATTTACAAAAGAAACTAGTGACAACTGTGAGTGTTAAGTATGGATATGGAAAGCAATATTTTTTCAACTGCAATAATTACCTAGAAACAAAACTGAAAAAAATATTTTGAAACACATTTTTGGAAGAATTGTTTGGCCTTAAGGAAAAGACAGCTTTCATTTTTGAAAGCAATTATTTTCCAATACAAAATGTATTTATTTTCTTTCTAGAAAATGCCACCTGAGAATGTTCATATTTCTGGTATATGCTCAGGAATTCCTGTGCCACAAGAATTTGAGTATATCTATATGTCTTGAAGAAGAAACAAAATTAAAACATTTTTAATATCTACTATGGAGCATAGTGTCTACAAAATGTCATTGGTTAAAGGCCATGTAGAAATTAGGAGGACCAAAAAGGAATTTAGGAACTATATCCTCATACTCTAAAGGTAACAATTAGAGCTTATTTATATGTTAAATTCAGGGAGGGTTAGAGAAATGAACGGATACATTTGAAGATAAAACGAGAAAAATATATGCTCAGAGAGAAAAACTAAACAGTGGAGAGATTAGTTCTGTTACGGAAAACGCGAGATTTCCTCTCTCAAAGTGTTAAAGAGGAAGTTCAAGCTATGTTAAAAGGCAATAAATACATCAGACTAGAGTTATCTGATAAAGTAGGTGAATAGAAAAATACAAGGACTTATCACCTGGGCATTTAACCAATAGAAATCAACCTTCTTATCCTAAGAAACCATGTTAGAAAGGAGCCTGAGTGCTAACACTTTGAGCAAGTTGACTAAAATTGTAGCCTGCCCCACCCAAACATTGATCTATAATTAGGGCTGTTCGAGATTGTACAAAGACCCTCAAACAGTTAGAGTGACCAAATCCTCACTCTGTAATGAGAATGTACGTATTATATATTCTGCAAGTTCCATAAGTGTAATAGTATATAATAAAAGCCCTTTCATGTGTTTGGACCCTGCAGAGTTGGCTGATCAAAAGTTAAAGCCAGGAGCACCTTAAACATTTGCTTAACTTAACACATGTAAATATGCATTCATTAGACAACCTTTACATGTAAAATAAAGCCTTTTTCTTTTTCTTTTTTTTATTAGTTTCAGGTGCACAAGACAAAGCAATACTTAGACGTTTATCATTTATATCCGGCACACTGTGTGATGCCCCCTCCCCCCATCCACTATCCCTCTGACATCACACACAGCCGTTACATTTCCACTGTCTCTATTCCTAATGCTGTACTCCGCTTCCTGTAACCATATATATATATATATATATATATATATATATATAAAATTATAGTTGGCATTCATTATTGTTCAGCTTCAGGTGTACAGTGCAGAGATCAGGCATCTACATCACCCCTGAGGTGGTCTTTTTCTATGAGTAGATTCGCATGTCTACTGTTTAGAGTTCCACCCCATCTTTCTTGAATAAACCATACATATGTATATTTTCTAAATTCCAGTTTTAGTGTTTCAGTATCTTTAATATGGAGAAACATTTACAGATGATTGTGAAGCTGAGTGGAGAGTCCTATATTTTTATGATTCTTTCATCTCCCATTGTTTTCTTTATAGTGGTTTCAGTCTCAGCTAATACAATGGCTTCTTTTTTTTTTTTTGATCCTAGACTTTATGGAGCCTTTCCAAAGCAAACTTAATTTGCACATAACAATGACTTTACATTTTTCAATTAATGCAGAATTTACGTAACTTATATAATTACAGAGATGATTCCACAGTAGAATACAGATTTAAGCTAAAATAACATTGGCCTACAGAAGAAAGAAATTTCGTCTCTCTCCAACAGAAAAATCTGGTTAGGTGTTTTAAGGCTGACCGGGTGGCTCCACAATGATCAGAGGTAGTGCCTCCTTTTAACTAGTTAGTCTAGTGGTCCAACTAGTGGTTCAAAATGATGGCACCCATGCCTGCCATTACATTCATATTCCATCCAGCAGCAAAGGGGGGAAGTTAGGAAGGGAAGCGTATGCTCCTTCACTTTCCTGGCATGACTCATTGTTTGTAAACATTGTTATACCTGGCTGCAAAGGATAAATGTAGGCTTTAGCTAGGTGACCATGTGTTCACTAAAAATTCCATTGTTATATAAGAATGAGAGAAGGAGAGAACAGATATTGAGACACATAAAGCAGTCTATGAAATATTTAGATCTATCAGCCAGTGATACTTTTGAAACCAGGCAAACGCTTGCGTAGATTTTGCTCTGACTCTCCTCTGGTCATGCCACTCCACATGAAGTGAGGAGCCCACAAGGCCACAAGGATTTGCCTAACCAGAACCACGCCCTCCCGGTAAACCTGGCAACGTGGGATTTCAGAATTCCCCGTGCAAACAGCCCTGGGCCTGCTTGCAGTGCCTCAGGTTGGTCCTTTGGAGGGTGATTTGCATGCACTTCAGCAGTAAGAACATGGGTTGAGCGGATAGGCTGGGAATCTCACCTGTATGTGATGTCCCTCCAGATAAGACTGGAGGTGGGAAGAGAATGGGAGAGAGTATGAGCCAGCTTGCCCAACACTGTAATCCCTATGCAGAACTCCAGAAGTTAGAAAAATTTAAATTTGAATCTAGCCTTTGAGCTCATTAAGTAGCTCATTTGTTTTCTTTTCTTTTTTCTTTTAATAATAAAGCTTTTATCCACTTACTGCAACAGCATAGCAAGAGGCCAGGAAGGAGCTGCTGACCCCTCCTTGTTCCACTTTCTCCTCCTGTAGAAACACACAGTCAAGGTGGGTCAGTGCAGATGGAGGGGGCGTTCTCACTGCAGAGGGAGCCCTGAACAAAAGGATCCTGCTGTTTTATGGACTTGGGCCAGGGGAGAAGACAAGTACCGAGTACTGAGTCAGAGTGGGGAAGGGTGTCTTCCAGGCCTCCCAGTAAGGAGGTCTGCTGAGGAATGAAAGAGGCCTTGGCCAAGTGACCCCTCCCCCCTTTAGCCCCCTATAAGATGGCTTCTGCATGGAGATGCTCTGGCTAGGAGTGAGCTGTGCCAAAGTAAAAGGACAGTACCAATTATTTATGGCTATGTAGCAAACTATGCCAAAACTTGGTAGTTTAAAACAACAACATTTTATTGTTTTTATGAGGACAGTAGGTGTAGGATGGGGCTGGAGGACACAAGAGTGCCTCACCCATGTGTTTAGAGCCTTGCTGCTAGCTGCCAGCTGGGGCATCTTGTTTCTTTTCTATATGACTTTTCTTTCCATGTGTTTTCTTTTTTTTTTTTTTTTATCATCAAAGTGTCTATCATGAGCTTCTTCATATGTCGGCTGACTTCCAATAAGGTAAAAATGGGAAGTTGCAAGTCCTTTTAAGATCCATTCCCAGAAATCACACTTCTACCATATTCTAATGCCCAAAGCAAGTCACAGGACCTGCTCAGATCAAAGGAAGGGCAAATAGGTTCAACCGCTTAATTGAAGGAGTGGCAAAGTCATATTGCAGAAAAGCATTCAGGATGGGAGGGACTGTGAAATCCATCTGAGGAAGAATCTATCACAAACATCTTTTATTTAACAGTTACTATTTTTTTTTCTAACTCTGTGTATGATGCCTCCACTTGTATTCTTGCCTCAGTATCTGCAAATATTAGACATGTATCTGTTTTTATCCACTTAAATATTCACTTAATCCTGCATATAATATCCTTCTTTCCATACATAAAACATCTACATCTCTAATGGAGACGTTCAGAGTCCCATCTAATTTTTGCACACAAGTGCAAGTTCTCTGGGTGATGTTACATCCTTTCCACTGAATACAAAGGACTCAATGTGATCTGGTGACCTACAGACTAAAAGGCAAGTTATATAAGAAATTACCAGAGACCACCAGGTTTTTCATGAAATTAAATGATGGCAGACTGATCCTGTAATCTCTTTAGCAATAAAATTTTTATGATTTTTTTGAACCATAAAGCAACCCCTGGAACCCCAACCCCTTGCATCAGCAACAAGAAGACCACAAGAGCTGTGTGACTCCCAATCAGAGCATATAATCCACTGGCTACTTCCTGAAGAATAACTGGTAAAGCAAAAGCATAAGGGCCACCAAGGACCACGGACAAGGTTATGTACCCAAACCTGGATCCAACCTGGCTGACCAAGAAACTTACTCTATTGCGCTGCCAGTTTGCCTCACAACTGCCATGTGTTTTCCACTTTTCCTTTTTCTGAATGGATGTTTCTATTGTGCTTATACTGTTCCTACTTCACCAATGTATAATGTGTGAATTGAGGGGATGGATACACAATGTAGAGATCTGGGGAAGAGTGCTGCAGAAAGATGGGAATGGCAAGTACAAAGTCTTAAAACATACAAAAAATAGCAATATGGTCATTATAGCTGGAGTCAAGCTAGGAAGAAGGAGAGCCATGGAACCTGAGGTCAGAGAGAGAGTGTGTGAAGTCTAAAATTACAGAACGTCTTGGAGGTATATGTATTTTGGCTTTTAATCTGAGATAAGCCACTGTTATGGGTTTAGGGTAGAAGAATGATCCAGGCAAATGAAGATGTTTTTCTTCCTTCTTTGTGAGGCATGCTTAAAAATTAAATGTCAGATTAGTGGCACAGCTACAAATTTTTCAGGACCTGCTCCAGTGTTGTACACATATCTGGGCAGACATAAGAACAGCAATATTGGAAAAGACAGGTCATTAGAATTTAATAACTTTCTTACATCCATAAGTAATCCAATAGAGTCAAGTTTGGGATACAATTTCCAATATTTCAGATAAATCACCAGTTTCCAGGCAAGGAAATTGAAAGATGGTGGAATAGTCACTAAAAGAAGATCTTACAAGTCCACATAAATGGGCAAAAAAGAAGCAGAGACACTTGAATCCTGACATGCCAGAAAATATCCTTGGGGGAAAATAATCTAAATCATACTTACAGGATTATAAGCTTGGGAGTAAAAATCCAATACATCTGTAAGAATCACCACTGTGCTGTTAACCATGTGTCAGAATGTAAGCATTAATTGTATATAATTAACTAAGACTAATTCTGCTGAAATCTGTCCACACAGCCTGTTGCCATTACCACACCCACTGCAACCTCCCCACATCTGTGGGTCATCAGTATGATCACCCTTTTCCTGGAATATGAAGCAATTTGTTAGAGGGCAGACATCTGGAAATAAACGTATGCTAGTTTGAGCATGGTCTTTTAGTTCTATAAACCATACGGTTTCTCTCCAGAAATTATGATTCCAGTCTAACTCCTGTATCCTTTGGAGGTAAACAACATTGACAATATGAACTCCAAGTTCAAATAAAACACTAAATTCAATGTGAATCTGTAGTGGATAAGGATTACTTTTTATTAAACATTAGTCTAGTGCGACAATTTTAACACAGACTGGCACTAAAGAAGACATAACAGTCACTCTACTTTCCCGCTCTTTACAAAGAGACCAATGAAGTTTAAAATATTTTAAAAATGAATTTTAACTATACACAATATGTGTTTATTGAACTGATTTTATCATAATCCTAGCACCCACAGTCAGCCATCGTTGACATGTAAGCATATTTCCTTTTTGTTCCATCTTTTAGTCTTGACTTTTCTTTTTGACAATATTGGAAATATTATACTTATAACTCACATATACATGTAATTTTACCTTGCCATTTTACTTAACATGATATCAAAGCATTCCTCTTTTTTTTTATAAACTCATCAAAATATAATGGTAGTGTAACATTTCTAAAATACTATATGATCATGAACTTTACTAAAATTTTTCACCAGCTCCTTCAGTATAAAGTCCCAAACTCCTTAGGGGAGCATATCGGGCTTGTCACAATCTACACTTTCTGACTCTCTAGTTTTTGGATTTCTCTCTAGTTTCCCAAACACCTACATTTCTATCAATTTTGAATAACTTGCTGTTTTTGAGCCAATCACATTTTCTCACTTTTTGCATAATTTCACTCTTGGCCTTCAACAAATTCCTACTCATCTCTAAAGACTGAGGTGTAGAATTAGCTATTCTGGGCAGCTGTTCTCCATGCTGCCGCCCCCTCCCCCAAAGCCTCCCAGCTGCTGATTTGAGTCTCTCCTGTCCCGGAGTCCCTTTCAGTAACCACATGGCCTCATTTCTATCTCTATGCCAGGAGCTCCACAAGGGCAGGAACCTGGTCTTTTTCATATTTGCATTACATTTGTTAGCATAGTTCCTGGCACCTAGGAGGCATTCATTTACTATGTGTTGAAAGAATGAGTAAATTACCATCAAT
The DNA here is from genome assembly GCF_036562045.2 of Rhinolophus sinicus. Lineage (NCBI taxonomy): Eukaryota > Metazoa > Chordata > Mammalia > Chiroptera > Rhinolophidae > Rhinolophus > Rhinolophus sinicus. The sequence goes on from NC_133753.1 coordinate 143,308,502, forward strand.
AACTTCTCTTATCTGTGTCCCTTACTGAAGCCTTGTCCTCTCCAATATAAAGAGCCTACCTTCCAAATTCCAACTGTCCTTATTCACTGTCAAGTTACTATTTTTAATGTACTCATTCACTATAGTCACTTTAGCTTTTAGGACTTAGAGTTCTTTGTGCTTTGCATGGCAAATTTTGCTAATAAAGTTAATGAAAAATCTTCATTAAAACAAATTTGAAACGAAAAACAAGGGAACTCATAGACACAGACAATGGTTTGGTGGTTGCCAGAGGGTAAGGGGGGTGGGGGGTGGGGGGTGGGAGATGAGGGTAAGGGGGATCGAATATATGGTGATGGAAGGAGAACTGACTCTGGGTGATGAACACACAATGGGATTTATAGATGATGTAATACAGAATTGTACACCTGAAATCTATGTAATTTTACTAACAATTGTCACCCCAATAAATTTAATAAAAAAAGAAAAAAGAAAAGAAAAACAAGGGAAGCTGTTAAAGATAACTAGGAATCTGCAAATTTTTAGTAAGTAGACCGAATCACATCTGACAAATATCCAAACACGCATGACAGTTTTCGATTCTAACCTTCATGCAATTATAAAATGGAATTTTTAACTGGGTAGTAGCTGTCCAAGTTCCCCCTTTTTGCTTCCACCGATTGAGGGTTGTTGTGCCTATCTCTTAAGCATGCATCCCACACTGAACCGTCTTTTTCATAGAGTAACCTGTCCCTAGGTGGTAATGAACCAGGAGGGATGGACTTTATAAAGATGTGTGTTTAGTTTCAGATTCATGAGGTTGGGCGAGTTGTTTAATTTCTCTGACATTCGACTCTACCATCTGTAAAATGGACAGACCAATAATATCTGATCCACAAGTCTTTTGAGCATTACATACATAACTGCATGAAAGAACTCTGCATAGTATAGGGCTTGTAGTGATTACTGACTTCATACATATTTTGTGATTCTAGGTCTATGATGCCTGACCAGGTGTTTGAGCCTAACCTGTAGCTGCTAAACTCCTTCAAAGCTCATCTAAAGACATCTGCATTCTCTTTTAAATTCCTATTGTCTTCTAATCCCTGTTCTACAAAATCCATGACCCAGGCTATTTCATGATCCCACTGAAAATCCTCTTTTGTTTCCCTATTTATTAGATGTATGGGTATTTACCTGACATTGGAATACTGCTAATTAATTTATGAATATTTTTTTCATAAACAACAAATCTCCATTTGTAACATTCATATAACATTATATATGCAAAAAGTTTAAAGAACTTTCAGAAGAATTCTTTGCACATGAATCTGTGTATTTTGGTAGATTTTCATTGCAGTAGTCTTAAGTTTACATTGGAAGAACAAGTATTTTGTAAGATATTTGAACATCTACCATGAGGAAATCTCTGTTTTTATGTGTGTAGAATAATGCAAACATAAATAAGTAATAATTTTTTTCTCAAATACCTTACAGTTTAATGGGGAAAAATAGACACATGGATATATAAACTATACTATAATTCCACTTTAATCTCTGTAAGACTTCTAAATGGGAAGAACCCAGTAAGAACATAATTTTATTGTAACTTTTACATATTTAGAGGTCAAAATGCTAAAACACTTTTTTTTGCAAAGTAAACAGCTTTAAATTGTCAAAATATATCTTGCTATGAGGTAGTGAGAAAATGAGGTGAGGCTATTTACAAGAATTATTGGGATCTTTGTTATACGTCTACCAAATTTATAGTGTTACATTTAGGTGTGAACGGAATTTTTCTGAGGTTTGTTTATCTGACTGACAGCATATACTAATACTGTGGTTAACTTATAGCCTCCCTTAGTTCTTAATTATAAACATAGGTGATAGACTGGTTTTGTAGAATATTTCATAGGTTTGGTTTTATAAACAATCGTTTGTCCTCTGTCTTTCCACTTTAAAATTACAATTTTAGAAACTTCTTCAAGTTTAAGAAATAGATTAGTGTGCTTGTAAAACTTAAAGTTGGATTCACATTGGAATGTAAAATCAATTCATTAACATGTTATGTCATTATCACCTTCACTATGCTTCCTGATCAAAAAGATTGGAGACCGTGAGCATACCCCCAAAGTATACAAAAATAGCACATTTAAAATTCCTGGTCAAATACATTAACATGTTGGACCCTAGAAAAACATCTACATATTTCAAGAGCCAGTGGGAATTCTCTCTACTACTTATTTGGTCAGGGAGCAGGGCTCTGCAGTGGTAGGAAAAATGGAGTTCAATTTAAATTAAAATCCATGTGATCTGATAACATAATTCAGAATTAAATGCTAATATGACTCAAAGAGTAAGTTTATTATTTTATTATATAAGTAATTCATCCTTTAAAAATATCAGCACAATATAGGAAAGCATTAGGAAAATATAAAAAGACCTATTATTACCCACATATTCTATATGCATTTTGTGCATTTCTTTTTGGTTTTTGTTGTGTATATATTTTAAAAAATGGGATTTTATTGACTACGCATTTTTATATTCTGCTCTTTTCATTTAATATTAATTGCTGTTTAAAAACTAATGTTAATTGTGCTTAATATTCTATTGCATGACTATATAACAATTTATCTATTTCTGTAAATGGAGACATTTATCTCCGTGTCAGTTGGACCTTTACTTGTTTCCAGTCTTACAGTATTATAAGTAAAGTGGTGTTTAAAACACTTATGGCTAAGTATTTATCCTTATATGGAGAGTTTTGATGAAAAGAAAATGATGCCTATGGTTTTAAAAGTAATTTTTATTGTATTTTAAAATTCGAATTGCAGAATTCAAAGAAAAAAGCATGTATGTTTTGAAATAAGGGGAAAAAGGACCTGCTGAAGAAGACGTGGCCGATGTCATAACTGTAACCTCAGCATAACTTTGATAAAAATTGGACCAGAGATTTAGCTAAGGAAGAAAGAGAAAAGAAGGATATGGTATAGGAAGAAATGACAATATTATTATTTGAAAGGAGGAAAAGACAAATAAGTAGGAATCAGACTGTCTTTAAGATTCTAAATCAGGATTTCAAAGTAATAATGTTAAAGATTTTTATAAGAAGAAAAGATGAGAACATGTTTTTATCACTGTTTTAAGAAATGATTGTACATTCAAATACATATAACTTGTATGAGTGATCCTGAATTCTAGCAAAAGCTCAGATGAAAATTAAATGAAGAATCATTGCTATGTAGATGGCTATTAAAATAGTGAGACAAAGAAAGTTTTCTTTAACCACATCTGTACAGCACCTACTACATAGAGAGTGATGTGCTAGGTGCTCACGGAGATACCAAAACGAGCCTCCAGGGAGAATGATGAGGTGATAGGTAAACAAAAGAGAAATTGTTGTATTTAAAACACATTTTGATTTATATCAGTGTAAGTCCTGGTTACAAAGCAAAATTATACTAGAATAGGAAATCAAATATTATCAGTCAGCCTTTGTAATAATTAAGGAAGAAGCATAACCATAAGGTGGTGCTATTCAACAAGAAATCAGAAACGATGGTGCAGGAAGAACTTCCATGTTTCTTTTGGCCTGTTACATCTCTGAAAAGGCGCACTGAAACTGTTAAATCAAAAGGAAACAAACACTGGGAACTTAAAGGGACAAATTACTAACTGCTCCGTCTACCTCATTTCCTTAGGCCATTTTATTTTTGAAGCTTATTGCAAATAAATGAGTTTGTGGTTTTCTAGAACTGGGAACAATAGTGAGGCTTGAAGACCCTCAGACAGAAAGCTTCCTCCCTGGGCTAAGTGCCTGCAGTGAGACTACGTGTAGGCGGGCAGAAGGGCCGGGGAACTGGGAACCCACAACAGAGGCCCTTCTGTTCTCTCCAGTTTACATTTGTCAGATTCTCCGCAGGGCAAGGCATCTCATGTGTTTGGAAGAGAATGGTTTGGAAGAGCAATATGGAATCTGTGGTGAAACAAGGCATTGGCTGATTTATATTAATGTAACAGTCAGTGTTTAAAAAATGTAAAGTACGGCAGTGACACTGGGGGGGGGGGAGTTTTGCTTTGATAACTCATAATATTCTATTATTTTGAGCTATTTGAAAATAAACATCTAACAAGGTATATATTAAAACATAGACATTACAGTTTCTTTTTCATAAATTGTAGCTATACATGAGAGGAACGTTCTATGTTTCATGAGACATCTAAGACTGACTACGGGCTAAACAAGTATTTAAATCCTACCCTCTCCCTTCTGGATAATTCTTACGGTTTCTTCAAAATACATGTGGCCTCTAGAGTTAGACCCCTTGGTCCTTTAAAAGGAGATACATTTGGAAATGGGGGCAGATGAGGGAAGAACCACAAAAAAATATCTCATCTCCATAAAAATCTTTATGCTGGGAGTTGGGATTTTCAAAACATTTAGGAAATGCCTAATAAAAGTAGAGAGGCTAAGCAAACCAGCTGGAAATAAATAAAGATGCCCAGAGGCAAAAATAAGTCAAAACAAGAAAAAATGAAAGTAGTTTAGACTTGCTGTAAATTTGAGTGAAGACTTCTGTGAAGTTGAGCGTCTCTTGAATTGAAGACGGATGCTCTTTGAGTATAGTTATGGGAAAACACTAATCTCCTTATCAGCTGCTACCTCTGTGTTCCCTCAGTGCTCAAACCCACAAACTGTCCTAAATGCTGGGCATGTGCAGTGCTGGTGGGATTTCAGTCATTCTTACCTAGACCAGGTGAGAAGGTGAAGGAACAAGACATAAGGAACACCCTAATCTGAAAACATATAAGGTAATTAAGAAAGATTCTGGCATCTTCTCAAACTGCAAACCCCAATTTGCACTTTCTTTCCACTGCTAAGTAAGTGTCAGTGATGCACCAATTTCCTTTTATTATTTGTTTTTCCATATTCGGTAAGCCAGTTTCCCAATTCAAAACACAGCATAAGGTCACCAGATTCCTCCAAATTGCCCAGTAGAATGGTGTTTCCCCCCTAGTTTTCGACACACAACTCTATCCCCAGTTGAAATTTGACCTCCTTTGGCTTGTGTAAGAAATTCACCCATGTCTGCTTTCCCCCTAAGCCCCTGAATATACTTCTTTGTCTCAGTCTTGCTCTTTGGATGTTGACGGCCCTGGAGTTCACTCCAGGCTTCTTTCCTCCAGCTCTATCTACTGTCACAGAATGAGCTACGTCCCTCTTGGTTCATCTTTGAGTTCTATGCTGATAAATCTCAAATCCTTTCTCAGTACCAGCTACTCCCAGAGCTGCAGATCTCTCTCATTGCCTGAGGAACATCTCCATAAAATGTCTGCAGGCACCTCAAGCTCAGCAGGTTCCTGTACTGATAGCTGGCCTTTCCTGCCAATCTTCCCTCTCCTTCTGTTTTTCTCAACAAACAGTGCACTATCAATTCCCCAGCCAAAACTTTGGGGTCATCCTTGAATCTTCTCTCTCACACCCTCCACCTCATATTTATCAGTAAGTCTTTGCAATATGTTTTAGACATTTTAGCACATTATGTTACAAAGGTGTTTTTTTGTTTCTTGTTTTTTTGCCTTATATGTTAAAGCACAGTACACATTTGTGTTTACTGTCCAACTCTTTGTTCAGATTTTATTTTATTTTTTAACCCTGATCTATTCCAATAGCTTCATAACCTGGTTCTTTTCTAGGTCCCTTTTAGTCCTTTATTCAACATAGTGCCAGATCTAACTTTCCAAAAGACAAATCACATCCTGCATCACATTTCCATTCTTACAAACTTTTTTTTCTGGTTTCCCATGATCCACTGATTAAAATCTGAACTTTCTAACATGACTTTCAAGATTATTCATGATCTGGCCTTAACATACCTTTCCAGCCTCTCTTCATCCCTCATACTTAAAACACACCAAATGCCTTCTCATCACAACTCACCTTTGCAAATTTCTAGTCTCTCTGCCTAAAGGTTCCTTTCTCCATTTTCCATATCATAGTGATCAAGACTTAGGTCAAACTCTTCTATGACACTGATTCATATTTTTCTAGCACCTATCGCATAATAAGGATTGTGGAAGTGTTTTATTTTTCCAAAATTGTAAGAGGAGTTCAAGTCATTAATTAAATAATTAATTCGTTTATTTTGCATCAACTCTTATGTGTAATTCATTTGTGTCTGCTACTACACTGGGCCATGGGAAGACAAAGAAATGAATCAGACTTAATTTTGCCTTTGAAAGACTTAAAGTGTATTAGGCAATAAACACAGAGAAATACATTATTATAATGCAATTGTCAAGCCCTTTGTCTCCATAAATGATGGAAACACGATTTCCTTTCCAATTCCAAATGTGAATTGTGTGCACACTAAATGGATCTCTCTTCTGTTAGATCTGGGTGCCTGTCTCAGAGGCAGCCAACTCCTACTGCTCGTTTTTCTTTATTTGCAGCATGACCTGGGTTTGCAGGAGTAAACCTGTTTTTCACTCTCCTCTAAATCTGTCTTACCGCCACTTGATTTTTCCTGGGCTTTCTTAATTTCATATAAAGAAAAGCAAACAGTCACTTTCACTAGATGTGTCTTTCTACTGTATGGATCACAACTGGGAAACAGTGCAGAAAGGAAATAATACACAGGGAATTTATCAGGTTTATGAGGATCTCCCAAAATTAATTTAGTATGTTCTGGCACATTGTTGCTGAAATAACTGGGTGTCCCATTGGTATTCTGTTTTGAGCTTTTATTCCAGAAGGTAAACTCACTGCTCTCTCCTTCCTTCTTTCTAACTCCCACCTAGGGGCTTGCTTACCCCATTCTCTTTCCCTTTCCATGCAAGGAGCCTAGGAAGGTCGATTAGAATTGTACAAGGGGATCTAGCCATCATCAAATTAGATTCCCTTTCATATTAAGGGGGAGATTCATATCTCTATAGACCCTCAGACCTGAAGAGATCTAAATCCACCTGACACCCACCTCACATAGGAAGGTTCACTTTTAGTTTTCACCCTATAGAAATTTATTCTAGTCCTTCAGTTTATACTTTTCCTACCCTAACTTTCTCTTATAGCTTTCCTGGAAATGGACAGCAGCCACTTTCTTTTATTAGTATACTATTTCTTCACATACCTGAATGTTTGTTAATACGTGGTGATGCATTTTTAAGGCCAAGAAAGCACAGACTCACTAAACAGTAAGCTGTAGAAGGGCAGTAATTTTTGTGTGTGTACTTATTTTGCTTGTTAACTTGTCATTAGTGCCTAGAATAGCACCTGACTTTGTTTGAAAGAATGAAGACATTATGTTATAGTATGCTAATTGTGATGGATTAAATTGATTGAAGGACAATAATGTACTTAACAAATATTTTTTTAAAAATCTCATTAATAATGCTGAGTGCTGATAGAACATTCTGGCTTTTGTAAATGCATCTAAGAAGAAAATCATTATCTATAACTTTAGCTTTTATAATGTAGCTGATACCAGAACAATTTCTTCTATGTTGTCAATAGTTATGTTATACCAATAATTTATCTAATTATCTAATTGTCTATCAAATTATTTATTGTTCATATTAAATTTTAAAATATTTTTATAAGGAAACCTTATCTTAGTGTGTTAGTGGGAGAAATTAGTTTTTTAATTAACTGAGATTAAATTAGCATAATTCTTTTTCAGTTCATAAAGACAGTCATTCTAGTCAGCACTTTTCTTTAGTTATGATAAACTTATGTTAACAGGTTACAAAGACAAAAACAAAAGAAAACAATATAAATCCAATATCACCAATTTACTCTTGAACACATTCCCAAACATTATATGCATAATATCAAGTGGAATTCTTCATGAAGTCTGGGGTGGGGTTCAAGAATCTTAGTTTTAATTAGGTGAATTTGGTGAGGGCAGTTGGTGGATTACCATTTGAGTACATACCTCGTTCTCAGGGGTTGGACTTGCCACATTTGTAATGTAATAAGATAATAATCATTATCTTTAAAAAAGAGTCCATATGTAAATGTTGAATACTTATTATTTAGTTCCCTTTATCATGTGATTGAATATATTATGATATTTAATATTCCGTATTTAGTTTAGTCAATTCTAGTTTAGCATACATTATTAATTAGAGCATGAGCTCTGCAGGAACACGGTGTGGGCCCAAATCTTCATTGTGTGTTATTTTGTGACTTTAATGAAATTTCTTAGCCTCAGGGTCATAATTTACCAATTGATAAGAAGGTCCCTTACCTCATAAAGTTAATGACAGCATTAAATGAGTATTTGGGACATAGTCATCACCAAATAAACATTAGCTATGATTATTTAGATTGCTTTGTGGTTTTGTTTATTATATGGACTTTGAATCATGTTTTTGTATTTATTTTTTATTATATATACAGAGTTTATGTGTATACCCTAAGGTTTTCACACGACACTCCCAATTAATGCCTATTAATCCAGGAATTCTCTCAGGATTAGCCTTTGTCCTAGACAAATTTTCATGGTTTGAACAATAAATTACATGGTTACTTTAAGTGTATACAATGTAATTGTATATTTTGAAAGCACAGAATTCATAACTAAATAAATATCGGCCAATATAATGTAAAAATGTTTTTCTTTCTTTCCCTTTAGATGTGAAATTTGGAATTCTGTAGGTATAGTTATTGTGGACTGTCTGCTACTCTGGCCCTATGCATTTTTTTCATTTCTATCAGTATCTAAACTAAGTCATGCTTCTCAGAAGTGACCAGTGAAGTGGGTACGTTTGCCAATTACCTTGTCCTGACCCCCTTGAACTTACGATTAGTTTTATGAATCAATGTTCATGACATTATTTGCTATATCAGTGGGATCTGTCGCATCTCTTACTTAGAGCCAATTCTGCTAAATAGGTTTCAATAATTTTATCTGCATTATTTTGGAAATGAGTATTTCTCTACCTGTTCACTTTTCGTTTAAATTTTGTAGGAATATGTTAAATAACTCCATCTCATATATACCTCATCTAAGGGTATCCACTTTTCTGTAATAAGCATATGTTGGAATATGTTATCTAAATCTAATCAGAGAGCAGATACTGTGACCAATAATTGGTAATTGGCTCTTAAATTTCTGGTGAAATTAGAGCTAAAAGTTGATTCCAATGCAGCAAAAGAGTTTGAAGAAATAGAACTGCTACCACTCTCCCACTTTTGGGTTGAATACCATTTCTCTCTCTTATCTGAAAGCCCAGTTGAAGTTCTAAATGATGGGTTTCTCCTGGAACTGTGGATGTAGTAATATCTGTCAGAGAGCAAATAAAGATTTTTCTGCTTGACCCAAAAATGTCACAGTGCGTCATGTAACATCAAGCAGCTTGACTCTGTAAAGATAGTACACAACCCTTTTTTTTTACTTTCAGAAGCTGTGTATGCAACCTAGTGTATTCCCTTTATAGAAAAAAAACTATAATCGTAGATATTTAGTATATGCCAACTGAAACTGACCTATAATTATAAGCAATCATTTAAACAGGAGGGACGTGCAAATATGCACAAACACAAGCACATACAAACAGGCGAAGGTAAGTTTTGAAAACCTTATTAGTCTTCTACTTTTCTTGAAGCAAAATTGCATCTAATGTTCCAAAACAGTGCAAGCAAACCCCTATGCAGAATGGGTGTTCATTGGTCTTAAAATGGTCGTTGAATAAATAAACTCCTGACGGAATAACTCTTGAGTAAATGGATTTTAGTGAATGAATGAGTACAAAAGCACATTAGTCCTACCGTAGCTACTATGTTTCTATTGAAGTGAAATATTAGTAAAGTTAAGTCAGTATAGTTGTAGTTTCTAAATGCTGAATAATTGTACAAAGTATTGACTTGAGGTATTGTTATGCATCCTTAACTGTAGTATATGACAATTTCCCGTAAAAGAAATGCTTAACTCAGAATCCCAATAAAGTACTCAACAGGATAAGGACTAATATGAGAGGTTTTAATACACTATGAGAATAATAAAATTAGCTTAAAAGTTTATCAGAATGTTTTAAGGAAGAGAAATATTCTGTAAATGCCTTTTAAAATATACATCAAGTACATTGAAAATGGAATATAAAGTTTATAATTGGCCTACAAAATTTTCAAGTGACTTATAATATGTATCAGTTGCACACTATGACAGAATTACTATCCATTAAAATGTCTTTATGCAAAATATAGACCTGAATTCTTGTAATAAATATTAGACTTCTTAACTTTCCATTATAAAGTTTGTTCTGCTTGTATATCAGAGTATTGGCAAGTTGGTAAGTCAGTAATGCTTGATACAATTTAGCATCACTGTTAGACCCTGATTTCTGCAAGCCCAGCCTCAAATAACTCTTAGGACCAGGTGAGATGAGCATAGTATGTTGTACTGAGTGGAAAGAATTGGGAGCCCAACTTTCCCATTTCGCATTCTATGACCTTGAAAAGATTACTTAATCTCTCTGAGTCTGGATTTCCTCATCTGTAAAATAGAGATACTAGCACCAAATAAACATTATGTGTGGAAAAATTAAATGAAGTTACATGTGTAAAGTGTTGAGCCCAGTACCAGTTCATAGGATGCCTTAGGTAAATGTGAATTCATTTCTTGATGCTCAAACTTGTATTGGAAGATGAAGGAAGAAAGGAAAAGTAGAAGGATATTACATAATTGATAACTTAATACCTCCAGCACCTCCTGCATGTGATGCGTACATATAGTTCAAGGCAAACAACAAAGGATGAGAAAGGAGAGTGCTGGGAAGTGGGAAATGCAGCAACCTTAGTTGCAATCACTGATGTGAAAGAGAATGCTCAAGACCCTCCAGGGAACATCTGGAGTGTGTCAAAAAGGATAGCCTACATTTGCCTCATCTATGGGAAACCCTACTAAGTACTGAAGCAGAATGCCAATTTTGCCTATCTATCCAATGTCAACTTCTCAAAATCTTCCAACCATTTATGATTTTGAACTTCTTATTTTTAAAATCATAGCAGAAGAATTAAAACAATGAATTCAGATTTTGAATTCTAAGTATATTTTTGTATAAGTTTAGTGACCTCATTAAAATTTCTTTAAAATGGAAAACATAGATGGCTAAAAAAACATTTTTATTATTTTTATTTAAATACATCACTTCTTTCATTGGAGGTGGGCAGAGAAGGCAATTAGAGCGCAGTGTGTCACTTTGATAATTAGGATCTGAGGTAGATTTTGACATCAGAATGGCAAAACTATTGCATACCATTGCCTTAACATGATATAGATATAGATACAGATACAGATACAGATATAGATATAGATATAGATAGATATAAGTAATATATATTTATATATAGCTAAGTTATATATTTATATATAAGTTATATATATATATATATATATATATATATATATATATATATCAATTAAACTAATTGGGGGGCCAGGTTCTACTACTGAAAAATTAAAGAGGATTTTTTTTCCTTTAAAGAAATAGTATTTCCTATTAACTCTAGCAAATGCTTGCATAGTCACATTACATAATTTAAAATAAATAAATAAATCTTGGTAATGCTTCAAAAAATTAAAGTAAGCATCTCAGATTTTATGGCAGTGGTGAGAGATGGGGCAGAAGTAAGTGAAAATAATACAATTTACTAAGTCTCAATTTTAGTCAGAAAAAGAAGCAAGGCAGCAAGATGTGTCACTTTATATAATCCAATTCAATCATTGTCAAACATATCTAGAGGTCTCCGTCAATTTTGTAACAAAACCTGCTCTCTCAGTCAATATTTTCTTACTTCTTCAACTTATCAAACATATTCTGACTTTTATCATTTTATAACACTGTGAAAATTCTCTTTTCTTTTGAACAGGATGTCACTGATGATTTGGTGGCAGGACTTCTCACCCTCTGAACTGTGTGTCTCAATCTGAACTGCCTTTACCTTTGTTCTTTTGCTCTGATTACCTGATGCTCTCTGCAATCACTGATTATAAATGTCATTAGCTTTAGTGACTCACATTCAGCTCCTAATGCTTAAGGAACGGATCATTAACTCATTTTAAAAATTTCCCAAAAAGGTGACTATACCCACTTGTCCTTCATTTAATTACTTCCTTTAAAATAGAAGAAACAGAAGTTGTACTAAATGACATCTTGGACCAGAAAAAAGAATTGGGTTGTCAGAAGAGCATATTTAAAAGAATGATTAATCTCTTTGGATTTGATAACCAAAACATTGTGACACTAACGGGCAGTTTTAATGATTACTGTAATTTAGCTGATGGATTCATTAATAAAACTCCAGGACTACTTCATAATATTTAACGCTGTGATCACTACAGTTAAGGTTATAGAGAACAAGGAAGCAATTCCTTAGGACCTGTTTAACATGTTCTCAGTAATCTGAGCAGGAGTCTGCACATAATGTTTTCTGGAAAACAAGTAACCAGGGAAGTTATTTTGTCTGCTAGTAGCCCTTGATCCAGTCTTGTAAGTGAAATGCCCCAAGCTGACTCACCTGCCAAGAGCTCATCTATAAATTTTAGCTCATTGCAGAGGAAGTACAAAACTCAAGCATGATCAAATCGACAAAGTATAATAACTTTTTAAACCCCACTGGAAATATGAGGACTTAATAATGTTGGTTTTGATGCAGTAATATAGAATGGTGTGTCAGTCATTTGGGGAATAAAGTACAAGCAGCTTCTGTGAGGTGGAAATTTGTTCCATGAGGCTTTGAGATAAAAGAGGTTATGACTGAGTTCATCTCACTCAACTGAAAAGTGAGGTTATAATACCAAATAACCTTTAATCAAATCAACTGGTACCTCAGCAACTCTTGGGTGATGTTAGATAACTCTAAGTGTATCAGTTGGCCATTAGGAATTTAGTCTTTATTATTTTAACAACTTCAGCGTCCAGTTCAGATAGCATTCAGGGTCTGCTAGAGGCTATAATATCCAATACCTGAACATATAGCTAGAGAGTCATTTTGGTAGAACTGGCAAATGACGTCAAAGCAGACAATAATAAAAATAACAACAAATATTTACTGAGTGATTATAGTGTGCTTATTATTTTACACAATATTTTGTAAAAAGCCTGAAATACAAAGAGGTAAAACCAAATCATTGTCAGTCTATATCCAGTCATCCCTCCTTCTACAGAAAAATAATTTTTAGCTGGAAGCATGACAGACCGGAATAAAGACTACATTTCCTAGGCTCCTTTGCCATAGAATTAGGCTATAGGAGAAAAGTGCAAGTGTTACATGACATGTAGGAGCCTTCTTTAAGAGATAATGCTCATATAATCTTTGTGGTAGGTTTCTTTGCTCCTTCTTCCATCCTGCTTCTTGGAATATACATGTGACATTTTGGACTATGATGTTGAAACTACCATGTGACAGAGCAGTGAGACAGAGGAAGACATGTTCCCCAACACTGTGAGGTGCTGTTCAGCCTGGACTTTTATAAGAGAAAGGAATAGACTCCAAATTGTTTATATCACAACATAATGACTTTCTGTCACTTGTGAACAAATCTAATCCTAAATCAAAACAGATAGGGGCTAATTCCAGTTCTGTGATTAATAACCCCTTATTCTACTTTAGACATCATTAGCAAATAGGTAGGTTCTACTTAAGATTTTTACTTTTTACTTCAGAATTCTGCCCTACTAAATATTTTCTCTCCTCTTTCCTATTCCTCACTCTCCACCCAAAGGATAAAAAAGGAAATTTCTATTCTTCCAAAGTAGCCTGTACTATAAAACATCTACAAACACACACACACACACACACACACACACACACACACACACACACACACAACACACAGTAAAGGCATTCTCTTATTCGAAACCATCCAATAAATATGTATTTAACATCTACTGTTTTCCAGCTTTTTTTGCCATATTCTGAGACTATAAAAAAAATATGACATTGTAAACTCGTAATGCATTCTGAGGGATGATTTCATATGCCACTGGGACAATGGTATAACACAGTGTTGACTAACTGTCTAGAAGTCTCAGGGGTTCACTGAGGTGGTATTATTTGAATTGAATCTTAAATGTTGAGCAGAAGAAGGAGGCAGAATATCTTGAGAAGAATGCCTGTACAAAGGAATAGCATTATGAATGCTGATGGCATATTTTTTAGAATAAATGCAGTTTAGCATATGGAGAAGTGGAAGGAGATGATCCTACCTGTATGTCACGTTCCCAAGGAGCTTCTGTGCAATACTGAGGTCCTTAGATTGCCTCTTGGGGCCTCATTACGGCTTTTAGATATGAAATGTTATGGTCATTTTTGCACCCTAGAAATATTACAGAATAAGGAAGGAAAGGGAGTAAAATAAGAAGGCAGACAATTGAGGTATTATTGTAGTGTTCCTTCAGAGAAACTGGGGTTGAGATGAGGAGATGGATTCCAAGATCTGGTTGGAGACTTAGTGGTTCGCAGAGGATGGGACAGGGAGTAGTGAGGTCTGGGAGGGAAACAGAATTTTTGGAACCTTGGCATATAGGGTAAAATTTGAAGCCATGACTTTCTAAGGGAGAGGATATAGTAGCAGGATATCAGGGTTGAGTACAAAACCCTAGGGAATATGTGGAGAAATAAAAAGCCCGTGAAGGAGTCTTTGGGTTAGGAAATCAGGAAGAGTAGTTAGGAAAGCCAAGTAGGAGAGAGAAGGTGAGACAGGTAATATTTTACAACTATTTGAGTAAAGTCTGTCATCCCTACCAGACTGCAGGCTTGGTATGCTTTGTTTGCCATTGCATCTTCAGCTTTTAATTAAAGTTCAGTGCCTAACATATTATAGTTGATTATTAAACATATGTTGAATAAATATCCAATTCAGAGATTTACTGAGGCATAGAAGGGACTCAGAATTAGATTTCTGGGAGAGATTATACCAAGTACAACCCAGTGTTTAAAAAATAAGACTACAGTTTAACATCCACATACTACTTCTGGCTTATGAAAAGAATAAATCAATTACATTTGAGGCTTCCGTTTAGAAAGCGTGTGAGATTTATGCCACTTATCGGAAGTCTTTGTTAGATAACGCATCCTAACTCTTAGTTCAGAAACCACAATCACCTTATCTAAAGGGGCAGATTTCTAATGGGTACAGACATACCTGTCTACTACACTACAGGAGAACACCTTGATGAAGAGACTGGAAAGGAGCACCATGCTTATTCCACAAAATTATACTGAAGCAACAGAAAATTTTAAACATGTAAAAAAATCACACAAACAGACAAACCAAAATATTGTGTCTGAATGGAGAACTGCATTTTGGGAAAGCAGAATTATGCCCTGGGGTCTAGAAACATAGTCCCCAAAAAACATCAGTACCAAGAACAAGAGAGGACTCAGATGATGGAAATGTTAACAGGAACTCACGATGAGACAGCATAGAAAGCAAAAAACCAAACTGAGACTATAAACATCAGATTTACTGTTACTAGAATCCTTGTTGGAAAACTCATTCTAAGCTAAAATTTAAAAATAATGGTTGAGCATTTTTATGGTTATAAAGGCTTAAAAATTAAATTGCTAGCCATGAAATGTAGAATATTTTCATTCAGTTTTTAATTTCTTCTACATAGGTGGTCCTTAGATCCAGAGGATTTGAGAATAAACAAAGCACTGTGCTGTTATTAAATTTAGAGAGGCTTTTATTTTCATGCAATTTTGTTTTCATTCTGATTAGTTTAAGCCCACAAAGACAACAAAACTATGCTCAATTTGACCTTTTATAGGTAGGTTCATAAAAGTAATGAAATTTTCAAAATAAAAATTTTATAAGAAAATCTGTTATGTTTAATATTTAACAGGGATAGGATATATGACTGTCCAGCAGTAACCAGTTATTAATCCTGGAACTCTCCTTTCTTGAAATTACTACTTCCCTGGGTGTTGAAGACCCTCATCTGCTAATTCAAGAAGCCTAAATGTCATTCCACATAGGGTCCAAAAAATTCTTGGGTCATTGGCAGGACTCTTAAGCTTGAAGTTCCATGACAATGGGTAGGCACGTATAGATGGAAGTCCCACCCCACCAACAGAGACATCCTGCTCTGGCCAGGATGAGCTATCTCTGTGTTGACTGGCCTTCCACTGGACCTCCTGCAGATGGCCACTAAAGGTGATGGGTAGTCTCCCCATTAGAACACCACTTCCGTCCACATGGCTATTCATCCCCATTTCAGCCCCTCTTATCTCCTTCTCTCTGATTCACTGTAAGTGTGTATCCCACTGAGTTTTTTTTTCCCCATCTCCTTCTGCCCTGCCTAGCCCAGATAAAACTGTATTCTCCGGGTGTGTATATGCATGTGAAGTGGTCTGTTTCTCCATTGTTTTTTATTCGGTTCAACTCTTAGAGTATAAACTCCATGCCCTGCTTCATTCAGGCCTTCCTTTTACAATGACTGTGTACTCTATTTATTATTACTATAAAAAATCCTACTTCTCTTTGAGGCAGTATGGATACCTCTGACTCACTGGTGGTAAGATACAAGTGTGCAAAACCAAACACAAAGATTAATATTTCAAGATGCCTCACTGCAAATGGTAACATCAATGATGTTGCTACTTTATACACAGATGCAACTTAATCTGGATTTTTGGATCCAAAGTCAGCATACAAACATAAGAAGTGAGTATTGTGTATAGTCTCTCTCTCTTCATAATACACATAGTATGATTTATATTAAATGATGAACTTCAGGATATCCTTTAAATAAAAATATGTTTTGGGCTAAAGAGCAGTCATAAGTGTAAGGTGACAAGATCAGGAGTAAGAAAAAGTATTTTTTCCATTTATTCACTCTCATTCCTTTTATTCACCAGCGTGTGGACATAACCTGTTCATATGGTAGAGGTATTTTTCTTCTATTTTGCAATCATGACTCTAAGCGTACTTCTTCCTCTTTTTCCATTCATCTATTTTCTACCCATTCCTCAAGGGTCACTTCTCATGAAACTTCCTGTGATTACCTTAGTCTACTTTATAAGCCTTAATAAAAAATTATATCAGTGAGGATTTTTATCAATTACATGTGCTCAACAGCTTGTCCTGGAAGCGCAGTTTGAGACAAACACACACACACACACACACACACACACACACACACAGTGTGTGTGTGTGTGTGTGTGTGTGTGTGTGTATTGGGTCTAGCCACTGTTATAGGCTGTGAGATGGCTAATAAACCAAGATTTGACTACACCAATGAAAAATTTTAAGTAGCAAGAGAATAGAACATAGAGAATTTATGATGTGACTTTTTAAAAATAATTTTTCATAAAGTTTTTTAATAAGTAATGGAATTTATTTATTATTATTTTTTTTTACTTTTATTTATTTATTTATTTTTTTAAGGAAGGCACAGCTCACAGTGTCCCATGCCGGGATCGAACTGGCAACCTTGGTGTTATTAGCACTACGCTCCAACCAACTGAGCTAACAGGCCACCCCTGTGATGTGACTTTTTGAACTAAAAAATGATTGGCTAGTTGAAATAATGGTCAAAGTTAAACAATTCTGTTAGACCAAAGAGAATTCTTCAATCAACAGGCAGTTCGTATAAAATTTTTAATAGACTAATTAGAAGAAACAAATGTCACAAAGTGTTCATTACCTATTAAAGATGTGATATCAAATTCTTAATTTGAATTCCAAGAAGCATAGGAAGCATGACAACTGTGAGTTTAATTAGCTTAAGTTGATAAATTACGTTTAAAAAAATAAAGATTATATACCACCCAAATGAATCCTTTCACATAAGTTTAAAATTTATTAGTAAGTGAGACATTCACAGACTAATTATAAATGTTGTTAAGTTCTAAATATGAAAGGAAGAAAAAATAGAAAATTCATAAATCTTGTCAAAGACATTTTAATTTCTCTTGTGTCCCCAGTCTCAGGAGCAAATGAAAAGGCCACAAAACTTCAGGAGAGAGGGTACTTACAAATGTTAGCTACTTTTGTATTTCATCTACTAGAACTTGTCACCTTGTCTTCCAAAGTATTTTTCCCCTCCAAGTTGCAGTTTAGTTCCTCCAGGAAAAAGCTTTTTGTTAGCCATGTATTCCTTTATCTTTCTACTTTATTAAGGTCTATGTTGATTGTGCATTGATAATCAAATGAAAATTTCCAGAAAGACGGAAAAAAGTCTGTAGTGCATTTTTTCTATTTATTAAAGAGATTTTTATTAGTTATATGTTGAACATTTACCTCTACTAATTATAGATTTGCATGATTAAAAACAAAAAAACAAGCATTTTTCATAAATAATTTCAGTTTGCTTGAGAAAAAGAGATTAGGTTTTTAAGAAGTATTGTTTTCGTCTTTCAAGTTAATGCATTTTGAAATGACAATCCAACAAAAAGCTATGGCCATGGTACTCATACCATTGTAAGTTTATACTCCTTTTTTAATGGAAATGCTCAAATTCAACTCTTTCTCCATACCCACTAAGTGTCCTATCCTGTCTGACATAATTCCATTTATTCATGACTCTTCTTTAATAGTCCAAAGTCATCGTCAGTGACAACCCCATTGACAATGTAAGCCTCTATAGCAAGTTCTCTAATTTTCTGTGGGCAGAAAACAGGCTGGCAAAGCTAATCAGTTACAAACAGGATCATTTCTTATGAAAAAGGAAAAATAATGCAGAGAGATAAACCAAAGGCTCAGAGAATCATTTCTTGGGAGCCAGATGTGCCCTAATAACATATTTGAAAAATATCTATACAGCAGGAATTCAGAATTGCAATGAACCAGAGACTGCTCTGTGCCTACATTTTCTCCTTCTCCTTCTCCTTCTCCTTCCCCTTCCCCTTCCCCTTCTCCTTCCCCTTCTCCTTCTCCTTCTTCAATATGGAAGTGCCCACTCTGATTATCTGTCTCCGTTTTTGCATTTAATATTCAGTGTCTGGGGGGGATGGTGGGGAGAGCAGATTCATAACACCACCCACACCGAAGGATTTAGAGGAGCCATACCCAAGGAAACTAACATGAGATGTCTCATCTGCACTGAACCTCATTTAGATAATGGGAACCTGGATCTGAAACCTGAACCTCCAAATGGCCATGATTTGGCCAGCCATTAACTTTCTCAACCTCAGTTTCTTCTTCTATAAAATGAGAAGAAGTCAACTCAATCATTTCTAAGGCCCTTTCTTATTCTTTTCATGATTATACTACCTGCAATTTTATATTATTTGTATCACTGTACTATCTTGGCTGAATCAAAGGTTGACTTATTGGATATTATATCCTTGTTTTGGTCTTTTCAGGTAGCAGATTCCCGGAGAGCAATAATCATAACTTTTCTGCGTTCTCTAAAATCTCCACAGTGTTTATATTAAGGTCAAATATTCATTAGATACTTAATAAATATTAAATGATGAACATGACTATGTTCATCTGTGGTGTCCAAGGCGGCTTGCACTATTGCTGCTGACATTCCTTTTGCTTATTAAAACCATTAACAACATGAATGTGAGCTCTTTGCTACCATAACATGACAGGGGAGGGAACTCACTGCAGTGACCTATTTCAGGGCTTTTCAAGAGACTGGAAATTGACTTCTAACTTCATGATGGAATTCAAGACGATTTTACAAAATGAACTGTTTTTTGGAAGATATTTGTCATCACTTTTTGTATCACCGCCACAAAAGAGGTTATCTTTGTGGATTCTTTGAGATATATTTTAACAAGATGATCCTTATTTCAAAGGAACACTTCACTGAAGAGTAAAGACCATTGATCAACCATGTGAGATACTTAAATGAGAGACCTAAGAGCTCTGTTTCATAACTGAGGAAGGCTTGGTGAACTATTTGGGGTGAGCCTGTGCTATGATGCATATTTGAACACGGGCTTTCCATTATTCACAGTCACACTAAACAAAGCCAGAAACTATATGAAGTCATTTTAATAGAATCTTCTCTCTTCACAACAATTTTATTTTCAACTTTCAGCTTCCATGAGGACTGAAGTAAATGATAAAAAGCTATAAAAGTCTCAAAGGTCTTATTGAAGCCTTTCTGACCTTGTCAAGTATCTTCTAAAGGACACTATTGCCTGCATCTTAGCCCTTTGACCTGAACGATTTGGAGGTTTGAGTGTTGAGTTTACTAAGCAAAGGAAAAACAACTGTTGATACTTCTTAAAAAATCATGCCTAGGAAAAGAACCAAACGCATATTCACAACTGAGCCACTGTTCCACAGTAGCTATCAAAGAAACTGTGATAATATGGCATTTAAAAAATTATTTATCTATTAGTTAGTTAATATAATCAGCCAAAGGGAACAAATCTGACATCTGTCAGATGCATTTTCTGTTTTTGTTTCTTAACTGAATTATGTAGACCTAGTCTCTAAAACTAAAGACCATTTTTGCAGTATAAAAAGAAGTGCCCTGTTTAATAAAAAAACTGTTAGAATTAGCTTTATCACATACACACATGAAATCATACTTGCATTGTTAGACCCAAAGCAAACTCTTACTAAGAAAGGACTCTTTTGCCAGTATTATTATTTCCATCACTACCATATGTCGTTAGGAAATTTTTGCAGGAAAAAGAAAAAGCTTTTTCTGCCACACCTTAATTCTTTGTTTTCAGCATATTCCTTCAGCCATAGTAATTGAAATAAGTTTCCAAGAGAATGCTTAAATGAAAGATTTGATCTTTTGTGGTCCATTGATTTTGCGGTGGTTACAATGGGAAGGATAGTAATCCTATAAAGCTGAATCTTCTGCATTTTACCTGACTCAGCAGACTTCCACCAGATTGCTGAGCCCACGAAAGCCAGGCTGGTTGTCTTGGCGGCAATGGGAACTCAGAGAACTGCTTCTTGTCCTAAAACACTCCATATGGACATGTCCCAGGCGAAGGCTATCCCTAAGTTCTGTATCTTAGGGAGACACCACGGGAAGGGATCATGCACTGGTGATGGCACTGACTTCCCCTGTGAATCTGTGCCAGCCTGATGAAGTCTTTTTTGTGATCATTATCCTAAGGCTTTGAGAATTCATTTAAATCTCCTTTGTCATTTGAAGACCTCATAGAAGCGACAGGGCCTATTGCCACTGTTATTTTGACTACTTTTAGTCCAGCAGGCTGGGAGGCATGACTGTGCCATGCTGGCAGTTTGGCAAGAGTCAGGCCCAGGGCTTGGATAGACTCCTGGTCAGACGGGAAAGTTAAGGAAGGGAGTCAAGTCATGTTCAGAACTCTTTCCACTAAAGATTGTCTGAAGCTCGGTGATGATTTTTACTCAATACTCTGAAGAAGTTCATATCAGTAAGAACATCTCTTTCCAAAGCAACATTAAAATTAATAATATGTAAATTTGAGTTGAATATAATAGTGACATATTTCTGCTAATGCTTCGGCCCTTAGTCCAGAAAAGACAAGAGGAAAAAGTATTTTTCTTAGGGCATAGACTTGTACTTTTCTGGTCATTTTCTCTAAACCATCTCATTCGCTGACTATACAATGTTTCCAGTGAGCCTGTAATATTCTGAGAATGTTCGTGTTTAATTTCTTAGCTTTTATCTTCAAAATCTCCTCACCCCTATTGATGGAAGGCAGGACACATAACATTACTGGGTTAGGAGTGGGAGGATGATTCATATGCGGTTTGGATGCTGTTTAAACCTAGACAAAATACCCTGGTGTTTGTACTTATATTTTATAAAGTATTCTTTAAATTTTTTTAAACCACCTCACTGTCCTCCTGTCAACTTAAAACAAATCATGGATTTTAGAATCATACAAACTTGGATTTAGATACTAATCCTGTTACTGAACCATCTTGGGATTTTTAGGCAAGTTATACTGTGCAAGGGCAATCAAGAAATGTTGGCTTCCTTTCTTTTTTCTTTTTTGACTTGAACATTATTTGTTTGCCATTGGAAGCACATTCTTTCTTTTCATGTTACTGTTCACTTTCTTAAGCATACAAAACAATATGCCTACTATTCAGGGGCTCAAAATGGAATACGTGTGAGAGTTATATTACAGAAATGTAACCGGAACACACACACACACACACACACACACACACACACACTCCATTTCCAGAGCTGTATTTCTCAATCAGTAGCAGTAGTGTTTCATTGGAGACATTTGCTAATGTGACAAAATGCTTTTGGTTATCACGCCGACAAAGAAGCATTTCTGGCACTTAGTTGGTGGCACCAAATATGCTAAATATCCTGCAAAGTATGGGACAATCCTGCACATTGAAGAACTGTTCTAATGTCAACAGCATATTCAGTAAACATTTTCCAGAGCAAACCTGAGAAGAAGAAGAACGTGATTAATGTAAAAATCTTTCAAACACCTCTCCCTATCACTGGTTTCTACCAAAATCCTTTGCAAAGTTGAGAGGTGATCCTGAAATGCTTCCCTGGGCCTTCCTAAGCACAAAATCTTTCTCTGACAGTTATAGGCTTTTGTCTCTCTTCTCCTCCTCATCTCACTCAATTATTATTATTATTATTTTTTTTACCTGCTTCCACTTAGCTTGTCTACTTTCTTCTTTCTTGCATTTTCTCTGAACTTTCCCTATTTCCTTTAAGGGATCTCTAGAGAGAGCTTGGTAAACAAGAAGCCTTTGCTCCTAAGAAGCTAGGATGACGGGAGAATTTGAGGACTCATCTATTAATAATTCTATGTGTAGAAGTGGCATTGCCACTGCGGCCAGTACCTGAAGTCCCAAGGAGTAGGAGGGAGACAGTTTAGACGGGCAGGGGTGGAGAACAGGTTGTCTTCCTGTCAACACTTTTATGTTCATGTTCCCCAAGGCCGGCAGAAGGACACCAATGTTGACAGTAACCATTTCTGAAGCTGACTTTGTAAGGGGACAGCTTAGGTGCTGTCATCAGGAATCTGTGCATCTCTCTTCTGAATTGGGATATTATATATATATATATATATATATATATATATATATATATATACACACACATATATATGTATATATGTGTATATATATGATTATGATTTTATTTTCCATGTCAATAGTGTCTTACTATAAATTTAAATACCCATTGTATACAGGTATGTAAAATATCATTTGTGTTCTCAAAGTCTAAAATATTTGATAAAAATAAGGGCATCTATTTATGAGGACGAATACCTTCATGAATGTGAATCAACTCATAACAGTATTACAAACTCTTGAAGAATTGTTATTATATAAAAGAAAGTCAACGGTAGAAGAAAACAAGAATTTACATGAACATATAACATTTTTTCTAACCAATAACAGGAATCTTTGCAATTGCATATCTCAGTATGGTAGTCACATGGGTCTCTGAACCTATATGTTGACCAGGTAAGAATTTTGTATTGCAAGAGAAATGCAAAAGGAAGCAAGTATCCCCATATTGATCTATCCTTTTTGTCTTCAACTATGGCTCCAAATTATAACTTGAAGGAAGGCATACATCATTTATGTTAGGGTAAGTTCAAAAAGTAAGAAAAATCAGCCAAACATCCATATCTTTATTTAAAAACTTTTACGGCTCATAAATTCAATCTTAATAATCATAGCTTTCATTTAGAAAGGAACAAAAATTGTTTCAAGTATAGGAATGTTAGAATATCCTATCATAAGAAATGTCAAAAATGTACTACTTTCTTATTTTATCTTTGTTCCTTATGTTTTCTTTTAAGAATAATTCAAATAGAAAGAGAATGGAAATAATATTCATATAACAGAAAGAAAAATCCATGGAGAACAAAGCAACTCTATTAAATATTGAAAAAACTATTTAGTGTCTTAGGTTTTAAATTTATTGTTTCACCAAACTGCATTTCTGAGGTGGGAAAAAGTGCCTCTAGTTTGCTAAAAACTAACACTGAATTTCAACTTTAAAGGGAGTGCTTGTGAGAGTCCACTGGGATATTGCTATATTTGGATGGCCAATGTTCATACACAGTGTTGGTTAAAGGAAAATAACAGGAAGCCTATATTAAGAAAAAGCTCACTCCAGGCAGATCAAGAATAATACTCAATTCAATACATTTGAAACCATTAAGTATTTCTGATTGTTCTTTTGATGAGGGGGGATCTCTCTAGACCATTTATTCTACCTAGCCATCATGCCTTCATCAAGACTGCATTGCTAAAGAATACAGCAGTTAAATATTCTGTAATCCGATTTCTTTGAGAGCAGTTCCTGCGTGAAATAGAGATATGGCACATGTGCCTTCCATTCCACGATGGTGAACTTACTTGTTATGTTTTGTTGGCATTACACATGATAATTCTATCATCTCCTTCATTGGTGATTTCAAGAGTAATATGGCATTGCAGCCTTTTGAAATTACTGGATAGAAATTTATTTTAAAACTGTATTCACAAATGTAAGGAGCATGTTAAAGATACATTGAACTGAGTACTTGATCATCTTGGAAAGAGCACTGGTTTAGGAGTTGTTGCACTTGATTTTGAGGCCTGGTTTAACTCTGGTAATCATTTAACTCTGGTAATCTCCTCAGTTCTGGAATAGGGATGATACATTACCTCCCTACCAGAGTTAAAGGATGGTTGTGAACCATATTTATCAATCTGCTATGAAGCACAACCTCCCCATAAAAGTGAATTCCACCTGCTTATTCTGTGGTACCTTGCAAATTGTTATGTTATTGCACTTGAGCTTTAAAAGGGAATTGTTTATGTACATATCAATTCTTTATTAATTTGTACAATTCTTTAGGTAAATTGCCCAGATTTCATTGATGTTTTTATCCCTAGTACCTGGCTGGTACATAGTGGGCGTGCAGAAAATTCTTTCACTCAATAAATAGAACACTTAATAAACTGTAAAGACTATATCTTAATGGTGCTCAAAATTAGAAATTTTTAACTCTCCATGCCTCCTTTTCTGATTGCATTGTGTTTTTCTCTTTGCCTATGTTATTACCTGGTTTCAAATTTTTTTCTTTGAAATCTGTTTTATATGTAAGTATTTATTTGTCCATGTTGGTTAGAAAAGAAAGTAATCTAATTAGATAAATATCTCTTTTTAACTGATGTCAACATAGCTAGAACCTTTTAAATTAAATTTTAATAGTAAGAATATAGTAAAAGCACTTATGGTGTATATAAAATGCAAATTAGTTCATTTTTTTCTTTGGCAACTCATAAAGCATTGCAGTATCATGGGCCATAGAAAATGGGCCATAGAAAATGAAGAAGGGAGGAAAAAACAGAGAAAGAAAGGGACCAGAGAAAAACTAGTATTTTTTTTTCTAGTCCTACATATGCTGTGTGTGTGTGTGTGTGTGTGTGTGTGTGAGAGAGAGAGAGAGAGAGAGAGAGAGAGAGAGAGAGAGACCATCACTTTTATAGAAGAGATAACTAAGACTCAGAAAAATGAAGTGGCTTGCTTAAGGTCACATATCTGATTGGTAGCAGAGCTGCCCAAGTATGCCTACTTTAAAAATCTTGTGATCTTTCCATTAAACCATTTTTAGTACTCCAAAAAGGAAGTTACTTGGGACAAGATCATTTAAATTCTCCTGAAAAAATTATTTTAATGAGTTAAGCCAAAAACATATATTCTCCTATTACCATACATTACAGCCAAAAACTCATTCTGCCCTGTAGAGCACACATCTTCATTCTGAAACTTAAGAGCCTTCAGTAGCTTTATCTGACTTAACGGATTTTATTCTGTGTTTTTTTTTTTCTGTTGCTGTTGTCATTGAAAGAAGCAACTGATATTTGGGTGTCAAATTAAAGTAATAATTTTGTGCACTAGGTTTCTGAGTCCAGTACAGTTCTGGGATTCACAATTAATCAATTTCTTGGGCAACTGTAGACAAAGTCTTACAGAATATTCTGTTTATATTTTTATACCTGAATTAGAATAGTGTTTTCAAATCAATTTCATTTGAAAGAATAATTTACAGGCTGACAAATATGGATTTATGGATTTCTCTCCCTTCTCACAAAATAATTTCAAATATTCCTATTACTGTTTTTGAAGAGTGGCATGTCTTATTTTTCCATTCAATTACAGCTCCTTTACAAATTATTGAAGAGATTTACTTGGAAAGTACTAACATTTAAGCGAACAACCTCTGAAATGAATTCTCAAAAACATAGTGATTTTATTTTAATTACTACAACATAAATCCCAAACTGCTTCTTTACTGAGGGACTTTTCAGAAACTTGATATGCACTCTGATTCTCTAGGAGGAAGATTTAGATGAAGTATATTTCCAAATTGTTTTTTTAATTATTATTAGTTGTAATAGTAGTAGTAATATAGCTACTACCGTGTTTCCCTGAAAATAAGACCTAACAGGACAATCAGCTCTAATGTGTATTTTGGAACAAAAAATAACGTAAGACCCAGTCTTATTTAACTAAAATATAAGACCAGGTCTTTAATATAATATAATATAATATAATATAATATAATATAATATAATATAATATAATATAATATAATATAATTAATATAATATAATATAATATAATATAATATAATATAATACTGGGTCTTATATTAATTTTTGCTCCTAAAGACGCATTAGAGCTGATTGTCCAGCTAGGTCTTATTTTCGAGGAAACAAGGTAACATATCCTGAATTCCAGTTTTGGAAATGTTGGCATAACTATGTCACTTGAAGTGTGAGCATGTGCATGTAAGCACACACAATCACACACACACACACCTACCAAACACCAACCGAACAAAAATCCTCCCCTGTAAAATAAACTAATCTATCTTTATAATCAAATGCTAAAATAAGATTGTAATTATGGTAGGCATAGTTATAGAAACCTATCAATTACTGAAAATCATGTTACATTATTTACCTTTACCAAGTAATGTGCTGTACAATGTGGAAGATACAAAGAGTTATAATACCTTGTCTCTTACTTTTAGAGGTTTGAACCAATTGGAAGGACAGAGCATATACACATTCACAAATAAATATAATGAAAAGTCAGTATATACATGTCAAATGGTAATAAATAGTATCAGAATCATAGAGGGCATGGAGAAATCCTTGTGAGTTCCAGTAGTCACTATAGCTTTACAGAGACTTAGGTTCATGCTGGAGATTGTAGGATGTGTAGGAATTACATAAGTAGAGATGAGGATAGAATGTTCTAAGCAGGGGTATGGCACATGCTAAAGATGAAGTGATGACAATGTGGAAAGTCTGTTTGGGAAATGGATGTGACTGGAGTGACTTTGCACAAAGAGGTAGGAATGACATGGAAAAGACAGTTGATGAGCACTGAAAACCAGAGTTAGGCATTTAGACCTCATCCTATTCAAGAAATATTTGAATAGCATTTTAGGGAAATTAACCTGGAAGCTACATGCTCTCAGGAAATGTGGAAATGTGGTGAAGATGGGGGAAAGGAAAAGGGAAACAAAAATAAGTGGAACAAGGTCTACAATGTGCACTGAACATTTCTGGGAGACCATTATATAAACTACAACCTGGACATCTGGTTCACTTACTTTGGAAGTAAGAGGGAGCTAAGGAGTAAATGGTATCAAAATGGAGGACAGAGTGTAAAGCACTTTAGGCAAAGAAAGTTTTCAATTAATGGCGCAATTTAGGGCCCTGATTACCAAGGTCAAATTATTTTTCAAAAAAGGGACAATCTCTGCATGGTTGAAGTTCAAAAAGAAGGAGGCAATGGTAGAATGATTGAAGAGAAGATGGACTTAAAAGAACTGGTTTCTAAAAAGCTTAGAATAGGAAGCCCAGATAGAACACCTGGTCTTTGATAACATTTAGATACTTCTATTTTTGAACCTGGAAGGAAAGAACTAAAATGGATATAGATCATTCTATCATAATTTCTCCCAAAGAACCACTATAAACAGACAGAAAGGACTAACACATCTATGGAATAAATTGCAGAAAAGTCAAATGATTCTGACACACCAAATGCTGCTATTCGACTACCTGGAAAGGTTGAGAAAAGATTTTCATGTGATCCTGGGGCTAAGTGGTTGTACTTGTTAATGTTGAACTTAAATATCTGGTATTTTAGGGCCAAGAAATAAGCTCTAGTGTGCCCTCCAGCACATATAGCTCTGTAACAATATCTTCAGAGGGACAAGAGAGTTAAGACATCTATTGTATTCAATAAAGTCATATTTTACTCAATAAAGACATCTATTTTACTCAACAAAGTAATATGTTGATGTCATATTAGCCTTATGTTGTTAGGTCAGTTAACTCTATACTTAAATATACAATTTCATAATTAATTAGGCTATGTTATAAATCAGTAAATATTTACTTAATATTTTACAATGATCAAAATATTGGGCTGGCATTCAAAAGCAACATAGATCTATCATATTTGGTAATTAGCCTCAGGAAGAGTACTACATAGTTGGAAAGACTACATATATACCCACTCACACACATACTCACATACATAAACAGGTATAATAAAAGCCAGTGTAAAATATAAAAGGGCTAGTAAAGCTAACAGAATTATAGGAACTCAGAGAGACAGTAACTGATCATTTGGGGAGGGGGGCAAAGCTTTATAGAAAAAAAAATGTGGCTGTCCTGTACAGTGAAAACCAAGTAGTGATGTCTATTACACAGTTTAATTTAAATGTGTGTTCCTTTTTAAAACCAGACAAAATAATCCCAGGTAGGTTTACTACAATTTTTAGTGCATATTATATTCATGGGTTCTGTTTTATTCATAGCTAAGTTATCATTAGAGACTCTCTTAGCCTTTAAAGTAGACATATAAATTTTTCTTCTAAAAGTAATGCATGATTATGGTAGGGATGCTGGAAAATATAAAGTGTATATATATATGATATACTGAAATACAGATAAAACATGATCTCACCAGAGGTAAACACTATTAGCATATTGGCATATGTCTTTCCACGGAAGGTTTGAATATTTTAATATATCTGAGTCTGTCTTGCACTTCTTGACTAGATTCTTCCATTAGAATGTCTACTCACTGAGTTTAGTAACTGGAAATTTATTGTTATATCTCTCTATTGAGCAAATCACCATTGTACTCACATGTGTGACAAGAAATAGAAATCATAGCCTGCTTTTCACAGTAGACCAGTAAGTACCTCCCTTTTAAATTTAAATTTTATGTAAATAAGAGTTTTTGTTACTCACAACCTGTTTTCAAACCTAAATCTGAAGAATACTTCTTACAGGTTTATTATTGTAGTTAAAAGTCCTCATAAAGGATGAGTTCCCCCTTTTTATTGTAAGTGATGCTTAAAGATGAAGTTACTTTTCTTGGTTATAGGTAAATGATCTAAGTTTCCCCCTCACCACTCCTCCCTAAGCCACGTATGAGATGTTCTTTTACAGAAATTGTTAGGTTTCTAAGACACTTATCCATTCTGCAATCATCATGAGCTCTGTTGTGGGCTGAAATTCTGAGAAACTATTGGCAGCTGATTTCTATGGAGGGAAGTTCTTAGCCACGTTAAGAACAGAATGATCTGCTCTGGAACAAATATCTTTGACTTCTGTTCCTAAATTATTGCTTCTCTGAAAGGTGATAGGAAATGCTAGAGAGTTTTATATTTATCATGTTGAAGAAGAATCACAAGCAGGATTTTGAACATGAAGAGTTGGATTTCCCAATAGTTGAATATTTGCTGTGTTGTCTGTGTGTCAGCTGTTTGTTTGTTTTTTAAGTTTAAGAGAAAGCAAGTAAAAATTAGTGGAATACCACAGGAAACTTTGCTCAATGGCTTAGGCTTAGCAGGGCTTCCTAGATCTATTAATGGAAGTAGCTCAAATCTACACAAAGTAGCATGCATGATGATTAGGGGCATAGCTATTTAGTCTTTTAAATTTACTTTTAAAAATGTACTTATAAGCAGCATTTTTATTGAAAAAGTAATATATGAACATAGAAAAAAACTTCAGAAAGTTCCATAGACCTTCTTCCTAGAGGTTATCATTTTTGTAACTGTCTAGTAATATTTTTTTGTAATTAAAAGCATATGTAATCTATTTTTCCCTAAAAATATAGCATCCACAATATTCTGCAACACACTTACCTTTTTTTATTAGTTTCAGTTGTACAAAACAATGTAATAGTTAGACATTTACACCCCTCACAAAGTGATAACTCCACTCCCCCAATCTACTACCCCTCTGACATCGTATTAGCTGTTATAATTCCGTTGACTCTATTCACTATGCTGTACTCCACATCCTGTGACTATATATATATATATATATATATATATATATATATATATATATATATATAATTATAGTTGACATTCAGTATTATTCAGCTTCAGCTTCAGGTGTACACTGCAGTGGTCAGGCATCTACACAGTCCATGAAGAACACACTTGTCTTTTATATCTTTCATTTAAAAAATTATATTAAGTATTTCTTAGAAATAATACTATTTCAGTGTGTGTCTATGTGTATGTGTTGTATTCACTATTATATATGGTTTCTTTAAATAGAAATACTACAATTTATTTATTCCTCTACAGATGAATATCCAAGTTGTTTCTGGTATTTTGGTATTTCAAAAAATATTCCAATGAATATTATAGTACATCTTATCTTTGCAGGTATGTGAAATGATAGTTGTCGGATAATTCTTGTAGATACTACACAGAAAGAGGACAAAGACACAAAT
This sequence comes from Rhinolophus sinicus, assembly GCF_036562045.2. Lineage (NCBI taxonomy): Eukaryota > Metazoa > Chordata > Mammalia > Chiroptera > Rhinolophidae > Rhinolophus > Rhinolophus sinicus. The sequence continues at coordinate 143,339,177 of NC_133753.1, forward strand.
TCATGAGTCTTTGGTTTGATTCCAAGATGGAAAGTCTTGGAGGTTTATCCCCAGACCATAAAAACTGAGTTAAGTAAAACTAGTAACATCACTTGAATGATCAGAAAATTTTGCTTGAAGTGAAAGAGTTTGTCAGCTGCTTGGGTTGTAGGGTAAAAGCCTTGGTGAGAGGTGGTGATGGGAGACTTTGGTATAGTTCCAGCATTTAAGCGCCTTGGGAGCTATCCAGAGTACTGAAGAGCTGCCTCAGAAAGCACCCTTTGCATCGGACCATTGGACTGTTTCACCCCCGCTCCACCCTCAACAAACCCCAGCTGTGATTCCTCCAACCACTTGGTATTTCAATTCCAAGAAAAGCTAAAAAATTAGCAGTAATGTCACTTGAACTTGGCTGGTTCCTGATAATGGTCTCAGTTTATATAGCTGTCCACAAAAATAACAATAATATATCAAATACATTTCTGTTTTATCAGAGTAAACTTTATATACCTGACAGTTTAAAGGTACATGAGAAGTAAATACCAGACTATCTTGGAACTCTCTATGGCTGATTTTTTTTCTCCTTTTTAATATAAAGAAATAATTTACTAATATGACTGAATAACATATATTCATGTAAATCATAATTGTAAATTATTTCTGAAGAAAAGCTTTTTTTCTTTTCTTCCTGCTGAGGGCGTGACAATGTATTCTGTTCTATTTACTTAGTTTTGACCACTTAATACATTAAATATTCATGTGGGAATATCAGAATTTCTTGAGCTTTCCAATTGGCAAAATGTCAGAGAAAATATTTTTCTGTTTTTTTTTGTTTTTTTTTTGTTTACATATTTTTGGAAATCCTCTCACTAAAGCACTCAGATTATAGGGGCTAGGTCAAGAGGAGGGTCTGAAAAAGTTTTCTCATGTAGACTACACACACGCGCGCGCGCACACACACGAAACATCTGACAATTAAATTAACGAACCCATTGCAACATGTTGCTAACCTTTTTGATATCAGAAGGATTATTCATTATGAATTTGCATCAACTGGACAAACAGTTAACCAAGTTTACTATTTGGAAGTGCTGAAAAGGCTGCATGAAGAAGTTAGACAACCTGAACTTTTCGCCAACAATTCATGACTCTTGCATCACGACAATGCACCAGCTCACATGGCACGGTCTGTGAGGGAGCTTTTATTTAGTAAACAAATAACTGTATTGGAACACCCTCCTTACTCACCTGATCTGGCCCCCAATGACTTCTTTCTTTACCCAAATATAAAGGCAATATTGAAAGGAAGACATTTTGATGACATTCAGGACATCAAGGGTAATACGACGGCAGTTCTGATGACCATTCCAGAAAAAGTTCCAATATTGCTTTGAAGGGTGGATTAGGTGCTGGTGTCAGTGCATAGCTTCCCAAGCAGAGTACTTCAAAGGTGACTGTAGTGATATTCCCCAGTGAGGTAGTAGCATTTTTCTAGGATGAGTTCGCAAACTTAATTTTCCTACCTTGTATATATATTTGTCACTGAGGATCAATCAATTTCTCAGTAACAAGTATGAGAAAACAGCCAAAATTGGCTTAAACAAAAGGGAGTTATTTGTTAATATGCCCAAACAATGCAGCTTGATTAAGGGGTCTCAGATACCCACTATCACTTAGGTTCTCTTTTATTTTTGATCTTGCTTCATCTGTGATGATTTCCATGTTAAATATGTGGTTCTGGAATGGTAGCATGGGTACTGCAGGAGCTTCAGTTCTCCATCTTTTCAGATTCAAAGTAAATCAATCTCTTTTCTCTATTACTCTAGCAAAAGTCTAAGATAAACTCTGTTCTGATTAGGTTTGCTTTTAGTCACATTACCTATCCTTAAACAAACACAATAGCCAGAGGTATGGAACTTATTGAGAGGCTTAGATATAGGTTATTCTTCCATGCTGGTGTTGGTGAAAAGGTGGATGAGCCCACTTATAGAAAATGCAGGGAATTCTTATTGAAAGAAGATGGAATGGTCAATAACAAAACCAAAGATAAAATAAAAACAAAAGTCAAATACATAGTATATATTTAATAGGTGGGAAATATACTGAGAAGGAAAACTAAGGAATAATAATTATTTAATAATAATACAATTTTAAAAATTAACACTTTTTTATGAGCATTATACCAATTGACCCTAATAAGAACCTTATGTGATAGATAATATTTTATACTTTTAATAATTATACATAATTATAAAAAATGAAGAAATTATATCTTGTACCCAATTACCTCTCCCATTTATTAAATTAAAGGATTCATTTAAGTGGGTAAAAACTGTTCATAGAAAGTTGTTAAGCTTTAGCCTGGGGATTGACATTATAATTGACAAAAATAGATATGAATACCTTACTTCTCCCAAACCTATCACACAACTCTTTCAGAGTGCACAGCACACAAACAGTAATACTTCTTTTTTTGGCCTAGAGCATCCCTGTTCTCTTCTATAAATGGGGTGATTTGAGAGTACATAAGTAAAATTGACACATTATACCATCCACCTAAGTCCATCTATGACTATGCTTGACCATTAACGATCAAAGTAACAACCTTTGTAGAATTCATTTTCAGGATGTGTAACATTTTATTTGTATTGTTTCCAAAGGCTTTCTTTCCTTCAAATTGCCCCCTTGGAACAGAGCAACAGTCAAATTACTGCATTTGGCTCTTTGGATGGCTGATTCAGTGTTACTTTATACTACTTGTCTGTTGTCCACTTTCTTTTATTTGTTCCTAATATCTAGTTCTCATTCTGTTCTTAATACAACTCTGCTAACAATTCTCTTCTTCTTACCTTAGTTTCATGCCACATCTAACAGATACTTAGATATGATGCTTCAGAAAAATTTTATCCTGGCTTTGTATCACAGTGGTAATATTTTTGAGGTTGCTGGTTATCCAAAGTTTTCTTAATTTATCTTTTCAATTTTATTTATGGTATAATAATGCTTATATCTATTTAGCATCTATACTCACTGACTATTTATTTTCTGTGACAGCTTTCAAGTAAAATGACAATTACATCAATGAGATACGCAAACACTGATTTGTTTACTTAAGAAAATTGGACAAAAAAATAAAGATTAGTTAATAATTAGAATTTTCATCTCTTTCCTTTGATTTATATTCTTAAACCACAAAACATATCTAAAAGACAGCTACCATATGCATGCATTTCCGTTTTGAGGTATGTGTTCTATACATGTTCACATACACACAAGGGAGATCTGAAGTGGCAATTACAATATATATATATTTTCTCTTTAGCTTAAAAATAAGTGAAAAGATTATGTGAATTTCTCAGTAAGTAACATTGAAGTAATACCGAAATTATAAGAATGGATAAAATCATCAAATTGTAGGACATAACAAGGCTGGAAGAGAAGAAAGCTCATGAATGCGACAAAGGAGCAATTGGAGACTTAGGAAGAGCTTATATAATACATCCTTTTGTCCTTTAATCATTTCAAAGGTGTTCATCTTCTGTTGCCCCCACCCCTCCCCTGCTACACTGCGATTTCTTTGAATATTCGGACCACAGAATTTGTCCTTTGAAATCCTAGGTTCTTTCAATGTGGAGATCAAATTTAATGAATTTTGAATACTGAGATTAGGAATACAACCAATCAAACTGAAAGAATATAAAGTATATCTGGCCACTACTCAAAACCAAATAATAGTCTCATCCATAGGCACTTAAAATATTTATGTGATGGTGACAGGACAATGATCAATAACCTCCCTCCTTATCTGAATTACTAAAGGGAATCTTGTATTTTGTACTGAACCTTCAGAGAAAAGGACTGAGGCAGCATAAGAGACTGGCAACTGCACCAGCCGTGGAGCCAGACTCCTTGGGTTGGAGTCTGAAACAGTCACTTATTAGCTGGGGGAACTTGGGCAATTTACTCAACCTCTTTATATCTTTAAACTAGGGATTATACAGGAATTTACCTTATAGTATTGACAATTAAATGGGTTAATACAGTAAAGTTTATAGAATCAGGCCTGAAACATACTAAATATTAAATAAGAGAGTTAGCAATGGTTATAGGTAGTGAGAAGAAGAAAGGCAACAAAGTTAACAATCTGCAAAGAGGGAGAAAAATGAGGCCCAAGGAGTGGGAATGAGGAATACTGAGGTAAGAAGGGGATTTGATTGAACATTTTGGGGAATGATGAAATCTGATGAATGTAGGAGTCTCCAGAGCAGGAAAAGAGATAAAGGGGAGATAAGACGTATGAAGTGTTGCCAGGATTGATCATGAATAATACTCACTTTAATATACTAAGAGCCATAGATGAAGAATGGGGCTGCTTTTTAGATTTTTTGCAGGGGAGGAACAAGATTTGTGTAAATTGGATACTATCTTAGGACTCAACCACATAAATCCTCACTTTTACAGGTTTTATTCATGTTTTCCTTGATTCTCTGTCTTTTCTGCCTAATCCTTCTGGTTACTGAGTTAAAGCCATATCCCTTGGCAGATATGAGTGAGGACAAAAAGGCAGTTTATACTCCAAGGCTTAGAGTAGACAGAGGGTAAGGAGCATATCAATCCCCTGATGAGCTCATAGGTGCTTGTACAAAGGGAATTTATAGGCAGCTTTTACCATAATCACTTTCATTAGAAGCAAAGAGTTCATGCCCATCTGAAGCTGAGGATGCCTCCAGCTCCTTTTTTAATTGTGTAGGTCTGATACTCATTACCATAGTTAGTAAAGAAAATCAATTTTCAAAAGCAGTATAGCTCTCATACAATGCTATGAAAATGTGTGTTTTAATGGCTTTGGGGAAAGTAAAATAATAATGTATTGAGGTCTGACAATTAAGATTGGGAACTCATCCTAGAAAAAGTGCTACACACCTCATTGCTGAATATTGCTATGGTCACCTTTGAAGTACTCCCTTTGGGAAGCTATGCACTGATGCTAGTGCCTAGTCTACCCTTCAAAGTGAGTTTGGAACTCTTTTTCTGGAATGGCCACCAGAGCTATCGTTGTGTTACCCTTGATGTCCTGAATGTCATCAAAATGTCTTCCTTTCAATGTTGCCTTTATCTTCGGGTAAAGAAAGAAGTCATTGGGGACCAGGTCAGGTGAGTAGGGAGGGTGTTCCAATACAGTTATTTGTTTACTGGCTGAAAACTCCCTCACAGACCATGCCATGTGAGCTGGTGCATTGTCGTGATGCAAGAGCCATAAATTGTTGGTGAAAAGTTCATGTCATCTAACTTTTTCACACAGCCTTTTCAGCACTTCCAAATAGTAAACTTGTTTAACTGTCCAGTTGGTACAAATTCATAATGAATAATCCCTCTGATAGCAAAAAAGGTTAGCAACATATTGTAACAAGTTCACAAACTTAATTGTCCGACCATGTATATATTAAGTTAAAAATCCACATAAACTTTGACCCATTGATCTTATATCTGGGGGTGAATTATAAAAAAAATAAAAGCATACTATGTAAGAATATTAATATACATACACATAAATAAATTAAAACTATGTTTATTGATTTGATGGGGTATCCATGATATATCATTAAGTTGAAAAAGAAATAACAGGCATGTGTATGATCCCATTGGGGGGTGGAATGAAAAATGAAGCCTGTATCAATGTAGAAGAATGGGAGCAGTGTAATGTTAAGAGGAAATATAAAAAAGAAAATGCAATCCATAGAATTATTATTACTATATTTGAAAATTAATATACATTTGAAGAAACAATCAACAAAATGAAAAGGCAACCTACAAAACAGGAGAAAAATGATTGGAAATCATATGTATGATAAGGGGTTAATATCCAAAATCATATATAAAAAACTCCTATAAATTAATAACAACAAAAAAACCCCCAAACAATCCAATTTAAAAATTGGCAGGGACCTGAATACATATTTTTTGAAAAGATATTCAAATGGCCAACAGGTACATGAAAAGTTGTTTAACATCTAACAATTGTCACCCTAATAAAGTTTAATTTAAAAAAAAGTTGTTTAACATCATTAATCATTAGGAAAATGCAAATCAAAACCACAGTGAGATCCTACCTCTCACCTGTTAGAATGGCTATCATCAAAAAGACAAGAGACAACAAAATCTGGTGAGGATGTGGAGAAAAGGGAAAACTTATACATTGTCAGTGGGATTGTAAACAGGTATAACCATTATGGAAAACAATATGGAAGTTTGTGCAAATATAAAAATAGAACTACCATATGATTTAACAATTCCACTTCTGGGCATATATTCAAAGGGAATGAAATCACTGTATCAGAAAGATATTTGCACCCTTTGTTCATTGCACCATTATTTACAATAGCCAACACATGGAAGCAACCTAAGTGTCCATTAACAGATGAATGAATAAAGAAGATGTAATTCACACACACACACACACACACACACACACACACACACACACACACGAATAGTATTAAGCCATAAAAATGAAGGATATCCTGCAATCCTGCCATTTGTAACAACATGAATGGAACTTGAAGGTATTGTGAAAAGTGAAATAAATCAGAGAAAGACAAATACTGTATGATCTCACCTGTATGTAGAATTTAAAAAACAAACAAACAAACCAAAACCAAAACTCATAAAAAAGAGATCTGATTTGTGGTTACCAGAGGTAAGGTGGTGGGAGGGTGGAAGATGGGGTAATTGGATGAAGGTGGTCAAGAGGTACAAATTTCCAATTATAAGATAAATGAATACTGGGATTATAATGTAGAACATGATGACTATAGTTAACACTGCTGTATGGCGTATTTGAAAGTTGCTAAGAGAGTAGGTCATGAAAGTTCTGATCACAAGGAAAAAAATTTAAGTATATGAGGTGGTGGATGTTACTAAAGTTACTGTGTTAATCATTTTACAATATATGCACGTCAAGTCATTATGCTGTACACATCAACCTTATACATATGTCAATTATATCTCAATAAAACTGAAAAAAAGAATGTGACAATAAAAATTAACTTTCAAACCTTAAAATGTAAATTAGTACAGGGTAAAAGTTAATAAAGAATAATAAAAATAAAAGGAGCTAAAAGAAAAAAAAAAGGGAGTATTCTTAATAATTATGGAAGGCAATTGCAAATTGGGAATATCCCAGGCAAAGAACGTACAGTCACCCTACTTATGATTCACTCACAGTTGCATAAACATTAAAAGCCTACACAATTATCAGGACCACTGAATTTTAGTTTCTCTGAACATTTCAGAGTATCAGACATTTCAAGAATGGGTAAGGAGCTTAGATATCATCTAGTTGAATTATCTAAATTTATAGAAGAGAAATCTGAGGATCACACAAGAAAAATGACTTGTCCCTGGTCATACAAGTCTTTGGCAATAAAGTTACTTATACAGCCCAGTGGCTTGACTCCCAGAGTAGTAGTCTTTCTACTACAAGTCTATAAATAGTATAGATACTATAAAAGTACTAGCATCTTCCTACCCAAGGTCAGGATTTCTTCCTTTTAGGTAAGAGGCATTTCCATATCAGGGATCAGGTGTAATGTTTTTATTGGAAAGTTATGAAGATCAACCTAGACAAGTGTTTGACTGAATACCTCAGCATGAAAGTAGGACTTGTGAGTTTTTCTCATAGGTCATTCACCCTTTCATGGAGCTCACATTGGGTCATTTGCACATGAAGATGAGCCACTGGTTCAACAATCCAATCTACCTAGTGCCAGTAGCAGATTCACCTGGCTCCTACAGAGACAGGTAATATATGTCTCTAGTCTGAAAGTATCACAAGAATATACAAGCCTCTGTCATGGAGACCTGGAGGTCTTCTGAAGACATGACTGTACCTCACGCAAGATCAGTGAAGAGAAAGCATCCAGTGAGAAGCTTGTGGCTTAAGATGCCCAGAGTGTGAATGATTCGTGCAGGGTCCTGAATGGTCAGAGTGAAGAATCAAATATCTTTGTGGTCTAGAGGGCTGCGATTTTAAGTGGCTTAACTGAGGAAGGCCTCTTGAGAAGCTGACATTGTGACAGGACAGAAAAGAGGATGCAAAATATAGGAGAGGATGGGGGATGCAAGAGATTTCCTGTGGGTGAGAATGTGGGTTCTAAAACTACATTCTGGCTGAGTTTGAATCTGAATCCATTGCTTATCGATTGCATCACTTTGAAAAATTTACTTAACCTTTGATGCCCAGTTGTCCTAATCCATCAAGTGGGAGAAATTAATTACTGTGACCTTTAAGAATTGTTACATAAATGAAATAATCCTAGCAGCATGCTTGGAACAGTGCCAAAAATGTAGTAAGCAAAGAATAAATATTAGCTGTTGTTATTATTTCCTTCAATTCTGGTCTCAGCACAAGCAGCGTGCCAGGTACCAGAACTGCAAAGGCTAGCACGGGGGTGGCTTTCTCAGTCTAATAACCTTCAACTTATGCTTGCATCATCTCCATCAGTAGTTTTAGAATAGGAATACACTGCATAAAAACCATCAAAGCCTGTTTTCCCTTCCTCCTAAACTTCTGATGGGCTCCTAAAGTGAGAGAGACAGAAGTTTTTTCTTTGTGTTTGCCACCTACCAGATAAGAGACCCCCAAATGAAAGAGTATTTATGCCAAGGATATTCTTGTTGCAAAGCTTCTCTTAGAGATGAAAAACTCCTTGATGTCTGAATCCAGATATCTTGGTATTTATACAGTATCCAGAATAATTCCTTGCTCAAAGTCACAGATTAATATATATATGCACATACATATTAACATATATTCTATATAAATGTATAAGTATCATGATTAAATCATTGAAAAGTTATAAAGATGGGAAGAAATCTGGCAATGAAAGAATACAACTATACAGGGAGTAAAATTTGATATGGTTAATTTAAAAAATGCATTGAGATGAACGGAAATGATCAGCAACAGAAAGTGGAACCATCTGGAAAAAAGGAACTGAGAGACATTTTCCTATAACAAGAAGGACACCTGGAGTGAGAAGGGAATGAAGCAGAAACAAGGTAGAAAGAGTCAAAGAAGATAAGAGGATGTACACTAGGTGTGAGGGGCAGTCACAGCGTTTTAGAGGAAGATAAAAACAGTAGTTTAAAGTAACAGGGGTTTTGGCAACCAGAAAACAGATGATAATGGCTGTGACAAGCATGAAGTCCTGTGCATGTCTCAGAAAACAGATACTAACAGGCATGACAAGCACGAAGCTGCTGTGAATGTCTGTTCACAGACTATCTGTGACTCACTGATGCAACTATTTCACTAGTGATTTGTAAAACTATTTGAGAGAATATTGAGGATATTGTACACATAGGACTTTTTATGATTTATCGTGATTATTTAGTTTTTGTTATAACATGTAAAACTATTCTAAATAATGGCAAATGATCTTACTTCAAAATTGTGTGTAAATTGTTTCATTCTATATAAAAAGCACATCAGATTGGATGTGTGCAAAAGGGATGCTTCTCAGCATTCAGTTTTATATCCCTGAAGCTAATTCTACTTCCATGCCAACTACATGTTGGAAATTTTCTGTTGATTATTACACACATTTCAAAAAGCCAAGTCATTGAGTCAGAGGATAGCTTATGGCCCATTAACAATACATTTGCTGCTCAGAACTGTAAACATGGCCTTATGGATCTTAATGTAATTGTTTAGGATGAGTGTGTTGGCAAGAACTGTTGGAGTCTGTTGACACAGTCTGGAAAGCAACGTGTTTTAAGCAAATCTGCAAAATGTTACCAACTCATTAAGCTAAGAGCTTTATGGCTCAGTGTTCTAAAGCAATTCTGTGAGACACTTCAGAACAAGGCTGTGTATATCCATTTCTGGTTCTGCCATGATGAATGTATATATAAAAGGGGCTGACTACATTTCCTCATTGCATTATGCTGATGATGTTTCATCATTATTGTTGCTTTTTTCCCCCTTAAACATTATTCTTTTATTCTTCTATATAACTAAAAGAATGCAGAGAAGTATTTATATGTATTCTATGAAATAGATTTTTCTATATCTAAATATACTATAGGGAATGCAAGAGTGCTTCCAAAGCCATGTTCCATAGATGCTGCAGTATTAATGCAAATACATTCCCACTCCTCTACATGTTCTTTTAAAATTTAGTCTACCAGAGACGCTTGGAATTGAAAGAGAGTTTAGACATCACACAGCACAACCTTGTACTCATGGAAGGAACACTTTCGAGAGCATCTCTGCTGGACAGACTAACATTCAGTACATTTCAAGTGAGTCAGTCTTGTTTCAGTTAAAGTGTGTTCACTCCTTCTTATACTAAGAAGGTCAAATATATGGTGTTGGAAGGAGAGCTGACTGGTTGGTAAACACACAATGCAATATATAGATGGTGTATTACAGAATTATACTCTCCAATCCTATATAATTTTACTAACCAATGTCACTCCAATAAATTTAATTTTAAAAAAGAAGGTGTTCTTTTTTCAGTTGCGAAGAGAAGAAACACAACTCAAACAAGGATGGGATTGGTTCTCAAGTCTGAAAAATTCAGCAGTGTTTCTCATTCATAGGATGGGAGGTTTGAAGATCTTAAATTATGTCACTATCTCTCTTTATCTCTTAATCCTGCTTTTTTCCCCAGATAAATTTCCTCCCGATCTGCTTTCTCTTTGTGGTAACACTCAGGACTTCAATGTTACATTTTAACACCTCCTATGGCTAGAAGAAAGAGAAATTCTGTTTCTAACAGTTCAAGTCAATATTCTAGATTTGAGTTAGTAGACAGAATGCTATCACAGACCCACCTTTAAACTGAACACAGGGCCCAGAGAAGAAAGAAGACATGGAACGCTCAAGTTAGGTCATGTACTCACAGAGAAGCAGTGACCACACCAGGGTGACTGGTTAATTGAACTGATCTGACCAGGATTGTTTTCCATTGTTGCCCTTCTTTCATCCTCAACAACACCGTCAATTGCTTCTCTTCTACTGATGCTGATACCGACTTAATTTATTGTCATTAAGGATTTTCCTGGTTAGAGACACCTCAGTGCCTCTAACCTTTTCTTCTTTAAACTATTTTTGATATTGCTTAGAGTGATCGGCTTTAAGTCTGTATTTTGTTCCCTACTGACCCACACCAACCCATCCATCCATCCATCCCTTTAAGATCTGTCCATTCTTTTTCCTTCTCAAATTCTACCATCTTTAATTTGAGATGAATATTTCTCTATTCTATTATCACACAATTTTCTCTACCTTCATTATATATGTTTTCTTTACATTAGGTCTTAAATGCCTATGTCCTCCACTAGATAATGAGTAGATAGAGGGCACAAAACACATCTTATTCATCTTTGTATCCACAAAAGTACTGACGATGAGGTCGTGTTCAAAGTAAGTTTTCCATAATGTTGCCAAATCTAATTAATGAAATGCCAAACTGTCCAAAAAATAATAATACGTGTTTTAAGGATGCAACCTGAGTATAAGTACTCAATGAAAGGCATATGTATTGCTGTGCGAGACTTGGGAACCCTATTAAGCAGGAGGCAAAGGTAAGTTTCAGTGTCTGGTCAATATCAGGAGACAGTTTTCCATGGGTCTCTATAGATTTTCTATAAATCCAGCAAGTGAAACACTGACTGCTTTTATTTTTACCTATATTTGCAAAGATGTTTCTATTGAAAACATATAGCTGTGGGAAACAGAGACAATACCTCTCTCTGGAGCAAAATGAATGTTTGCTTATAGTCTGTTAAAAATGATTCAAGTTTCCTACCCTGTTTGCCGAAAATAAGACCTAGCAGGACAATCATCTCTAATGCGTCTTTTGGAGCAAAAATTAATATACGACCTGGTCTTATGTTATGTAAGACCGGATCTTATATTACAGTAAAGTGAGACTAGGTCTTATATCAATTTTTGCTCTAAAAGACACATTAGAGTTGATTGTCCAGCTAGGTTTTATTTTGGGGGAAACACGGTAAGTTCCTATTTACTTATGAGACTTCAGTTTTTACAATGGCATACCATTATAGAATTCTAGTCATGCTCTTGAATAATCTCATTGGATATTTTAAATATTTAGGATGATAGAGTCAACATTTTGCTTATAAAATACATAAAGTACAGCAAGAAGCAGCAGCAAATTCACAGACTATAGTTTCAGTTACCTATCACCTATTATGTATCAAGTGCATTAAATGATTAATTCATTACATTCTATGTTACTTATTTCAGTGAATAGTACCACCACCTACCCAGTTGTATAAGCAAAAAGCCTATGTCTCTTCCTTGAGTCGTCACTCTTTCTTTCCTCTATACTAATTAGATTTGTATTTCTAGAGATCTCTTATCTCTTGAGTCTTTCTGCTTCTTTCCATATTTACTACTTTTACCATAATCTCTGAAATGAATGAAATAATCTCCTAAATCTTCTCCCGCCTTCCCATCTTATGATCTCCACCATCGATTTTGTGTACTGAACCAGACTAAATATTCCAAAATGGAAATCTGACCAAATTTCTTAAAAATCCTACCAATTCCCATTGTCCTTTGGATATAACCCGAGTTCTTAAACTACAGCTGCATTTAACAGAGACTCTGAAGGACAGTGAATTAAACAAGACAGAAGTGTATTTTTTTCTCTCAGTTACCATTTTGGGAATAGACCATCGAAGGCTGGTGTGGTGATTCTGTCAAAGGTGGCGCATACCATGACTATGTTCCAAGAAGTGTGATAGCAGAAAGGGGGAAAGGGATGGATATGCTTTTCCTCTATAAATGCATGACTAGAAATTTGTTCAGACTTCTACTTACATTTTATTGACCAGACATAGCCATATGTCCATACCTGGCTGCAAGGAGGCTGGTAAACATAATTTGCTTTCTGTGAGCCCATATACCCAACTGAGGAACTGAGGGCTTAATTATTATATAGTGGTGGGGGAATGAATGGTGGGTGACCATCAATTTTAAATCTGACTCCCTCAGTTGGACTATGAGCTTCTCGATGACTAGAACTGGGTCTCAGTCATACTCAAATTCCAACATCTAATAAAATGTTTTCACATAATAGCTGAATAAAAATAATTAAATGAAAAATGAATGAATTTTATGTTCATAACAATACTATAAATGTGAGTATTACTATCTGGATTTTACATATGAAGAACTTGGGCTCAGGAGATTAGACTACTTGACCATGGGGATGACTAACTCAGGATTAAAATTTAGACCTGTCTGACTCTTTAATCCAGGATCTTTTTATTCCACTTCAATGGCATTCCTTTGAGTCTTACAAAGTTTCTAGAACATTTAAAAATACTCATGATATATCGCAGCTGCACAATTCCAGATAAACTAATTTTCTTGGTCTCCTCCCCATCCCATGAAAATAGAGTGGAAAAACTTTTAAGAGACCTTCTACTCCTAGCTTTCTCTGATGATAGGAAAGATAATCATGTGGAAATTTAGTTAAGAAAACAGTAACAATCTTTTATTACTGCACTCTTCCCAAGGGGCTGGACACATCTGTTTCTCTGTGCTTTTTAACTGGTTTTATTTTTTTAATTAACATTTAAGTATCTTTAATACTTAATCCTCTTAATAGTATTTGCAGAAGCATCAGGAGGAGAATGAATAAATACATAAAAATATCTTCTGGAATATTTTCAGGAGGACAGTTGCAGGGATAGCTCTTAAATGGATGATGATAAGAAGGGTTCTTTAAATCTTTGCTGAGAGCTTATACTCTCAGAAGTAATCCTTGATATAGTTTTTACAAAGCGTATGTACTAATTATAAAAATGACTGCACAATTTTAAAAATGAACACTAGGTAACATAAAAACTGGTCAAAAAATGGTGGCAGTAATAAGGACAGAACAAGGGATATCCCGGATATTCATTACTTTTTTTAAAAAAATATTTTACTCGATATATCTACTGTCCATTTGTCTTCCCCATTATTTTTATAGGAACATGAAATCAAGAATTGGAATTCTATCTACATCTAAATATTTGAGATCTATATCTATATATCTATTCAAAATGAAGGTATAAAGCTTGATATGTGAAATCTTATGTCTTGTAAAAGAAACTTGGAATTTATTTAGTTAAGTACATATTTATATTGGCCTTGAGGCTGTAGAGAAAACAGTCTTTTTCTTTTTATGTATATTGCAATTGTGAAATTTTCCCCACGGCATATAATATATTGACTTTGGCTGCTTGCATATACCTAGTCTTGCCAATACAGTTATTTGAAATTAAATTGACTTTCTGTGAAATGTTTAATTTGAATCCTTAAATTGTTCAGCAGACTCATAGTCCAACTGATTGCCTGTCTCCCAAAGGACACCTCCTGGCCACAGACCTCCAAAGTATTAGTTGTTTTACTGCCCAAAGCTCTAAGGACCAGAAGGTTGTGAATTGACTTGATGCTTGACTCGGTTATTCATTTACAATATGTTTATATCACACATTATTACACAACAATCACAGATGCCCTGGATTTCAATTCAGAATGTCTGTCTTAATTCATTAGTTCCAACATTTATCTTAAGGTGAAATGACTTTCCCTTTCCCAAATATTTTGAAATCTGAAGAGTAGTGGTGATGGTGGTCAATAGTGATACATGTTGAACATAAGCACTGGGAATAATGCTGACAATTAAGTTTTTAAGTAGCATTGAGGAGACGCTTGCATGTCTCTCACTTTTGGATTGTGCTCTGTCCTGGACACTGTGGACTGGGCAAGTACACAACATAATCCATAATCAGTTTTGAAAATTGACCAGGCATTCTGAGCTTTAAAACAAGATGTTGAGTTTTGCATCATTGAAAGGTTGTTTGAAAGGTTATTTATATATTCATTTATTTATTAAAAGTGGATAAAGACAAGATATAGTTTCCACCACAAAATTTCTAATTAAAAGACGTATCTCACAAAAAAGCAAACACATGGGAAGCAGGGATTTTTCAATGATGACAATTAGAAACAAGATTTTCTTCCTCTCTTAAATAAAAAGAAGGGTGAAACAGATGTCTATTTTTATTTTTGCCATCTACTAATTTCAAAAGAAGCAGAAGCCACTGTAATGATTTATGAGATAAAAATGCATAAAGGCATGACGGGTTCATGTGACTGGTTTATCATTGTAAGTACATAATCACCATATAGTTTACATTAATCTATATTTTTGCTTATCAATCACAAATGGAAAATTGGCTTTATTTATTTCTCAATATTGAGCATAAAATGAGATTACCAAATAAATTCCAAATACCTATCAAATCAGAGAATCTCCATCTGGCTCCAACAGTGACCTCATTACCTACTACTTATTTTCATGTGCTCGCTGATCTAACCAAATAGAACCACTCACTCATCCTAGGTACCCTCTTATATACATGTTCACCTCCATGTCTCTGCTAATGTTCATCTGTTGTTCTGAAAACATTTTTTCTTAACTTCTAGATCTAAAATTTTAACTATGCTTCAAGTCCCCATCAAATGTCTTCTTCTCCACCTCTGTTTTGAGTTGGGGGATGGGCAATAATACAAGTAAGATCAGAATACCATTCTTTCTGTTTTGCAGGGGCTTCAGAATAGAAGTAGAACAGTTATGAGGTTGTTGCAATAGTCTAAGGAAGAGACAATGATAATCCCGACCAGAGTAAAATCAGTGGAAAGGACAGAAGTGGGTGGACTGTATGTATACTTTGGAAGTACAGTCAATTGGTCTTGTTCTTGAATTAGATTTGAACATGAATAAAAATGAGAAATTAGCAATAATTTCTTTTTTTTTTTTTTGGCTTGAGCCAAATGAGGAAGGCTAGGAAAAACGTACATTATCTGGGAAAACAATCATTTTCGGCCATATTAACTTTGAAATGTCTCTTAGAGATCCAGACTGATAGGACAAGGAGGTAACTGGATATGATTCTGGATCTCAGAGGACAATGCCAAGGCTGGAATTATAAATATAGGCATTGATAACACATAATACCTTTAAAAGTCATTAAAACAGAAGCAATCATCTCAGGAAACATATAGAAAGAAGAGGAATGGACTCTGAAAAGACCAGTATGATGAAAAGAAAGAAGAGCTTGGTTTTGCGGAAGCAGCGGGGTGGGGGTGGGGGGGGGCTGTTAACTAGTACTCATGCTTTTAGAGGCTAAGAAAACATGGAAAAGTATCCATTAATTTTGGCAACATAGAAATCATCTGGAGCTTTGAAAAAGGTATTGATCAGGGAATGTTCAGAGTAGAGACAAGATCGTTACAGGTAGAATTAATTATGCATCAAAAGGTCAGGAAATGGAGGAAAAAATAAGAACTTTAACTATAGATGAAAACTGAAAAAGAGGCAGAAATTAGTGGACAATGTGGTGCTGATGCAAATTTCTCCTTTTTAATGTGGAAGAACATTTACATGAATGGGAATGATCCAGTAAGATGGGGAAGATGGTTGATACAAGAGGGAAGCAGTAGTCAAGGGAGCAGAATTTTCAAAAAGACTCTCAGGATTAGACCAGAGGACAAGGACGGAGGTACTCGCCTTAGACAGGATCCTTTCAGAGCACTCACAATTCAGAGCACTCATAATTGATGGAAAGCTGCCTGGTCGTGGGGAAGTGGTGAGATCATGCAGAGATGCTACTGAGGACCAGAGTTTGGGGCTGAAGTCTCACCTAGAACTTTATTTGAGAGACGTCATACAATTCACTTAGCTGCTGCATCACCGTAAGAAAACAGTCTTACCCATATGAATATATTAGAACACTGCTCTTTCTCTATTATTGAAATAAGCCATTGGCTCTCCAGAGAAATGCACTGTGAGGTCTTCAGTAGCCTAAGTCAGAACCTTCTTGAGCATTTCTTCATTTAAAAAGGCTTGGTTCTAAATTTAATTTGAAACTGTAATTAAGATTTATTAGCTTTCTCCTTATGAGTCAATTATACCTTAATCCTCTATTGGTTTGTTTAAACCAAGAACAAAGCTTTGCTTTTTGTAAAAAAGTGTTTTGTTTCTTTCTCTTTCTATCTCTATTTACCAAAGGGAGATAAGAAACAAACCTCTGTCCTGGTTCTTAGCTTGCTTAGGTGGTAAAGAATGGAGCTTTCCGTGGATGGCAGGGACAGCCAGTGAAACTTTCACAAGGTGAGTAGTAGTGGGGACTCAGGTAGTAGAGGTATTTGTCAAGGGATACCAAGGCCTACGAAAACACTCATCTTGGAGGTAGCTTATTCAAACTCCATTTTCATGCGTCGATGGCCAGAACCTAGATTAGGAGAAGCCTCTGCCCAGAGTCCCATTATTTCCATAGATTCATGAGCTATCCATTACCTTTGTCTCTGTGCTCAGGGTCCCCTGTCTTGACAGATCTGATTCAATATTATACTAATAATTATAATATTAGATTAATTACATTAACTATTTTCGCCTTCAATGTGTACTTAACAATTTTAGTTACATCCTTTCTCTGCCATCATTTAAAGAAATGCCAAAAGAGAATTTACACTCCACATATATTTTGACCATGGAAATATAACTTCTCATTTTTAAAGTTTCGCGCCCGCTTTCCATACGCACAAACAGTACTTTCACAGCACTCTGGAACTGGAGAGTGAGTCATTACAAAGTATTATGGGAAGACAAGTTTGGGGAGGAGGACCTATTTTCTGATATGTTAAGAATTGATCCCCCAAACCCCTTCTATCAAAAGACATGCACATTTGTTTGAAGTTTGAGAATTTGGTGCAGCGAATTTGATTATTCCTCAGTCATCAAAGAAGGGCTATTTATCAAGGGCCATATTCATTCCAGCCATTTTTCTTCTTTCTTTCATTTCTCTTTCCTTCTTTCTAAGCTTTCTTTCTGATTTTGCTCATCTTCACCTTCACCTGTAATCTCATGCCTCTAACATAATCTCATTTTGCCTGTCCCAGGGCAATTCACTCTTTAAAAAATGGAATAATATTTTAGTTAAAATTCACTCAAATTTTCAGCTGGTCTCAGTTTTCAGAAATTTATACATATGACAGGCTTTCCAAATTAAAAAAACAAAAACAAGTAATAAAATTCTAGCAAACAAGTGTCCTACTTCTCTTTAAAATTTGGCAACTATGTTCTCCAAAGTTAATGTTAATATGTCTAGTGCAGTGGGTGTATGTAAAGATAAACACCACCTGCAGAAATTTCTTCCTTAAAGGTTTTCCATATGCATCGACAGTAGGAGTAATCTTTGTCCCATTTAATTTCAATATATTTATGTTGCTAATTACTCAACATTATGTCATCACAGAGTTCCTATTCCCTGTGAGAATTTGCTAAATTTAGTCCACCTTTTCTATAACATCTATCTGATCATACTAAGGAATTTGTGATCAGGACTATTTAGGTTTTAACATTTGGAATTTCTGGTGTTTGAAATATGTCCATTAAAAGTTATAGTTACAGGTAAATAAATACCTCACTCAAGTAAAGCCTGAAGTATATAAAGCTACACGCTATTCTGACAATAGCCATTTATCAAGTCTCGATTATTTTTGTCTAAAAATTGTATTTCAATTCACATCATGAAGGTTTTGTTTAGAATTATTTTAGTGATCACAGAATTCATTTAAAATGTTACTTGATTTCCACATTATTTTAATGGTTACATAACTGAGTAAAGATAGAAACATTTATATCAAACTTCTAATGTGACAATCCAGTGATGTCTTTCACGTAAACTTTCACTAGATTTATTGTCTAGCTACATAGAGTGATATTTAAAAATGCACACCTATACTGTTCTTTAGTAATTTAACTTTGTTCTCAAGTTTCAGTTCAAACTTGATCCCACACTGCCCAATATACATCTAGGAAGTTAGTAGATACTTATCTACTGTATGCATGTTGATTGATTTCCTTAAAAAAGATGCATATTAAAATTTGCATTAGGCCTCCTAAAATAAATCTACTGGAGCACAGATTGTCCAATGTGGTTGTCTACCTTGATCAAAGTAAACAGGTAAATACTGAATCTCACGCCCTTGTCTTGTAAGTGCAGCTTTTTAGGCATTCCTTACTAAGTGATGAAGTAGAGACAATGTCTTAAAGATAACAAACACAAACACTTTCATTTGTGTGTTTCTTTAGAAATTCAATATGCTGTTAAAATTATAGGTACTAATAAAGAAAATAATGTGTGCCAGGCAACATGGCAATGCTTTATAGACCTTATCTTGTCTTAATCACAGGCTTTTGAGACAAATTCCTTAGGTTTAGATCCCAAGCCCCAACTCCTCCACTTACTAGCTTTGTGATTTTTAGGCAATTTAAATAATCTCTCTGTAGCTCAGTTCGTTGATCTATAAAATGAACAGAGCAACAGAAAGACCTCAAAAGGCTTTTGTGAGAATTATACAAGATTTTTTATACAAGGTATTTATATACCAAGAGTTTGGCTAGCACTGTGTGTGACACATAATAGTACTCAATAAATGTTAGCTTTGGTTTACATTATTCCTGACAAATACACTGAAAAATATGGGTTATTTTTCCAAATGTGCAGATCAAGTTTATATACCATACTTACACTGAGCTAATTGACAAAGATGCAAATATAGTTCTTTTATTTATAGGGATAACCTAGATTATGCTACATAACACAAAAGCTTAATATCTCAATGACGTAAAACAACAGTTATTTTTTGCTCATGGTGTTTATTTATTGTGGGTTGGCTAGAAGCTGTGTTCCCATGCATCATTGTCCTTGCTCCAGGACAGGCTGATAGAGTACTCAAATATTCACATGATAGAAAGAAAGGGAGCTCTGTAGGTTCTTGCACTGACATTAGATGTTCTGACCCAGAAGTGACACATATCACTTCTGCTCACAACTTTTTAGCCAAAACTAGTTATATGGCCACACCCAACTACAAAGAGCCAAGAAGTTCAATTCTATCATGGGTACTAAGGACTGCCATGGAACCTCATTAATCATTCATTCACTTCAGTTATTTAGTTCCTGTAATATGCTAGTCCCTGTTTCTGAGCACTAGGGATACAGCAAGGGACAAGCAAGACATGGAATAAACTCCCACGAAGCTTACATTCTAGTGTGGTAGATGATAACAAATGAAATAATAAATAAATGGATAGGCACATTATTAAATAAGAAAAATCAAATATTAAGAACTATGGAAATAATTACAAAAGGGTAATCTCACAGGAAGTAATTTATTGGTTACTTTAGACTGATAAGCAGAGAAAGTGTCTCTGAGGAGGTAACATTTGAAACAAGACTTGAATAGCCATTAAGATCTGGTCACATGAATATGGGGGTGAGGGGCACTCAGAGTAGCGGGTGTACCAGTACAGTGATTCCAAAGCAGAAATGCATTTGCTGTGTTTGAGCTGAAGGAAGACTAGTATGGAGGACATGATGGATAAAGGGAAGAGTGTTACCAGACAAATGGTAGAGGTAAGCCAGGGAAAAGTTTTGCATTTTGTTCTGCGTGATAGGAAGCTGAAGAGTAGAACACTAGGATAGTATAAGCTTCTTTACAGTTTTAAAAGATTCTACTGTGTGTTGTGTAGAAATGGAGTGTGATGGGGCAAGGGAAGAAGCAGGGAGTGGACAGATTTCAAATGTTTTCAAGAACGTCTACAGATCTTGCCAATGAACTTAATGGGGATGTAGACATAAAGACAAATCAAGAATCGTTTCCCAGGACTTTTGTCTTAAACATCTATTTAGATGGTAAATTAGTACTGAAATGGGGGAAATTGGGAAGAGAAGCAAGTTTGTGAGGATGAATGGGGTCGGAATAAGGAGTTGTTGTGATGATGTCGATTTTCAGATGCTTAGTAGACATCCACGTACAGACATAAAAACGGTAGTTAGATAAATGAGTTAGGAGATTGGCTAGGCTTAGAGATATAGATATGGAACAACTTGTTAATCAGGTGATATTTAAAACCATGGTACTGCATGAAACAACCTATTCCGAGTGTGTAGATAGGGAAGAAACAATTGTCCAGCAGTGAGTCCCAGGTCATTCTAAAATTTAGAGTGATTTAAGGAGGAAGAACAAGCAAGAGACTGAGGGAGAATGACCAGTGAGTAGGGAAATAATCCCTCATTGATGCTAGATGGAAAAAATGTTTCAAGAAGGAATCAGTTGTATTAAATATTCTTGAGAGATCAAGTAAAACAAGAAGAGAAGTGACCGCTGGGTTTGGCAATATGAGGTCATTACTCACCTTATGAAGAGCAGTCTCTGTGGAATGGCATGAGGGCAAGCCTAACTAGACTGAGTTGAGGAGAGACTGGGAAGCATAAAAGTAGAGGCAGAACTTTCACTAAGAAGAGGATAGATACCAGGTGTTAATTAGAGGATGTAAGGTCATTGGAAGTTGTTTTGTTTTTTAAATAATAGATGATAGATGTATTTATAATTCAGCAGAGGGGGAGAAGGGAAGGAGATTGAGAGAGAGGAGAAAAGAGAAGTCTGATGGTGCAGAGAAAGAATAAGTTCAGGAACAAAGATCTTGAAAAGAAGAGGGTGTCTCAAATCCAGAATATAAGCGGATTACAGCAGAGACTGTTCATTCCTAACTATAGGACGAAAGGGGAACTTTCTGTGCAAATGAAGGTTTATTGTTAGATTTGTGGAGGGAAGAGGAGAGACTACTGGTTGGATTGCTTCCTTGTAAACTTTTAAGTATAAGGTAACATCATCCACTGAATGGGAAGGAGGGGAGGGAATGTGGGTGGCTTCAGGAGAGTTTAAAGTGTGAGATAGTTAAATTGGAGAGTGGTAAAACAAAAATAAGAAGAAAATGTGGAAATATTGCTAAGTTGTTTTGACTGATCAGTTTATATTTGTGCTCATGCATTCATTAATAGTGAGTTCGGTTAGTCAAACTGATTTTAAATTATTCTCTGGCAAATTTCAGTTGTTTGGGTGCAGGTATGGAAGAGAAAGATAAGTAAGTTTAACCAGAGTTGGGACTTTGCCCGGAAAGATGGAAGAAGAGACAAGTAAAAGAAATAATTGTTTGTAACAGAGTAATTATAATGATAGATAATGAGCTCTAAATTTGGTACATAGAGAAGTGAGGATATAACAGGTTAAAGGGTAGCGCTTAATGGTGAAAAAGTGGTATGGTGCTGGATTAAAAATCTTACACTTTGGGGGTAGACAGGCATATAAATAACTGACTATAAAACAATGTGATATATTCTATCTTTAGGCAAGTTTAGAGTCCTATGGGAATAATTAATTCTGCCTGGGGCCAGGGGTTGGGGAATATATCTAATACACACTCACTTCTCTCTAAGAATTACGCCAAATCGTTAGAGCAGAGGTGGCCCTTTTACTACCTTAGCTGTAAATAACCTTTACCATTTGGAGAGCCAGTCACAGAATGTGTTGAGAACATGAGCGCATTTTTCTATAACCCTTCTTTACGCTAGACAGAGAAATATCAGTTAGAAAGCTATTATTGTAATCTGGACACATGGAGATGCACTAAATCTTACCAGACTTTCGAGTGACAATTGGAATGAAGAAATAATGCTGTGTTAAACATTAGATCTAGGGGACAAAAAGAGAGAAACATTAATGATGTAGTTTGTAAGACTGGGAGAAATAGCAATACCGATGTTAAGAAAGAGAGCCTGTCTGGGAGAAAAATGGCTGGCATTGGCAATGAGAGATTTGAGGTGGTTATAAAGCATGTTTTGTAATCAGGTGGAAATATAGAGTTGGTGTGCCAGGACTAGAAATGAAGACCGGAGAGACCAGAAAGGAGTAATAGTTCACCACCACATTCATCAAAGTGTTTCTCAGCCCAAGGCCCTGTAATAGGTATGTATGCTATCGATTTTAATGTTCCTATAATCTGTTCTAATCCAGACATCAAATTTCTTCCCTCACTACTTCCTTAGTCAGCCCAGACACCTAACCAGCCTCCACATATCCACGCCTATACCCAACCATGCATGCTTTTGTTTTGTTGTTACCTTTATCTGGAATGTTTTCTCTCTTTCCTTGGCATACATGCCAATTTGACCCATTTTAAAGCCTAGTGTTTCCCATAAAAACGTAGTCTAGACCCAAATTATAGATGTACAATAGATATATGAATTATTTGTTAAATTTAGGGTTAGTACTTGCTCTTGTATGAGCTCTTATTTTTTCTGTATGGTTAGTTTCATCTTCCCAAATAGATTTATTGACAGTAGTGGTGTAAGTGAAAGAGCACCTGATTTGGAACCTCAAGTTCTGGCTTCAAATCATCTCCCACTACTTCTTAACTTCATAGTGTAATGAAAAACATTTTTCTAAGCTGATTTCCTCATCTATAAAGCAAGGAATGCTATCCTTAAGTTACAAGTTTATTGTGGGGATTATGTGAAATGATGTGATATTTGAGTTTTTCATTGTGGACAACAAAATCCTCTAACTAGTTGCAATAGTTAATTTTATGTGTCAAATTGGCTTGGCCATAGTACCTAGATATTTGGTCAAACATTATCCTAGATGTCTCTGTGAAGGTATTTTTCAGGTGAGGTTAACATTTAAATCAGTAAACTCTGAGTGAAGTGAATTACTCTCCATAATGTAGGTGGGCCTGAGCCAATCAGTTGAAGGCCTTAACAGAAAAAGACTGACCTCCCTGGAAGAAGAGGGAATTCTGCCAGCAAAAGGCATTGGTACTGGAACTGCAGTTCTTCCCTGAGTCTCTGTTTTGCTGGCCTACCCTGAAGATTTTGGTCTCTACAAGCCTCCACAATTAGATGATCCAATTCCTTAAAATAAATTTCTCTGTCTCTATCTCTATCTCTATCTCTATCTCTATCTCTATCTCTATCTCTATCTCTATCTCTATCTCTCCTTATCCCTCTCTATCTCTATCTCTTCTTTTGGATCTGTTTCTCTGGAGAATCCTGACTAATAAACTACTTTAACCAGAAAGAGATTTATTAAGAGTATTTGACATGGCAAAGATGGGATGACTGGGAGAGAGGAAGCACGGTGGCTTGGGAAAACCTGCCTTTTCCCTCCTTGAGCTCAGGCCTCCGGCACTTGTTCACGTGCTCCAGGGCATGTCTTTGTGCCCTGGATCTCAGCCTGGTAACCCACTTGGCACCCAGAGCAGGTTAGCTACTGTGTACAACCACCCATCCCTCTGTGCTCTTCTCTGTCTCACCTACCCAGGACCACACCAATTCACCTCATGCTCACTAGTGTCAGGCCCCAGAGGTACCAACCTTCTCTTTGGTCTTACCCAGCCTATGTAGGTATTTATTCCCTCCACCTTTCTGTCTTAAGAGTAGCAAAGCCATGCTGGTGCACGTGTCCCAAGCAAGCTGCCTCAGCTCTAAGGGGATGGGTGCCAGGAAGCAGAGCACAGAAACTGACCCTGAGACACTGGGTTTCCTTCCCAACCACTTAATGAATCCTCAAGGACTAGTGAAAAAAATGCTAGACCACTAAAAAATAAAAAGAGAGAGAGAGTATTAAATAAAATAAAGAAGCTCAAGAGAATGAATTTTGATAGCTACACAGCCAGGAAGAATAAAGCCAGAAAAAACTCCCAAGTACCCATCCATAAATTTCTAACGGTAAGGGATCTGAAAATGTAGTTTTTTATTTTCCAGTCTTTACTGTACAGGAAGGCATGCTCAAAGGGGATTACAGTGGGACTGACTGAACCAATCTACAGTGTCTATAACAGATGGCATATGTGAAAGTAACTAGTCCTGTGCCTGATACTAGAAATCCACATGTGACTACAAAAATGCAAACTTCTTGAGAATAGAGGCCATGTGTTATTCTCCTTTGTGCCCTGTAAAGTCCCAAACTTCTGAGGGACCTTTATTTTTGTTTCATGTTCGTCCTATCTTCTTGGTGACATACTGCTGTCACCATTTAAACATTTAATTTTTCCCAGGACCAAGTTCCCATTTGTTCCTGAAATCTTATTTAGTCACAATTGAAGTAGTGAGCCCCATTGTTTTTATGACAATGTTTGCAGCAAATGTTAGATTTGTATATTTATTTACTTTACTTTGGGTCAATTGATTTAAAGTGTGGAATAGACTGATGCAGTATTTTTCACAGCACTACAAATCAAAGACACTAATTGGTAAGCTTGATAATTAGAAAAGGATAAAAGGGGATAAACACATATTTTGATTATCAGCAAATTTAACCAAGTTTCAGGGCAGAGAGTAGGAGTTCTGTTTAAAATTCTGAGTCAATTAAAAAAAAACAAACTCTTGATTTTTTTTTCATGAAGAAATGGGATTTACTGTGTTCATTTATGTGGTCCTTTCTGTTGATCTGATGAAAATATTAGGGCAGAACCACAATGAGCTAAAGATATGCATTATAATAACTAACACCTGACATAACGGAGTCCTCAACTGTGTGCTAGACACTGAGCTAAATGTTTTAAGTGTAATTGATTTCATTCTTACGACAGCCCTGTGCTGGAGGTAAAACATTCCCATTGTACACATGAGTAAACTGAATCCCTTAAAGGATAAGAAGCCCTCCAAGGACATAAAAGGGGCAGAACAGGATTAGAACCCAGACAGCAGGGTCCAGCATTCAACCTCCCAACCACTACATTTCAGTCTTTATTTCTGGCTAAATAACACTGGTATTGAAGGGCATTTATTGTTGGTTCCCATATGTATGCCTCTGCTTTGATTGGCAAGAGAAATAAGAATTAGTGGAATATAGCTTCTAAAGATTTTCTTCACTATCCACGCATGAAAGTTGCTTACTTCTTTTTTCCATCCACTTTAATTTATTTTAGCATTTTGATCTTTTTGTATTAAAATATGAACATAATATATGTGGTTCTAGACAAGCAGTGCCACCTGATTCCACCCAGCTCTGACATGAAAATTGGTGGTGTACATTTTGATAAATGAAGTTGCAGGGTCTATGAGTAGCAATAACATTTAGAGGTAAATTCTGAAAGCTTGACACACAGGGCAAGAAGAGGAGTGTATGGTATATTTGGGGACATTCATATGCATATCAAGTGAAATAAAGGTTGGGGACAGAGAAGTGGACCACTCAAATGATATAGCAGATTGCATCTATTGGATGACTGTGGAAATTTTCTCTCAGTGGGAAGAAGAACCTCATTTAAAACTAAGATGATCTTGGAGGGGCTTCAACAATTTTTTGAGTCTTATTAGTATAACATAAAGCTATATTTTTTGAGAAAAAATTCAGTATAAGTGGAAGTCTGAATAGAAGTTTTTTCATAAGCATGAAATACATATCATACATTTATCCTTGTGTTAGGTACTATGAAATCTGCAAACGACATTTAGAGTCTCAACAATAATGGTAAACTGGAACAAAATTATGCCACAAAGTGTATTATTTTCTTTTTTCTCTTAAAGAGTCTTATGTTTTTGGCTTCAATAGTGTTGGATTTAAAAATTAAAGCCTGTATGACTAAAAATGAGAAGAAATTATTTTTCAAATAGTTCTCCATTCTCTTTGTCCTGGGAGATTAATTATCTGTCATTTTCTTTGAGAAGTTTACCTTCTTATGATGATCTTAACAAAAGTAGCTTAAAAAGAAGGATGGCAAAAGTCTTTCATGATGGCACTACAGAATCTCCATCAGAGAATTATGTAGATGTTTGAATTAGTTGGGCATTCTTTGTATTTTCTGAAAAGAAGCATGAGAATGAAGAACAACAATTCTAAACTATGAATCCACTGCTTTTAATATTGCATTTAACCTGGAAATTAAAATTCTGGAAGTACATTATAAAGAGAGAGACTTCAATGTTCAATATGAAAGGAAATAGAATTAATCTCCAGAAGGAAATTTTTACCATTTAGTTGGTTTGCCAGAATGGACCCAGATAGTATACAGGTATGCTCAATGATGTATAGGGTGTTTGCCAATCCTTCAAGATGAATTTTCTTACTTCTGGGACAAAAAATCTTTTGTGTATGGGCCTGTGTTCTTTTCAGAGTCCATAGTCTTGTTTTATCTGCTATCTGTGCTTCAGCAGGAAGTATGTCTGTTAATTTCAGAATATAATATGTACAATGATAATATTGTGAGGGATATGGTACCAAGGAAGGGTAACTGAAGTGGAATTTTACTTTTTTGTTTTAAATGATGGCCTATTTTGAAGTTCATCCACAAAGTTTCCATATGTTCAGTGCTATAATATTGAACTCCTACATAGTTCTTTAAAATATATCCAATGTACACAACCATGAAACACAGCAGGAGAGAATTGATTTGCCCTGTTTTAACTATGGGAAAACTCAGGTAAAGAGGTCAGGTGATTGCCCAAGAGCTAAATGGAATAAGTCCAAATACTTTGGAACGACTGGCTTACTGTTATTGAGCTAACAGTGTTTACCTACAAGCATAGTACGATTCTTTAATTATAGCAGTTATGTAGACCCTGAAGTAGCACACATTGTATCATCAGAATGGTTTCTCCTCAGAGCAAGCCTAATGAAATTCATAGAGGTTGGCATTCTGAATGACTCTCCCTGAAAGGTAGCACATATAAGGCATATTACATCGGTATGAAAATGAATGGGAGCCAGATGCCCTTTTCAGAATTAAATCATGATTCTCTGAATATCGAACCCAAGCCAAGTTTTTTCTTCATTTGTCTTTCTGAGTCCCCACCTCTGTTTTATTCCCTCTCCGCTCTTCTTTCCCAGTCTTCCTCAGGAACCCCAGATCCTCACGTGGAACATCTTTAACATGAAGGGCTCCCTCCGCGGTGTCTAACTCATAGATCTGAAATCCTAGCCAAATAACTTCCATGTGTTGATTTTTACTCCTTCTTTCATCAAAACTGACCTGTCTTCTATCTACTCCCTCAGAAGCCTGTTGTGTGGTTGGGTTATAACCTCTCTCATACCATATTCCTCTCCCCATAGGCTTGTGTGTACATGAACTACACCAGAGGTTATATCTCTGTGTTACTGATGCCCAGACTGAATGCAACTTTTACTTCCCAGCTCCTTTCTCACCCTGGGCCCTTTCCGTACTGTTTTCTCTGTACAAAAGAGAATGTTAAAAAGCAAAGGTAGAGTGGGAGTCTGTAGGTTACATCGGTGGGGAACAATCACTTAAAATACTTGTTAAATAAATATTATTTCAGAATGCAGAACTATACTAAATTTCAAGGTTAGCAACTGGCTTTTTATTCCTCCCTAACATATTCATTGTCTGCATGCACTGGCCAGAGTATATCTACTGGATGTAGATGGAGAGTTTCTGAGTTATTAGAAAAAGGCAGGAAATTCTGAGTTATTAGAAAAAGTTATTAGAAAAACAAGGCAGGAATGATCAGAAGAACAGGGATGCACTTTAGAAAATGTCAATAGGGCTGCTACTAGGTTTAGCCGATATATAAACTTTCAAACTAATTGTTTTGAAGACTGCTCTGATAAAATTTGAAAATGTTCCTTTGATACATAAAACTTCTAATTAGTACTTTCCCCTTATATTTTCAATCATTTCTGAAGAAAACCACCCTCACAATAAAAATCATGAGTAATAATTATTCTGATACGTTATGGAGCACTATTAGTAAATACATTGGAATCACAGGTATCGATTAGGATGGTCTGGTTGGAACCATGGCAAGTGGTTATCCTTCCAGGTGCCACATCGACTTTTTAGCTGCATCCACAGAAAGCAGGCAACCACTATCAACATCCTTCACATAACTTCATCAGAAATGTGTTCTTCCCTCCGAATGTCTGTATTTAAACTTGTTATTAAACTGTCTGTATGTAAATTTCCCACCCTGATAAGTCTGTATCTATTAAAATATTTTGAAGAACATGATTCTATTCCTTGAGAAACATTATAACACAGAGGGTAAGAGCACAGAGGGCAAGAGAATGGGTCTTGGTGTGAGCCTCGAGTTTCAATGTTAGTTTCTCCCCTTACAATTATGCAAATCCAGCCTATTGGACTCTACGAATGTCAGTTTCTCATCCATTAAATGGGGCCGATAGTAATAGTACCTGACTCAGAGTTGCCATGTGGATTAAATGAGATCAGGTAGGAAAAGTACTTAGAAGAGTATCTGGTGTAGCATCAGTGCTCCAAACTGCTGTGGGCCCTGAGTGTCACCCCTGGTTCTTACTGAGTGTGTCCTGAATGCAAGGTCCTGACTGTTCTTTACCTGGGGCATTCCATAGCATTGTGTGTAGTGAATAATTTTGAGGGAGGGGAAGGGCAAAGCTTTCCTTTAGGTCAGAGAGCAGGCCTGCTTACTGTTTGCTCTAAAATGTGAGGTTCCCTGAGTGGTCCTCAGCTACAGGACAAACCCAACCTGTCTGTGCAGCCTTCTCTGTGCCCTGTGCATCATCACCATGGAACATGGAATCAAAGGGGGCCAAGCAAAGATGCTGTACCTCAGGCCACCTGCTGCACTTTTGTCTCTGACCCAGGAGTCCTGTGGCTTCTCTAATATCCTTGAGATAGTTACAGGCTAATTTGTTAGCTCATAAGGAGGTGAAATCAAATCCCAGACTCAATAGTTTTGGCAACAACGATAGGATACTGAATAACATGGCTTTCTGGTAGAGGAAGGACAAAGCTCTTTCTGTATTGGGTTCAGAGATATGAAGGAATCCCTCGGATTCAGTAACGAGTACTCTCATCCAAGTCATGGCAAGGATGGGAGAGCAGAATAAAAGTCTCCCCTTGTCCTATCTGCTAATAGGTAGGTGGTGAGAGGTAAGGCTGCCTGAAAGGGGCCTTGGTGGTTGATCACTCTCCTCCAGGCCAGAGGAAGGAAGGTGGTACCCCGACAATGGGGCAATAAGCCCACAGCTTCAGCTATAGGAAAGAGGGCTGTGGTTATAGAGCCGAGGGATGTACAAACTGGGATTAACTGCCAGCAATGATGACAAAGATCTTCAGTTGGACCAAAAATAAAGTTTGTTTCATTGAAATGTGAGTGGGAGGCTGATTAAAATGTTAGATAAACACAAAACTGCTGAGCCTGTGTACCTGCTACCGTCC
Source organism: Rhinolophus sinicus (assembly GCF_036562045.2). Classification (NCBI taxonomy): domain Eukaryota; kingdom Metazoa; phylum Chordata; class Mammalia; order Chiroptera; family Rhinolophidae; genus Rhinolophus; species Rhinolophus sinicus. Next base: position 143,369,251 of record NC_133753.1, read on the forward strand.
CCCTTAGCTGACAGGAAGGCAGAGCACTGGGTGTGAAGTGACCAAAGGAGCTGAGGGCTGTGAGGTTTGGAGCCACAGTGGCATGGGCGGGGGCAGAAAACGGCCCCCAGGCCCAGGCGTCCCAATGCTGGGAGGTGCACAGGGAAGAAAGTGGCATTGCACTTGGCCCCCACTCAGGAGTAAGGGACCAAGGGAGAGAAATGTCTTCCTGCCACCCCACCATCTCCTTTGAGATAGCTTTGTCTGCCACCCTGCACATCACACACTCCTTGCTGGGTTATGGTGTGGTCTCCTGGCAGCTGTTGCTGTGGCCCCTAACCCATGTACTCATTAACTTCGTCTTTGTTCCCTTAGGAGAAAATGGAGTTTGGATTCAACTGATGGGGTTTTGATGGGGCTTACAGTCACCAAGGGTCATTAAAGTGACATTGTGAGTGGGATATTATATTATATTATATTATATTATATTATATTATATTATTATATTATAAAGACCCAGTCTTATATTAGAGTAAAATAAAACTGGGTCTTATATTAATTTTTGCTCAAAAGGACGCATTAGAGCTGATTGTCCGGCTAGGTCTTATTTTTGGGGAAACACGGTACTAAGCTCTTATTGAAACTGAATGCCCTACTCATGGAGACTTTGTGACTTTCCGGCTTGACATCCCTATTTCCTGGTGAGTCAACCTGAACTTGGTGACTAATAAGGTAAGTAGGACCGGTTATGTCTCACTACTCAAGAGGAAATGGCACATTCATTAGTGTAGCTAAGCTGGACTTAGTGTCATTTCAGTTTTGCATGAAAAAGTAAATTTTTTTCTTCTTTGAAAGAAAGTCCACTGCCCGAAGTCAAGCAGCAGGAACAACAGGGCCCTAGATTCACAGAGATTCCCCTAAATAACTTGGCCTGGTGCAGTTAAGTGGACACCGGATGGTGTCCTTTGTGCTGTTGCCACTGCTCAGCCTCAAGGGCAGCTATGTGAAACCCAAAGCAGACATGCTCACTGCTCTTAGTGGGCAAATTTAAGGGAGTCCTCACAGCCCTGGTTGGTTAATCCTCTGCTTGATGAATCTGGCTACAGTTTCATTGACTTCTGGGCTATTGCAGTTGCCAAGCCATCCAGTCTGCCACTTGGAAGACCTCACACTGACAGATTAAAGACAATCCTCTTTTGGACCATGGTAATGGCTCATTGTCTGATCGACCAAAAAGAATCAAGCAGCTGATATGCTGTACACTACCCAGGTCACTGCCATCATTACCTGGATTTGCCGTCACAGCAGGCGTGGCCACACAGACCTCATCATACACTAGGCACAGAGTAACGGAGTCTATGTTTCCGATGCACAAGCTACCACCATTTGTTAGTTAATGTGTGATTCCAGCCGGCGTTCACCTGCTTGTCTTACAGAGAAGGAAGCCACAATCCTCGGGTCACTGACCCTGTTTCCTGATGACACGTTGAATACACTGACCTTTGGCTCTCTCAAGGCTACTGCTGGTATCTTACCGCTGTTGAAACTTTTTCACATTACAGTGTTATTGTTTCCATCTGATCAGCCAACTCTGGACACATCACTAGGGACGTTGGAATTAAATGGTGTCATGTTTTACCTTTCCAGTTCATCTCTAGGGACCTTGAAATTAAATGGTGTCATGTTTTCACCTTTCCAGTTTATCTGGAGTTCAAGAACACATGCCTTGGTCAGAAAGGCTAGTCTAAAATGGGTCAATTATTCAGGTATTGGATGGACAATGCATATTCCCTACCATCTCCATGCATCAGGTATGGTTGAGCACTGGAAAGTCTTCCTGAATGATCAATTCAAAAGCATTTCTGACTCCCCCCATCCCCCTTGGACTACACACATGAATAAGGCAGTTTGGTCATCATGCTTTTCTAAATTAAAATTTTTATGATTGCTAAAGTGAGATATTAAAGTTTGGGAAGGCTATTCTGTTATTGTTTACTCAAAATTAGTGGAAAAGTATTCAGCCGAGTAGCAGTTTCACTAGTCTTAAAGTGCTTAAATTAAAGAATGGAAAAGATCATAATAGAATGAGGATTAAACAATACCTGGGATTTTAATTAGGCATCTATTTTATAAGAATTCTGCTTTTCCAAAGGACTTGTTCTTTTTATAGCTAAGATCGAGTAGCTTCATGTGTGCCTTTGAAATAAAATAAAGACCAGACAACGTGAGGCCTGGAAAATGCCTGAAGTGCTACCTCATTGCTGCTAAGACTGTGTGGTCTCACTTTACTGATATTTACTACCCACTGGTCAATCAATTATAGTCAGTCAGCAAAAAGTAGGAGAAGTAACCAACAGGAGAGATGACACAGTTTAAAATGCCAACCCAGGAGCGCCTATAAAAAGCACAACCCTGAAGAAATACATATTTTATTCCTATCTAGATTCTGTGATTTATTATCTTCATCAAAAGTATCACATAAAGGTTATGGTACAGTGAGAGAGACAGATTTATTTTTGTTGTTTTTTAAAAATAAATACATTAAAAAAAATTGTTTGATTCAGGAACACAGTTCATCTCTAGTATCTCTAAAATATTCTGAGTGATGGATAAGGGCTTGCCTTGTTCAACAAGGGTCAAAATCCTTTCTTCAATTCTGCGGTGGAATTGTTGTTTTCTTATTGATTTTCTCCAGCTCTCCCTGCCACTAGTGAATTGTGAATTTGGTTTGGCAGCCCATATGTGAGATACAGAATAGAAAGGGGGAATTTTGAGCTCTGAATCGGTAATCATGTTGACCTGCTAAGGAATGATAATTTTAAAGTTCAAGATACATGCTCAGTAGATTATGTAATATACACATACATATATACACACATACATACATGCATTTACACTCTCACATTTCTTTTGCTTCCATATTGTTTGATGAGCTTTCATTTGTACCTAAAATTATCCATTTCCTCATTTTATTATATATCTGTTTTGAACTTCTAAGGCATATATTTCTAAGGTTACTATATTAACTAGTTTTTTAATTTCTCATTTCTTCTTTTATGCAATATCTATTAAGAGCCAACTATTATGCCAAACTTTATGGGAAAAAAGAAAGAAATATAATAATTAGAATCTAGGATTTTACAATCAGGAAAGGAAAATAGTACATGCATAATATGCAAGGTCAACATCAGATATATGTATATATATATATATATATATATATATATATATATATATATATAGTTCTGGTGTAGAACTATATATATATATATATATATATATATATATTTCTGGAAGTGAAGGAAGGTTCAGGAAGAAAATGAACCACAGAAATGTCATGCCCACAGAAATGAATATATTTTATATCATGACCTAGTACACACATATATGTATATTCAACTAAAGCAAAGTGTTGACAAAACAATAGCTACTCACATTATACTTAATTTTTTTCATTTTTATTGAGGTATAATTCCTGCAGTCAAACACACAAATTCTAAGTGTGCAACGTGATGAATTTGTACATCCTCCATGTTACCACAGCCTCCATCAAGACATAGAACATTTCTAGGCCCCAAGAAGGCTCCCTCATTTCTCCTTACACAAAAACCCACAAAGAGGTAACTGATATCTGGAGTTTTGTCAACATAGAGTTATTTTCCCTATTTTTGAATTTAATGTGAATGGAGTACCTGGTTTCTTTTAATTAATATTGTGTCAATACTGCCTACTTTCATTTCTTTCAAATTTCAGATTTTATATATATATACACATATATATACAGATATATATATATATATATATATATATATATATATATATATATCTCCCATATCCCACAAAACTATATACTATATACATATATTTTACTGAGATATAATTCACATACCATAAAATTCACCATTTAAAGTGTACAGCTCAGTGGTTTTTGTAGGAGGCCTGTGGCCTGTGTATGCTGGTATTGCAACTTCCTGCTTGTACAGAGACACAAGGTCAGTGAGAGGTGAGAGCTTAGGGCCTTCTGAGGCTTTCCTGAACATGGACCCAGTTTTGGACACATGCACTGTCCTCTGTATGCATGTGGTTTCTAGATTCCTAGGCATGTATCAGAACTTTCCAAAGCTTCCAATGGACATTACTTCACAGTTTTTCCTTTTAGGCATTTTTGTTAGCCTATTGTTCCCACCAATTGTTATCTACTAGGTCAGGCATTTTTTATGTTCAACGATTGCCTCCGATTATTTTTAACATGTGCTTAGGGAAAAGGCTGTTTTCAATAGGCAAACTCCAATTAGGTAACAAAAAGCCACCAACAGGTGAATAATGACACTTCTCTGGGAATGTGATTTGAAAGAGCTCCATCCTCCTTGGCTCCTGTCCAGCAGTGGCCAGTCTGCTGGAGTCACTATGATTGTGGTTCTTGGTTTCCAAGTCTACTGCAGGAGTGGGGGAGAAGGATAGGAATATAGAAAGGGAAAACACCACAAAGTGACCTCTTTTTTACAAGATTCAGCCAGCTCCTCAGTTGGCTGAAAACCTTTGTTTAATTTCCAGAGTTCTGAAAAAGCTGATTGTGACAATTTTGCCATTTATTTATTGCTTTTATGGAGGAGATAGAGATTCTTATTCCACTAAAGCCCTGACATTACCTCTACACTCATTCTTTTATTGTTTTACATACTGAAATATTTTAGTCTTTTTTATTGAAACAATAATTACTATCCACTAAATGGTTTCATGGCATACTTGTGGGTTTCATTCCACAGATTTAAAAATCGGGATTCTAATTACCTACAGGCATTTATGTAGGTTTAGTACTAAGAAGCATACAGTCTTGTAGAGTACAAAATGGAAAAAGCGCTGGAAAAAGTACTAGCCTATAGAGAAACAAAATGTGAGAGTGTGATGGATACTATAGGATAACTTACATTCTCAACCTGCATATTTGCCTCAATTATAATGAGGCAGTAAGCAACAATAATTTGATTCAAATTCTTTGAGCTACCTCAAGTCTCTACTTCAATTTTGTACATAGCTACTGTTAGAGGCTGAATTGTGTCACGTCCCTACCCCCAATTCATATGTTGGAGTCCTAACCCCAGGACCTGAGAATGTGACTATATTTAGAGACAGGGCCTTTAAAGAGGTAACTGAGGAAAAATGAGGTCATATGGGTGGGCACTAATCCAATCTGACTCATGTGTTTATAAGAAGAGGAGATGTGGACACAGAGAACACACAGAGGAGAGCTCATGTGAAGATAGAGAGACGATGGTAATCTGTAAGGCAAGGAGAGAAGCCTCAGCAGAAACTAAACCTGCGGACACCTTGATTTTGGACTTCTAACCTCCGGAACTATGAGAAAGTCAATTTCCGTTGTTTAAGTCACCCAGTCTGTAGTATTTTGTTATCTCAGCCCTAACACACTTTATACGCATATAATTTGCCTGTGCCTCTTTTTCATTAATTTTCCCCATTTAATCAAAATAACGTCGTTTTTCAGTGAAGTATTACATATGAGAGGCATAAAGCCCTAAACCACTCCCCATATCCCACAAAACTGTTTTGGCCTATATTTTGGAGATAATTATTGCAGTTTTAAATGATTCTTTCACCTACTCACTAGAGTTTTCTTGTGGGTTCTGGAGTACTTTTCAAAGCCTGAGTAAAATGTTAAGACCACAGGATCAGCTGAGATAAACTTGGCCTTCCAGTGCGTTTCCCTATCCTAAGAGACACAGCATCTACCCATATTTTTCTCATCAGTGAAGCCACAAGTTTTCCTCTGGAAGCTGATTGTTGTAGAGGTGTGATCCTGTTTTCTCTGCTTGAACAGTGCTTTTGGGTTGCTGGACCTTAGTACCTCCAATTCTAAGCTGAATTGGATGTACGAAGTGGGGATCATTTCCCTGATTTGATCTGTTCAGACGGTTTTAACCCAATTTGAGAAGTGAGGCTGTTCATTTGGGTCCAAACCATTGTAGAGAGAATACCAAACAAGGGCAGGTTTACCTACATTTTACTGTGACCTGAAACCTGCCACATTATTCCAACTGAGTTCAGTATGCATGTTCAACAGCATCAAGGTTCTAAGGTCTATAAATCTCAGCCACAGTACAAAGAACTGTATCTTCACAATCTTCACCCCAGCCACATATCATTTATCTGGAAATTGCTTTAAGCAACACTATTTCAAAGAAGGAAACTTTTAAGCAATATTTTTGTTCTTTAGAACTGGTTCTTTAGCTGTTTGTTTAGGATATTTTGGTGGGAAGGACAAATTGTTTTCCTGTTGCATAATGCTGATTCCCCCCTCACCACCCCTTCACGTCATCTTGATTTATGGGATTTTTTTTTTTCCTTCCTTAATAGCTCAGACAAGTTATGTGCAGTGGATGTAAAAAGTTGGCAATGTTTAAAGGGCATCATTTCCACATGTGTCCAGACGCTCTGAAAATGAACTACACCAAGACATTGGAAATCAGCTTGCGAGCAAACTATTAAGCTTTTATTAAACACTCTAAAACTTTATGTACTTATTTATAACATTTGTATTGAGCATGTGTAAGCTGCTCGTCTAGGAACTGACATTTACTATTGTGATTGGCCATGATTCTGTATACCAAAAGAGATAAACGACTTGGTTTGAAATATCTCCTATATAAATAAATTTTGATTAAAAATACTTTAAGAGGTAATATAAACAAATCAGTAATAAATTCATTTGTAATACAATATCTAGGAGTTGGAGATGGTATTTTTTTTTGTTACCACAGCAACAATTATAGATAATATAGATGGCATGGAGTTTCAAACAGTTTCAAACTTGATATTGAAAAAAAAGTAGAACGATGGTTTTAATGAGTCATTAAGACTCGAAAAATAAAAAGGCATATGAATACTCTGTTATACGCAGGAGAGCTTCTTATAAAACACTTCACATTATTTTGTGTATTCATTTTTTGATTTCACTTTCATCAGGAATGCCCAGAGGACCACATTCCCTTCTTAACCATCTAGGCAACAAGAAATTCTTGATAGCTGTTTCTATCACATGTAAACTCCCTCATGATGGGAAGTAAGATGCTGCCCTGCTGTGAAGCTTCACAGCAGCTGAACATCAAATTCTAAAGCTTCCTAGGCATCCGATTCACGTTCAGAAGCAGTGAACTGAATGGTAACCAGTGCCTTTTCCCACTCTCTGAACTGAGAATAGTTCAGCGGAGTTTTAGCACCCCTGGGGACCCTGCCTAGTACCGTGGATATATTCTCAATCTATTTTGACAAGTTATTCCTACTTGGAAAAAAGTAAAGCATGTGAAAATCCAAATTTGGAACAGAGAAAATAATTTGAAAATTAATGTTTAAATCCTCAAATAATGTCGCATCAGGCTTCTTGATATGATGAGCCTAAGTGAATTTTAAAAATGCAGCTTGATTCAGATTGAATTCAATTCAGTAGGGTACTGGGCCTTGGGGGAATACCAAAGAAGTGGCAGGCAGGGTTGAGGAGTTTCACTCTGACAAGGGCAAGACCTGCAAGTCCAGTAATCATGAGTGCAAGATAAAGGATAAGAGCGTATGGAGTAGACTGATAAGTCAATTTCATTGAGGAGGGCTCAGTTTGTACATCTGATGAGATGGTTGGTCCAAATGATCCCTTCAAGTTTTTGTGTTTACAATTTACTGAATATATATATTGCAGTTACTACTCAAAGGAAAAAAAGTAGTTAGGTAATTAAGAAAGTATGCTTATTTGATTTTAAGATGGAAGAAGGACTCACTGGGTTTTCAGGAAGTACAATATTTGGAGTGTTATCCAGAGAGAATATTTAGTTGGAGAAAACCGCAGAACAAAAGTGAAAAGAGAAATGATGCTGCATGTGGGGAGAGGAGAGTGTTGAGGAGATGGTGCTGGTTAAATGGAGCAATCATGTGTTTCCAGATGTTGGGGAGTCTTGAATGACAACCTAAGGAATTAGGAATCGATTCCTAAATAAAGCCAAGTCTCATGGCAGACATTTTAGCAGAAAAGGGAAGTTGCAAAGTGAGGCACTGAGTTATGTGGCTCTGTTTTACTTCTGTGGCATCACCTCTCACTTTTGATCCCTTCACACTCTATGCTTTAGCCACCTTAAGCTGGTGTTAATCTCTGTTTTTACAAGCCTTTTGTACATGTGGTCCCTTTCCCTAGATGCCCTTCCCACTGCTATTGCCTGGTTCATTCTTACTCATTCATCATTAGTCAGTATGCTTACATATGCAGCGTTCTTCAGTATTTCATTATTCAATGTAAATGTGACTTCCTCCAATAACATTCCCCTAAGCACTCCCTCACCTTCTCTCCCCCCCCCCCCCCAATTTAAGCTTAAAGACCCTATGGGTACTCTCATTGCTTGCTGTACTCTGCCATCAAAGCACTTAAATCTTTTGAGTGTTCTTGTTTGTTGACTTGTCTGTTATCTCTTTTAAACTCTAAACTCTAATCTCCTGCAGATGCTAATCTGTAAAACAGAGATGATGATACCTACTTTGCATGGTGGTCATAATGATTTAATGCCTGGTGCAGAACCTAGAAGGTAGCAGCTGCTTAATAAATGGGAGCTATTACTACTACTGTCACTGCTCCTCTGATTTACTGTTCTGTTCAGTTAGATTCAGAGATTGCCCTGTCCCGGGAAATAGTGCAAGAACATTTGGAAACAGAAGGTGGAGAATGAGGAATAAAGAAATTAACTGAAATAAATTGAAGGGCTGGCTCCGGCTCCTTAGATTGCTTCTTAGACATATTTCATTACCAGTTGCTAGAACTCAGTGTAGCAAAAACCTTATCTCTGTTGGGATGCATCATTTGGAGACGTAAGCTTTCCAATCCAGGCTGATATGGTTATCTCACTCTCATGTCAACGCCTGTCCCCACCCTCTTTGGAAACAAATCACTTCACATTCTCTGGGTCTATAACCCTGTCAGAGGGATAATGGATGTGGGATCGAAACAACCCACATACAATCACAAAGAGCAAGGCTGAGGATAACACTACAGCAAGTGATTCAAAACAATCCTGCTTCCTTAGAAAACATCCGTTGCCTCCCACCAACCTGGCCTCTCTATCTTGGCACTGTTGGTTTGCTGGCTGCTCTTTCTGCCAGCTCACTTTCGCTGGCATTGGCACACCACACATCTGGCAGTTTTTGTTCCCATTACTGAGCTGAGCTCTTCTTTGGAGCTGCCAGGCTTTGGTCAAAGGCTTCAGGGGACACTTTGATGCCCTTCCAAACATTTGGGCTTATGATTGGGAGGTTGGCTTGTTATGATGTGCATTTATTCCACTTTTTCCCCTGATTTGGTATATCCTAGCTGATTTATTATTGCATTTCAGAATAGGGGTAAAAAGAATAGAAAACATTTTTTGACCTGCCTAGAAAAGTGTCCTACCTACATTTGTTCTTATCATACATTCATGTATATTCCCAAAAGAAATAAGGTGGGCATATAGAAAATAATTTTAGCTAGTGATATACCCTGAAACATTTAGGCAGAGATGATTAAAATCAAAGAGCAAAATGTACTGTTGTACATGGAGTTTCTTACTTGTAAGCTGGTTTACAAATGTTGTTTTAATGTTGTTTTCCACAGGATCTTAGTCAGTTGCTTGGAAAATAAACCAGCAACTACTCTCTGTAAATAACACAATCTGCCTGATTCCCCACTGCTGGCTTAAACCTAAATATAAATCCTTTAGGAGTGACAAGGGGAGAACATTCTTTCATAGTGTTGCTCTTGGAATCTGACTCAGACAGCAAATTGAACTGGTAATGGCTATAGCATCCAGCTAACTCCTTCCCTTTTGCCCATTTTCTTTCTCTTTAGTCTGGGAACCCAGTGCGCAGTGTGGTTCTCCAAAATCAGCAATGTTTAGAGGACAACTGGATGTCAGTGTTGCCAAGTCCTCTCCCCGCCACACCCAGCCAATTACACAACAGGGCAGACCTCATGCTTATCAGAATTTCCTACTTCCACTCCTGAACATAAGCCCCTTTTCTTTCCTGGATGATGCAAGTTCAGTTGTATGTGTCAACCCACTTATCAATGAAATGTCTCTAACTTCTTTACAGATATTATCCAATCAATTCTGAAAATATTTTAGATGGACTTTTCTGAGTCTGCTTTATACAGGCTCTTCTATGAGCCAAAGCAATTTTTAGATATCAAATTTCCTCATGAATCATCGATCACATCTGGGGTAAATTGCCAGTCTTATCCCTTTTCACACTTACAGTCTGGAGGTCAGGCCTGATTTTCACAGCATGGGGGATGATTTGCACACAATTGAGGCACTTTGGGAAGCTGTTATAGGTGGTGACGGTTATTATTTTTAAACTGTACCAATGTAAGAGGGTACTTATAGCAGATGACTTTTATCAATGATATTCTCTCCTCTCTGTTACCACAGGACACTGCATATCTCTCTATTGTTGGAGTTTTCATATTTTTTTGTTTTGTAAATTGTTGGTATAAATAGAATTATAAACTTTTTGCGAATAGTGATTTTAGTTTTTCATTTTTTATTCTTGCAATGCTTGACAATAGTAGGTACATAATGAATAGATGAAAACCAAAACAGCATGAAGTCCCAAATGAGATCCAAATGGCATGAAACTACACGTCCTCCCAAATAAAAACAAAACAGTCATCCATAGTTCTCTTGTGTACTGCATTGTGTTCTCTTATTGTAGAGCCTATCTGTTCTAAGAATGACTATAATGTCATTTTCTTGTTTCAAATAGTTTCTCACTACCTATACAAGAAGCAGCCCTGAACTTTTCAGTATACTGAGTTATCTTTGTTTAATCCTTTTTAAGGATCCCTCCTTGAGGAATAATTGCTATTAGTCTTACACTGGAGAGAAGATGGAAAAAACTGGCTGGAGTATAAAATAATTGATAGAATGACTACCTCTAAGATTGGTTGTGATGGAAAAAGAAAAAGCTTAAATTCAGAAAACTGATACAATTGTCTTCTTTAAGATTTAGCAAGCTGACAGCATAATGTTGCATTATGCTCCATTCACCCCTAAGAGTGGCTGAGAGGCCTCGGTAGTAAACGGGATGCAAACAACAAATGTGCAGATGAGTTCAATCATAAGAACTGCATCTGGCCCAGGAAGAAATCTCTTTAACAGTAATTAGCATATAGTTGAGGCTAGCACAGCAGATGTTACTTTGCAGTATGAGGAATCTGCTCGAGAATCTGCTGAAAACATGAACCTTACTGTAATGGTTGTACTTTCGGTACCTCGCCAACTCAAATAGAATTTGAAGCTCTGGTCCTCTTTTAGGTCAGACCATGCATTTCTAATAAGACAAGAGTCTGTGGGAACATGTTACTCGTGGCCTTTAGGGCTTTCAAACGGAATGAAATTGACAGACAAAGCTTACTTCTATGTAAATGTGGGCATGGAAACGTGGCTAGACTGCCTCATCATCATCGCTGAATAAACAGAAACTGAGTTCAGACAAAAACAAGAAAACAAACAAAAAAAACACACATACATTTCCTAAACTCCTTTGGTTTTCCTGTCTCATTCAGGAAATGAACTTAAAGGTGATATCCTTTTCCCCAGATAGGGGTCCTTTACTTGTGGAGCAGTGTGTAAGTTTCCAAGGTGTTTACCTCACTGTCAGAGACTTGTGAGATCAGTATTAAGGGACAGAATCATAGGGGGTTTGCACACAGCCCTGCCTGCTAATGTCATCAGAAAACCTTTGTATGCCTGTACTGATGGGAGCTACCATAGAGGAGGTTTCTTGAGAAGACTGGTGTCAGGCTATAAAATACCTCCACCTCCATCCCTAAAGTGATACCACCAGGATTCTTTCCCCAAAAGTCATAATACTTTATTTTGGCAAACAAAATTACATGACCTGAAAAATGAATAAATAAATCTTGACTACTAGATATAGTAAACTCATCAAATTCTCGCATCCAACTCTTTTTTTTTTTAATTTATTGGGGTGACAATTGTTAGTAAAATTACATAGATTTCAGGTGTACAATTCTGTATTACATCATCTATAAATCCCATTCTGTGTTCACTGTGTTCACCACCCAGAGTCAGTTCTCCTTCCATCACCATATATTTGATCCCCCTTACCCTCATCTCCCACCCCCCAACCCCTTACCCTCTGGTAACTGCTAAACTACTCTCTGTGTCTATGAGTTTTTGTTTCTCATTTGTCTTGCTATTTTGTTGTTTTTGGTTTATATACCACATATCAGTGAAATCATATGGTTCTCTGCTTTTTCTGTCTGACTTATTTCGCTTAGCATTATACTCTCAAGATCCATGCATGTTGTCACAAATGTTCCTATATCATCTTTTCTTACTGCCAAATAGTATTTCATTGTGCATATATGCCACAACTTCTTTATCCATTCATCTATCGAAGGACATTTTGGTTGTTTTCATGTCTTGGCCACCGTAAACAAAGCTGCAATGAACATTGGAGCACACATGTCTTTATGTATAAATGTTTTCAGATTTTTTGGGTAGATACCCAGGAGAGGGATTGCTGGGTCATATGGTAATTCTATTCATAATTTTCTGAGGAACCTCCACACTGCCTTCCATAACGGCTGTACCAGTCTGCATTCCCACCAACAGTGTATGAGGGTTCCTTTTTCTCCACAGCCTCTCCAATACTTGTTACTATTTGTCTTGTTGATGATAGCCATTCTGACTGGGGTGAGGTGATATCTCATTGTGGTTTTTATTTGCATTTCTCTAATGATTAGCGATGTTGAGCATTTTTTCATATGTCTATTTGCCATTTGTATGTCCTCTTTGGACAAATGTCTCTTCAAGTCCTCTGCCCATTTTTCAATTGGGTTGTTTGTTTTTGTTGTTGTTGAGTTTCATGAGTTCCTTGTGTATTTTGGATATTAGCCTCTTATCAGCGGCCGTTTGCAAAAATCTTCTCCCATTCAGTTGGTTGCCTCTTTATTTTGTCAATAGTTTCTTTAGCTGTGCAGAAGCTTTTAAGTTTCATATAGTCCCATTCAAGACCCCGAATAGCCAAAGCCATCTTAAGAAAAAAGAACAATACTGGAGGTATCACATTCCCTGACTTTAGCTTGTACTACAGGGCAACAATAATCAAAACAGCATGGTATTGGCAGAAAAACAGACACATAGACCAATGGAATAGAATTGAGAACCCAGAAATAAGACCACATAAATATGGACAGATAATTTTTGACAAAGAAGCTAAAAACACACAATGGAGGAAAGACAGCCTCTTCAATAAATGTTGCTGGGAGAATTGGATAGCCACGTGCAAGAGAATGAAACTGGACAGCTATCTGTCACCATGTATCTCATCCAACTCTTCAAAATCCTCCTTTCTATTTCAGTCCTCAACTTATAATTTTTGCTTAAAATTTTTTCAAAGTATTTTCACATATATTATTACTTATATTTATTTTCCCAATATTCCTCAGAATTCGTATATTACCTTCATTTTATAAATGAGGCCATTATAGATCAAAGATGTTAAGTGATTATCTCAAGACCACACAGAAAACTAGGGAGTAGAACCGGAATAATAACTATGAATCTCCAATAATGTGCTTTTATAACTTCTTCCTCCACATTTCTCTCACCAAAATAAGTTAACTTTCTTACATTACATGAAATATTACAGATATTACGTGTTTTACTATATGCATTGTATAGACTTCTAACTTTCTCTGAGATGACAGACTTGAACTTGGCAAAAATAACTTGAAAATTTATAGGATCTATGTTATCTAAGTTCTTTGTTTCACTCTATATCTTGCTCCCCTCCCCTCTTCTTCCTGCACACCCACCCACAAATGTATACTCTTTGCCTATTAACTATTATGCATTGGTCAGGTCTTCTGATCAACTGACAATATCTTTTTTCTGTTAGGGAAATATAAGACAGGAATTTTTACAATAAATGTGAAGAATCAATGAATCATGAAAGGAGTGGCAAAGATACCATTAAACTCAACAGATTCCGCCTTTCTCTTTTAGAGATGACAATCTCCACTGTAGAATAAAAAAAAAGGCAGATGGTGAGAACACATGCAAAAATAATAATTGATAAATGGTAATTATAGGTTGTATTGTGATACTCTGACTCCCTGATGGACAAGTTGGAGAATGGAATAAGAAAGTAGAGATAGGGATGGGACTGAGAATGAGAAGGTGCCCAAGAGCAGTTTGGGGATCAGGGCTCCAGAAAGATCATCAATCAACTGTCCAATTTTTACTCAGATAGGTGTCTTAACAATATCTACTTTTAGTGATGCTATATGGCTGACCTAACCACTTTTGTGTCTCTTCATAACTTTATTCATGCTACTATACTGGCACTAGACCATCATTCCTGTGAATGATTAGATCATCTCTTTGGTTCCTGATCACAAGGCTGATTCTCCTTGATGTTATTTCTCACTACTAATCAACTTTTCTGCTATGGAAGTACAAAGGTAGAAGTTGCCCCTGATCAACAGGAAAATATACTGCTTTCCATTTTGGTCCAGTTCTAAACGAAGCGCAATGGGTAAAAGGACAGGAGGACAATGAACTGTAACAGTGAGCTATAGCTCTCTGTATCTCCCTTGAACTTGATGCCTGATTACTTGTCATAATTCACCATTATAAGGTAAACTCTGTAGCAGCCAAGGCAGGGTCCCTTTTGCTTTCTCTTTTATTCCCAGTACACAGCTCAAGTCCCATCAAAAAAATAAAAGAATAAATGAGTGAATGAATGACCAAGGAAATTAAATTGAATGTTCTATGGGATGAAATATACAGAAATGGGTCATTCATTCATTCATTCATGGACCTTTCTACTTAGAGAAATATTTTTTCTTGCTGTTGGGGATCACAGTTTTGTGACTATGCCTTGGCTTTCATAGTGAATATATGGAGGCTTCTTCCTCTGAAAGACCCAAAGGCCAATCTTGCATAAAAAGCAATCTGTCAGCTTGCTGATGGCTTTTGATCAGTTCCAGCTACACCATTGGGCTTCTTATTTTGGTAAAATATGCCTTTCCTAAATCATTGTGACAACCTCACAGTGAGAGAGTTTATTGCTGACAAAGGATCAGACTCCAAGACAGAGAGGAGAGAGGGACTGTGCAGAGCAGAGGAGAACATTTGCATCCCAGGATCAAAACCAATGGACTGTAACCATACAATCATCTAATCCACTGAGCAGGACAGAGGTCACCTCCAGAGAGGAAATTTCCTTCCCTGACAACTACAGGACAGAGGAGTTGCTAAGTTGTATAAGAACATGACCGTAGGAGGAAAACCACCCTGGAAACTGGACAATAGTTCTGGAATGCTTGACTACCACATATCAAATTTAGCTAGCTAGCATATTTATTTTATTATTTACTTGTATCTCACTTCTTCCAGAAAATATTTAAGGTGAGTTTGCCAGAAAAAATATTTACATTGTGAGTTTAAAATTATACTCATTAGTGTAGGAAGAACAAGGAAAGGATCATTTGAAATATATTTGATTTTTGATATGTTTTTCCATTTATGTTTTATTTAGATTTATTTCATGTTTTAGGAATTCACAACATTTGAGAGTGAAGCTACCCTGTGAAGGCCTATCCCTGCCAGAACTCCTCTTGATTCCCATACATTTCATGATCTTTCATACTTATGCAAAGTATTAGCCCAAGATTAGCTGAGTTTCAATATTTCAGTGAATTAGAAAGTAATTAAGAGTTTTGATTTAAAATAGTATGCTTTTAAAAATAAATGAGGAAGAAAAAAATAAAATAAATTATGTACATTTACTAAGCTAAGATTGGAAAATATTTTAAAACAATAGTTGAAATTATTGAACCAATATTTTGAAGTGTTTATTATAATTTGAATCAATTTACTTTTCATTAGTTTATATAATCCATGCACATAGATGAAACATCTATTTTGTGCTATATATCAGACTTTGTGTGAGCCATTAAAATTTTATAGATATGACTTTCACTTCATAAGTTAAAAAAACAAACTATTATGAAAAAAATAAATATACAAATGTAAAGAGAAAAATCAAATCCTCACAAAACCATCAATTTTCATGATTTTCCCCCATCTGTACTATCTTCCTCAAAATATTTTCTGACATATATAAAATCCTTCTATCATGTCATTTTACCACTACTTACTTTCCTATACATTTATTAAAAAATATGGATATTTTCTTACGTAATTGTACGTCTGGTGTTTTAACTTTTGAGGAAGAATGAACCTAAAACCATCCTGTCCAGCTCTATCTTCCTGTATATTCCTTGTTTGGCACTATACCACTTTAGGAATAACACAGAATTTCAGTAAAATGTGGTTTTATGATTATAAGAAATGCTATGACTAGGTTAGGAATCACTGAAACAACTTGCCTAGACTTTTTTGGTGTACTTCCCAGCAACCCTAAGCTTAAATGCAAGCTTTTAGCCATGCCTCCCAGATTCAGAAAAATTCTGCCAAGATTAACAGCTTTCTTCAAATAATTCTGAAAGCTTTTGAAGACTCATCAGTAGTAGCATTAACAAAAGTTTATTGTACAAAATTTATTATAAAATATAGTTTCTTCTTCCAAACAGTTTATAATCCTATGGAAGTATTCATAACTACCTCCAAGAGAATCCCACCATGGATGGGAACCATTGGGAAAGGGTAATCTCCATTTTGAGCTCTGCATGTCTGAACTTCGATAAGTTGTGAAGTGAAAGAACTAGAAACTCCTCACTGTTGAGATTTAGACATTGTGGAATCTACCTTTAGAATATCATTTACTATTAAAAAAATGTGTACTTGTTTAGTATATTGATTTATTTTTATGGTTTCACAGGCTATACCTGTAATGGGCTCCTACCACATTTAATAATTCATTCATTCTATATTTCTTGAGTTCTTATTTTGTCCAGTAATATAAAGCATATCCTAGGAATACAACTCTAATTGTCAAAGTCCTTGCTCTTAAATGACATAATTATGGGAGACAACTAAATTAAGCAATGGTTGTAGACTAACAGGAACAGTTAAACCCTGACTGTCTAGTTTCTCACTGAGTGTCTTGCCTCATCTTTGATATTATTCTGAGTACACACTGCTACCTGACTATACAACCCTGTCCTTTTGTTCACTCTCTGGGTATGCTCCTTGTAGGGTTTCTGACATTTATTTTTAGTCTGATGCTTCCTAATCCTGGCTTCCTGTTTTATCGCTGCAAGCCACTTCCACCGACAGTCTAAATGTGAACCACTTAAAGTTACTTCAAATTCTATGATTTACACATTTATAAAAGGAGGGGAGAGCCAGAAGGAGAGGTGTATGTCTTCCATAAAAGTTCAAGTCTGGATACAGTTCTTTGCTGAAGAGGTTTTCATAGAGCAGTTTTGCAAACCAATATCAGAGAAAATGAGAAAATCTTTAAAAGTTTCTTTAAAAAAATTAGAAATTACATAATTAATAGCATTAAAGTCCTGGGTAAAATTGACTTAAAATGGATGAGAAAATTCCAGCATCGAGAAAGCGTCACCCACCTGTCTGTATCAATAGACAATTGAGGGGTCAGTTGTATACATTTTGGCTTTCAATTAGTTTTACCCCAAGGGATTAAAATTTAGCAGACCATTTTCACTGTCACAAAAGATTTCTGTTCACCACTTCTACGAAGTTATGACATTTTCCTGCCAAATGTGATTTTTGCTTTCTCTCTACATTTCCTTTCTTGGCTTTTCTTCATACGTGTATTTGAAGAGAAGGGAATAAAAAGGAATCAAATGTGAGATCTTATTTGTTTGCTACATGAGCAATATTTTTGACTGGAGTTTAGTTGCCTAGCATTAGTTTGGATTCCAAAGAGCAAAGAGATACCCTAACCCATTCTCCATTTAAGAGTAAAACTTTGGTAAAATATAAATGAAGATGCCATTTGGGTAATTTTAACTTGGGAAATGCCAGGAGGGTACTTAGGAAGCAGTGCCTAAGTACTAAAATTGTGCTTTGTTTCATTTTCACAGGAAGCAGAGGAGGAGGAAAAAGAGGAAGAGAAGGAGTGCGGCACCAAAGGAGCAAATAAATGCTAATGAAGAGCTGACTTATCTAGCCTTTTTTCACTTGTTCATACTATATTTGAGGGAAAAGTACTGGCTATACTTTCCTATCTTCCAATTTTAGGCTCTTCTGTAGTTAATATACAAATTTTTAAAGTGGAAACTTCCAAATTTTGTAAAACACAATGAAGCGTTTCTGTGGGCTGGAAGCTAGTAGGAGTGCAACCAAAGATTGAGAACCCATTCCTCTAATCTGAGGCCCCTGGCCGCTCATTGCAGCATGGCTGGGTAGACCAAGCCAAAGAGCAGTGAAAACACATTTAACTGGAGAAGAAACAACTTTCCAGATTTTAAGATTAAATCATAATTTTAAAAAGGAATATCGTCTAATTTCCAGGAATTATTATTAACATCTATTTTTATCAAAATACAGAATTGGAATGAAACTAGAAATGCCCTGGTCTCTGTGTAGTGGAAGGGGTGGCTGGCGAGGGTTACCGGCACTGCTTATTCATTTAGCCCTGTGCTTATCCTGGAGATAAGACTAGGACAGAAGTTTCATTAACCAGAGACAACTCTGTTTGAAATCTGTTACCATTCATCTGAACCAATGGAACTGTTCCATATTCTCTTGGGCTAGAGAAAAGAATTTCAGGAGGATTTCAAGAACGTAAATGAAACTATCCATATTATTTTGCTCTGAACCTGTGGGCTCCTAAAGAAGAGCACTTTTTAGATGAGGCCTCACAGAGTGCCAGTGTACTTTAAATAATTCATAAACTCATTATTATAATGATAGTAGCTGAAAAAAATAGTCCTTAATCCTCTTAACTCTATCAGCTTGTTCTGTCCAGCAAGTCATAATAGGTGTGTAAGTTAGGCAGCTGCTAAAAGAATATACTAAGAGCTCAAATCTTTTGCCCAAACTGCTTCCTAGAAGATAACCAATGATCAGTACTTGTGTAGAGGCCGTCTGCCAATTAGAATTCTTTGTGAGGTCTTTGTTAAAACTTCAAGGTTCCCATCCCTGAGTTTTGGCAAAGAAAAACTGGTTAGGATGACATTTAGAAGTGCAAGCTGACACATCTTTGGAAACCATAGGATTTACTCATTTATTTGATGGTTGGTTGGTTTATTTTGATTTCCTTGTATACAGAATTTTTTACTTGAATATTTTCTGCTACACTTGAACATGTGAATAAATCAAGTTAGATAATTTTACTCCAATCAGTCTTATGGGTATGTGCACCAGATGACCAGCTCCACTACTTATGGAGGAGTGAGGGGTTCAGTTAAAAAACACTGCCGGGAGGTGAAGCAGACCTTGATGCTCTAACAGCTTGTCCTGGCATGTCCCAAATAGCATAGCATGCCTAGCCAATCAGAGAATGGGCATGTTCATAGGGCTAGAGCTGGCAGCACTCAATGCAGCAAGGCTGCAGAAGGCTCAGAGAAGCCTTTCATTCCCTTAGGTAGGTTGGATCTACCTAAAAATGTTTGTGCTGCTTCTTCTTTGAGCATCTTTTTTTCCTACCTCTTCTCTTTAATCACCTTCTTACTAAAGCTGGCTGCTAGGAATGGCCCTGGTTTCTCGGCAACCACCCACTGTCCTCTGTCTCACAGTCATGATGTCCTATATGTTTTCCCTCTGCTAAAGTTCCTTTGCCCTACAGCTCACTGCCATAGCTTCCACAGCTTTGTGTCTTCAGCTCCATAATGATGGCTTCCATCTTTCCCCTGTACTCTGGAAAGCGGGGGTGGGGGTGGGTGGATCGGAGGTCTTTAAATAAACACAACCATATGTGTTTGCACTGTTCAATTCTGGTTTTTGTTTACTTCCTTCTCCAGAAACTGCTGAACTATTTTTTCCCCAATTGTAAACTATGTTTTTCATGTGCCACTGTCACACTCTAATTTTCATTCTGGGTTTTGTAGTTGTTTTTCTAATTCAATCCCCTAAGTCTTCTTCATTTCCCCCATAATGTCTTATTCTCTGCCCTGCCTTCATGCATCATTTTACCTCTATCTCATCTCAGTGGGGTAATCGAAACAATTGAGGACGTGGGTGCTCAGTATCAGGTGGTTCAACCTCTGTTACTGGAAAGTGACCTTGAGCAGTTACTTTACGTCTCTTTCACTCAGACTCCTCATTTGTGTAATGGGAGAGTCCAACCAGATGATCTGTAAAGAAATCTTTGTCCTAAAACTTCCATGAGTCTATGATTATTTCTATTCCTCTTGTTCCTCTTGCAACTCAGTTTTTAATGTTCACTTTGTGGCAACTCCATCCTTCCCACCTTTCCGTTGCAATACAGAATAATTTCATCATGCTGAAATTAATTTAATACAGATTTCATCTCTTTTAAAAGAGTACTTGAGTAAAGAGAATGAGGCCTACCTTGTGAATTATCCAAGGACGGATTCCATCAGAGTTAGTTCTATCTCCTTGTATAGGTTTCTAAAAGTTCCAATAAGGCCCGCTATTGACACCTATGATTGCTTCAACACTTCCTTAGTATACCTCATCCAGCTTTTTACGCAACCTAGGTTTTCTATCCAGAGAACTTTAAAATGATGGAGCCCCAGAAATGTACTCAGTACAGATTGCGCCTATGAAGTAAGTGGTCACCAGAAGGGAATAAACAGCTTCTGCAAAGCAAAGTGGCTACAGGAGAAAACAAAGGTTACAAATGCCCTTGTCAACTTCATCAAAGAAAACCATCACGTTTGTCTTTACAAACTCCAAAATTAAAACGCCAAGAAAACTCCAAAATTAGAACTCCACCTTTAAATATACATACAAGGGTGAAGAATTATGAATAGGAAATAACACTATTTATTTGTCTAGTAAAAGTTTGTGAAGACAAAGATTGGCCACAGAGACATCATTTCTAATATTTGCTGAAGTTGTAAGTTAAAAATCTTACCAGTTTTTCCTCTCCTTTCATTTTAAATATTTTAGGAGCATAATAGACAATGCTTTCTGTGATGTACTTATTATTTTGGAAAAAGAAAATGTTTCACAAATAACTATTTACAACCAACCAAACTCACTAATCAAGACTTTCTACAATAGCAATAACTTCTGCTCTTAGAAAGAAATATAGTAAGAGGCGTTAAATAACATACATTTCTTTTTAAAATGTATGTAATGTAAGATTCACCTTAAAATATAAACAAAGGTGCCATTTGGAACTCAAAAAACCTTCACCACTTTATTACTTACAGCATAAATATAAACATTTTGGGCATTTTTCTTTCATATGCTAACCACCAAGAGACAGTAAATATGCATAATGCTTCTGAAAACAGCAATAAGATGAGGATGAATCAAGAAAAACAAAATGTCATATAGTTCAAGTTTCAATGCCATTAATACAGAGCATGCATTTACTCACATGACAATAACCAGTCCTGAGAGCTCGTATTGACGTTAAATTAGAGATTTTAAAGGCTGCTGTGGATAAAGGTGGTAATAAATATAGAATGGTAATGATGTGAATAAAAATGTGCTTGAATTTACTATTACATTGATGGATGGATTCTGTGTTTGCTAGGAACATTCATAACACCGTTTCTGCCCAAATAGTATAGAAAAAGAACTCCATAGCTCTGTACCAGTGGTTCTTAAATTTTAGCATGAATTAGTATCTCTTGAGGGCTTGTTAAAATACAAATAGCTGGGCCCCACTCTCAGAGTATTTAATTCAGTAGCAGATGCTGCTTATCCGGGAAACCCATATTGAGAACTACAACTGTAAATGATACCCCAAAGCCATCATCCTGCCCAGCAGAGGAAGTGATGGAAAAAACCATGAAGCATGATTCATGACTACTGGGTCCCAACTATGTTCAACATATCATTAATGATCTAACTTCAAAAGCAGCTCAAATAAAGTAGAGGCACTGGGCCATAGGTCCAGGGGGCCTCATGAGTAATACGAAGAACTGTCTTAAAAATTGTTCATTCCTGGTCACAAGAACAGGTAGCAGATTACAAATTGGGGTCTGCCATTAGGAGTTATAACCCTCACCTTTTACTTTCTCTACCCACAAAGGCCCTTGAAGGAAACTGTCACTGTTGGTGTTAGATGGATGTGACAGTTTTCCCAGCACTGCAGAAAGGAGACTTATATCGAAGAGAGGTGAAGGCTAAGTAAAGGAAGGATATGGGGGAATGGTGGACAGGGTGCAGTGCAACTTTGTTTTACTCATCTATGACTCCAATACTGGTACTTGGCAAAGAATAGGAATTCAGTACCGTGATCTTAGAATCTGAACTCTAGCTATTTCTGTTTTTGGCATCTTGAGGAAATTCTTTCACACTAGCTCTGGTCAGGAGACCATCACTCCAATCCTTTTTTAGGTGGGGGGTGGGTAGGCTTATGTACATATTTTAATAATAATAGTAGTAGCTATTTATTGAGTGTTTACTATGGATGGGGTTTATTGCTAAGTATTTTACATAGAGTATCTCATTCATTTCTCATATTAATCCTATAAAGGAGATAGTTATTATTTTGATTTTGTCTATGAAGAAACTAAAGTTTAGGGAAATTCCCTAACTGAAAATCATACAGCTAGTCAGTGACAGAACACAGATTGGAATCAATTCAAATCTTATACACTATGCTTTAAAACACAAGTAAACCTGAGATGTTCCAATTGTCAATTTAGTGGATCAAATCTGAGCACACGATGTGTAGTGTGAACCTAGCTCAGAGCACATCTTGTCAGTGCTGTGTAAGTTACCCATATAATAGAGTTCATAGGTTGATTGCTCAACTGTTCTGCAGTGGTCATTAAAATAGACACATGGGTTCAGACTAGAGGCAAAAAGAGTCTCAGTCTTGCAAGCCCGTGTGGAATACAAAGGTTATTTTTTTCGAGAAATAGGATTAAAATAGACTGTTTCTGCCACATATCAGATGTGATTTAAGAAGCTTACACCCTTGGGCATAGGATAGTGCTTCCATTAATGTTTTTCAAGAGGAGTGTCATGGGTTCATTCTTCTGTCCTAAGTGCAGCTGTGGAACATATAAAATAATTTGCCTGCCATAAAAATCACTGGTTTGTAATTGCAAATGTAACGGATTAACCAAATGCCACACATGTGACTCTTAAGGAATCCATTTAAAATAATAACCTAGTTAGGAATAATCACTTAAAGTGTATCCTCTCTAAGCTGCTCCTTTAGGCAGGACACTTAAATTAGTTTAACAGGAGTGTTGTAAAAACAGAATTTACAAACTGCTTGTTTAATCACTTTCTTTTACAGTTGGCTGTTCTTGCAAATGTATCAATGGTATTAGGTTCAGTTTGTTCTTTACCTTAATGTATCTAAATAAGAGGCAATAAAGTTGTGTCTTCAGAAGACATTCCTGTTTGGTCCAACATGGTAGGGACTGTGCAGGATGGTTTCCCTAAGGGAGAGGTCAGGATGCCAAAGGAAGCCAAAGGAATATTAGGGAATGCCATAGAGAAGTGAGTTGAGGGACAACTAACAAAAATCTTGTCCTTCCTATGAGCAACCGTGTATTTGATGCCCTCTTGTAACATTGCTTTTACTCTGTTAAAACCCCTTTTCCTTGGTCCCTCTCTGTTATCACCAATCTATCATCTTATTAGCAAATCAAAAAATATTACATTGGAGAATGAATTGCTATGTGCACACATATATTATTGAGTAAAGATCTTAGAGGAACTTATAAATTAAAATATGGCATGTAAGTGGTTATTTAAAAATTATTTTATGCAGACTTTTTTTTACCTTAAATCTTATAAGTTACATTTAGATAATTCAGTTAAACATGAGCCTGCCTTCATGTAGCACTCTTTCTATAGGGTGAGCAAAATGATAAGGCAAAATGGCCGATAGGAGCTATCCGAACATATAAACAAATTCTATTTTGCATTAAAAAGTTAACGTAAATTTAAGACCAATTAAATTAATTTTGAAGCATTTTTATCAAATGCAAAATTACTTTAGGGTCCTATAAGTACCAGAATTTAGTGTAGGAGTTCTTAGCCTGAAATACACGAACCCTCCCTCACCCTTCCAAAGGGTCTGAGAATTTCTATGGGAAAAGCTTTTGTTTCACTAATCTCTAACTGCAATTTATCATTGCCTTCAAGTATTAAAACAGAAAAGAAACTGTAGCAGCATTAGCAGTTTTTATGCTTTTTGTCACCAATAGAAATTACAGATATTTTCATATCACATTATAGTTCTGGCAAATATATTAAAACAATGTTATTCTTATCATTATTTTGAAGTTATGGTAGTTAATAAATGCATCACTTGATCTTAATTACTAATAAAGAAGCACATATATTACTATTCATATGAGATTGCCAATATTTGTACATTTTTTTACCTAAAGAATGATGGTTTTGTATGATTCAGTCAATATATTATCATTTTATTTAAAAAATATTTTGATAAGGGTATTTCATTAGAATTCTTGGTGTATTTTATATGTTTTATGTGTTAAAACCACTTTTTTATTTTTTCTGAAAAGGCATCTCAGACTGCCAAAGGAGTCTATAGTACAAAAAAAGTTAAAGAATACCAGTGGTTAGCGTTTTGGCTCTTGATTCACATAGAAATTAATCTGACTCCCAGATTTATCACATAATAGCTGTGTGACTTTGAGTAACTCCTTCATGCCTCTGTTTCTTCAAGTGAGGTGAAATGGTGAATATATAGTGATTCCTTAGAGAACTAAGGGAGATACTACATGCACATCGGGATAATATTCAATAAGCATGTTACTCCTTACTTTACTACTCCTACCTCTATCAATCATATTCATTGTTTTTCTTCTTGTTTTAAAAATTCAATGAAGGTGTTGTGTGTGTGAGTGTGTGTGTTTCAATGACTTCATAGCTATTATGGGTTGAATTATGTCCCCCAAAGAAATATGTTGGAGTCTAATCCCCAGTACTTCAGAATGTGACTTTATTTGAAAATGGGGTCTTCATAGAGATAATCAAATGAAAATGAAGTTATTAATGTAGGCCCCTAGTCCAATAGATGGATGTTCTTACCAAAAGGGGCAGTGGGAAATGTGAACACAGACAGATATACACTGAGAGACAATGATGTGAAGACACACATGGAGAACGCCATGCGCACACCAAGAGTTGGAGTAGTGCATCTACAAGATAATGATTGCAGGCCAACCACTGGAAACTAGAAGAGGCAAGGAAGAATTCTCCTACAGGTTTCAGAGGGAGCATAGCATGACCTAGCCTACAGCTTAGTTTCTGACTTCTAGCCTCCAGAACTGAGACAATAAAGTTCTATTGTTTTAAGCTACCCAGTTTGTGATGTACTTTGTTACAGCAGCCTGAGGAAACCAGGAAAATTCTATTTTAAATTACTTTAAATTTCTATTCTTTTGTGTATGTCTTAGTACATCTTTTGAACACAATGCCGTGTGTGTGTGTGTGTGTGTGTGTGTGCATTTCTTTGTTTGTATTTGAATCCTTAAGGATCATTTTAAATGTCCTTACTTATAAGGTACATGTAGATAATTCATAAACTAGAACTTAACATTAAAAAATAGCTCATAAATGATCATGATTTTCAGAATCGCTATAAAAAATAAACATTTAATGTGCAACAGGAATGGAGTTATACTAATAAATAACCCTAAAAAAATGATAACCTGTACCAATGATATTTCATTGCTCATTGGCTAGATTAATACACTAATACTAATCTGTCATGAAACGCTGCCCATTTAAAATGCGGTCTATGATCACTGACTGCATAGAATGGTGTTGTTGAAAGGCCTTTCCTGGAAAAATAAGCCAAAGAATCAATTTCTCTCAGTTGTGAAAGAGTAGCATTGTGATGAAATTGGTGTTGCACCTCGTATGGTGTTGTATTCTCTGTGCTATTCTGAAGGTCAGAAGAGATTGTAGGAATTACTTGCCACCTGAGGTGCTCCTTAAACAAAAGCACTACAACGTGAAAGGAAAACACCTGAAAGGAATTTTTCAATGTAAACTTTTCAGAAAATAACCATATATCCTGACATCCAAGATTTGCATGAATAAGAAAAAATATATCTTATAGTCTTCGGAAATGTGGACATAATTACCAAGTTGATGCACATACAGTCAATCGCTAATACCTGACAACCTTAGCTGCACCTGAGGGAAAATCTTATGCTGCTCTGGGCAGGATTTGCATGTCCTTGAATTTAGTGAGAAAAAAGTCAGCTATTTAAAATATTATTTATTTTATATAGTACTTGTGTACAGTTAGAGAAAAAATTACATTTTTTATTTCTTTTGCTTTAGACATAATGCTTTCCCTCTGAGCTTATTTTGATGTTGTTTGAATGCAAATGAAGGAATATACAGCACATTAAAAAAAATCACATAATAGCATTTATGTTGACATTTTTCATCCAGACAATTTTCAGTGCAAATAAAAATGAGATCTCCCACTAGTATTCCATGGTGCTATGTGCTCTAGTCTTGGTGAGAAATTCATAAATTAATAAAGAAAAGGTCACAAAATGCTGAGAAAAAAAAATCATGGTTTCAATCTTCAGTAGCTCAAGAAGCTACATTACAATATATTAAAACTCTTGTCATAGTGATAACTTCAAACTACTACCTTAGAAACTTCTATAGGACTTCTGCTTCTACCCATGAAGGATTAACTTCTAAAGGAATTGCCTTTCTGCTCTAAACCATTATAAATCCAGGGGAAAAAATATGAAGTAATTGTTTTCAAACAGTGGATTCTACGCAGCATAAGAATGTGATTCCTGAGAAAAGGGGAAGCTGAGCCCAGTGACTGCCCAGCTCCACTGTCTGATGGCAGTTTTCAGGACATGGGTAGGACAAGGAACTCAAAAAACCTGGATATCATTCTGCATTGAAAAGACAGAGATGAGAGTAAAGGAAAGCTGAGATAGCTTGAATGCATGTGGCTGAGTTCAGGAGAGAGGAGAAGTGCACAGAGAGGCAGATCTGGAGGTTGGGAGAGACGGTCCTCCCCAGTCTTGGGCAGAGCATGAATCTGCACATAGGCAAGGTGGAACTCCTGGAGACAGAGGAAAGAACCACCAGAAGGCACAGGTCAAACATCCTCCAAAGTCACAGACAGCAGAAAATAGTTTGTGTACCTAAAGGCTAGCTGAGAAAAGATCTCAAAATACGAGGGATGTTGAGTCGAGTCTTCAGGTCTCACCTTAATAGTGGTGCTAATATGTCCCTAGAGTAAAGACTGCTCTGAACCTTTACTCTCAAAGCTTAACAAGAAGCCTTAAAAAGATCAAAATGATTCTAAGTAATTTAAATGTGTGCCAGAAAAAAAAAAAAAAAAAAAAAAAAAAAACTCTTTAAGGGACTATAACAAAATTCACTTAAAAAAAGTAAAATTCACATCTGTATCTAAAAAAAAAACTACTAGGTTTATAAAGAAACAGAAAAATAGGAGGAAAAATCAGTATCACCAGAGATAAAAATTAGAGATTATGAAATGATCAAATTTATTTAAATGGCAATTATAAATATCATAATATCAAAACTTCCTTCATGATAAGGCCTACCCAGTTCAGTCTGTTTTAAATCATGATTCTCCTATCTTTCATCACATTTCCATACCCAGTTCTCCTGTCTCACTTTTCCTGGTCTGTTTTTTCACAGCTCTTCACCATCTAACAGTACACAATGTAAAACAATTTTTTACTTATTATATTTCTTTAAAATTTAATAAATTTATTTATTTATTTAATCCATCCATCCACCATCTGTTTCGCCCACTAGAATGCAAGCTCTGTGTGAGTTGGGTCTTCATCTGTCTTGTTTACTGGTGTAACCCCAGAGCCAAGAACAATGCCTAACATATAGTAGGAGTACAATAAATCTGTTAAAGAAAAAGTTATTGATCATCTTTTCTGGTTATTTTAATAGTAAGCATGTTTGACATAAACATCTTTGCCATAAGCATGTCTGCTACACACCTAGTTGTCCCTAAGGCAATTTCACCAAAATAGATAAAATAACAAAAATAAACAAAAGAGGGGCATTAAAAAGGCCATAATAAAACATGAAAAATTAATAAAAATTGTAAAAGATTTTTTTATGAAAAATGAACATACATTGGCTTTGAAGTTTTCCATTCATAGTATTATACATTTTTTTGCTTTATGATTTATCTCCTCATTAGGCACCGCTCCTTTTCTTTTTCACTGCAATTTCATCCTTCGTTAAGAGAGATATCAGTTTCCAACTAAAGAACTGATAATCAATGCTTTCAAAGACTGTTTTGAATTAGTAGCTACCGCTTTTGTGTTTACCGTGGCTTGGTAAACTTTTGGTTTTGACGGGTGGGAGGGATGATTGTGCTCACCGAAAGATTTGTAAACTGGTGTGTTATTTTCTAATATAGTATGCAATTTGCTTTACATGTAGTTTTGCAATCTGGCTTTATATGTATTATTTTAAGACCACCACATCTACTTGTCACTGTATAGACCAAAATAAGGGCTAAGATTTATGTAATATAAAAATGGGAGTACTGCAAGAACCTCATGAATGGAGAAAGCAAACTGACAACTAGCTTAAATACATTAAGTCTGCCAAATGTAAAAGAAATTGGAAGAGGATATTTTGAGTGTGAAATTTGGTGCTAAGCTTCTTTTAAGCTATGGCAAAAAGGGAGTATAAACATAATATATGATTACTCATTATAAAACAAAACATATCAATGACAAAAAGAAATATATACTATTATTTAAGATGCAAACATTAAATTTCTGGTATAAAATTCCCAGCAAAAATTGTCACTCACGTTATACATTTATAATATACCAATTATAATTGGTCAAGTCTAATTTTGTAAAAAGTATAGAAAATAATTTTATATGTCTATTTTTTTGAGACAAATTTTAGTAGAAATCTAAGCTTAACATTAAATAGTAACTCAGTGAAGGCATTCATATATCCAGTTATAATAAATTACTGATAAGATAAACTTATGCCAGGATATGGTTATCTAAAATGTCAAACTATTTTTCTCCAATAGTATTTGTATCAGCGGTATGGTATTCTGACAGTATGCAGGTAATAGTCAATTCAAAGAACTGACCTTCCTAAAGAATGAAGATTTTCTATAGCATGGATAAGTTTTATATGTTAAAAAAAAAAAAAAAAGCAAAGTCTTAATATATTCTAAAAGCTGAAAAGACTAATTTGTGTTCTAACCTTGAAGATAGGCCAACTGACTTCTGCATGTGTGATACAGGTAGGCAAAAAAGTAAGGACCTCTTTTTTTCTAAATAGACCTTTTAATTTGTTAGGCACAATTGAGTTTAGGGGGGGTATGCTCCATAAAATTTGAATAGATGATATTGCTTTAATAATGATAATTTTTAAAAGCAGGTGTTACCAATTAGTTGTACCATAAGATAATCTTGGTATGACTTCTACAGAATGTTACGTTTTGAGTAACGTTGCAACCTGATGGACCAGCCAAAACAATTAATAACTTGCTAAGGCTATCTCTGAAGTAGCGAACTAGCTGAGGTAGCTATGTACTCAACAGAATATATATATATATATATTCAACAGAACTATATTTTTAACGTAAGCTGGACAACTGCACACCAGGAGAATCCCTTTGAAGCCCAGAATTTTAGTAATTATTCAATGACTAAATTGAGAGAAAGTGATTCAGTTAGATCACATTCATTATAGGGTCAAGCCAGTATAAGAAGAACATTACCTTAAATTCATTTGGGAATATGGTAGGCTTAAAAACAATATTTTAATAAAATGATTATCAATTATCTATACTATTATACCTACAATATTTCAACAATGAGCAATCAGAAATTTAAATTAAAATGCTATTTATAATATAATCAAAATTATTAAATTCTTCAAGAAAAATCTAATAAAATATATGTCAATCCTGTACTAAAAAGCACAAAACTCTGCTAAGTGAATTAAAAAAGACTTAAAGAAATGGAGAGAAATGCCAAGAACCAGATACTGTAATTCTCCCCAATCTGATTTATGGATTTAATGTAATCCTGTCAAAATTCCAGAAGACTTTTTTAGTGAAATTTACAAGCTGATTCTAAAATTCGTATGAAAATGCAAAGGACCTAGAATAGCCAGAGTTTTGAAACACAATAACAAAGTTGGAGGACTTAAACAATATGATTAAAAACTTATTATAAAGCTACAGTTAATCAAAACATTGTGGTATTGGCATGAAGGCAAATATATCAATGGAACAGAATAAAGAGTTCAGAAATAGATCTACACATACATGGTAAAGTGATTGTCAACAAAGGCCAATCAATGAAGAAAACAGTCTTTTCAGCATTGTTGCCATGTGGGAAAATTTGGATATTCATATGCAAAAAAATGAACTTGGATTCATATGTTACATCATTAAAAAGTTAATTTGTAATGGATCATAGATATAAATGCAAAACCTAAAATTATAAGACGTCTAAAGGAAAAAAAATAAAGGAGACAATATCTGTGACCTTGGGTTAGGCAAAGCTCCAAAAGCATGGTCCAAAAAAAGGGAAAAAATGATAATTGGAATTCATCAAAATTTAGAACTCTGTTCTTTGAAAGACATTGTTAAGAGAATGAAAGGACAAGCCACAGACTGAGAGAAAATATTTGCAAATCACATATGTTCAAGGACTTGTATCCATAATCTATAAAGAAGTCTCAAAACACATAAATAAAACGATTTAAAGAAAAAACATGGCAAAAGATTTCAACAGACATATTTCCAAGAAAGATATATGTATGGCAATTTGCTTGTGACATAATCCCCAATGTCATTAGCCATTACAGAACTGCAAATTAAAACTTAATGAGAAAACACTATAAACCTATAGACTAGAATTGCTAAAACTAAGAAGACTGACCATACCAAGGGCTGGTCAGTATAGGGAGAAACTGGAACTCAATATATACTGCTGCAGGGAATATAAAATGATACAACTACTTTGTAAAACAGTTGTTTGAAAAGCTAAACATATACAACATAACACAGTCTTTCTTATTTCAGGTATTCAAGGACTAAAAATTTTTGCCTCACATTCAATATTTCTCAGGTAAGTACCAGGGGATACTTTTCAGTATATTCAGAACATAAACAAAGAGGTTAGAAATTGGCCTAGGACAATGGGGTCACACAAAAGAGAGAGGAATAGTTTGTAGTAAAAAAAAAAAAAAAAAAAAAAAAAATCTCAGGAAAGCAGCAGATCTGCAAGGAGAAACCAATTAAGACTGGAGTAGACAATTGCAACTGATAGATTATGTGATAGATTTAAGAGCATGGAAAATTTTGTTAACAGACAGTTGAAGGCTACTGTAAGAAATAATAAGAAAATAAAACAAATGAAAAAATGAGGTACTGATGCCAGAAAAAAATATTAAAATTGCCCAAGAAACATAGTCATGATATACTGTCTCAGGAATGAACAGTATTTTTGTAATCATGTTAGTGAAAACACCAAATATTAATTTAAACAAAAATTATTATATACTTTATAAGAAAGATTGGGTAAGAGAAAATATGATGGGGGCTGAATAATTTACTATAACAAGTATTTGTTGCAAACCAACTCAAGCCAATTGAGTCTTCATTAACCCTTAGATTCTTTTTAGTTTAACACAGAAGCTTCCAAAGACGATTGAAGTGGGTCAAGTTTAGCTACTATTCAGTGTCCTCAAACAAGGCTTTAATGAAAAAAACGATAGTTTCAGAAGAAATTATGTCACACACATTTTTACCTATTACATAAACATTTATCAGCAAGGAGGCACATAAATGGTTAGAAATTCAGGAGGTCTCTGTCCTCATCCTTTTAGGTGTTCTGACCATACCCAGCACAAATAGTTTATCAGAGACAGCACAAGAAAATGTTTTCAAGGCAAGGTTCGGTGAACCTTACAATCAGTAATTGACAAAAGAGTCCTCTCAAATTAATGTATTTAGAGGATCATCTAGGAATTAAGACCAGGATCAACCCTAAGGCTATATATAAACTCCAGGCTTCTCTAGATTATTTCCATGTATGGTTGAGGGCATCTCTAAAATATTGCAGCCAGTCCATACATCTTGATCTGCTAATTGTACAATGAGAGCTCATTCGAATTTCCATTCACAAGCCACTAATTCACCTATGGAAAGCCATTTTTACATTCATTATTCTAATTATCAAATCCTGTGGTGTAGGAAAAAAAAGAAAGAAGCATTTGTAGTGACAGCCTCTGGAGGGGAGTTTTTCTGATTAGAATCCTAGCTGACTGTCTAAGGTATGATTACAGTAAGTGGCCACACACAGGATATAATTAAACCAACACATACATGTCTCATTCTGTGCTAAAATAATTTAAAGTAGTATAGATAGCATCATGAAAGCCAACAGATGAATGTCTAAAATGAATAAAAGAACTAGAGATATAATCATATTGTTTAGAAAGTTGACAGTAAATACCAGAAAAAGAGCTCCAAGTGTTGAAAGTGGTTACCCCCGGAGGCTGAGATGTGGGGTGGTATGTGGAGTGGGGCAAGGGACACTTGCTGATTGTAAGTCTTTTGGTACCATTTACATAATTTTTAAGCCATACATATATGTTTCTTTGCTAAGTATAAAATTAATTTGAAAAAGATAAAAGGTGAAAAACAATAGTCAGGATAGGAGTCCTCTCTCGGGGAACTGAGAGGAGCTTCTGCTCTCCTAAGTGGCAGGAAGGGATAAAAAGCTTCTAAGTCTCCCTTGTTTCAGAAAAATATCGCAGCTGTTCCTGGGAACCACTGATGTATGCAGGCACTTTTGCTGCTCTCCTTTGAATAAAAGATAAAAGATAGACAAGATAATAATAATAAAATGAAAATTGCACACTAAATGGAATATAGATGAAGTACTGAAAGGAATATGCTTTGCTTCAAAGCAACAAAATTCCACAGAGGGTTCAAGACCTTGATTTGAATTAAAAAGAATAAAAGTAGTGAGAAATTTTCCTATATTATACATGACTTGGTTGAGTGAGGACCTTTATAAGGCAAACTACAGGGACAAGATTCAGTTGAGTTCAGGGCAAGACGCAGTTACAGAACACTCATTTTGCATCAGGCATTGTGCTAGCTGCTGTGAGAGCACAGTGATGAACAAGACAGCCCGTGTTGTGAAAGAGTTCATATCTGATGGGGGAAAAACAAACTCAAGGCACTCTGTCTATGGGTATTATCCAAGATGTAGAGTACTATAGCAGTTTTCTAAACGTGGCTGTTTGTACATGTGCCTTCTTACAGGTGTCAAACACATTTATCTGTTAGAAATGAGTGAACTCACTTTTGGAAGAGTTAACTTCCACTTATCTAAGTTCTTCAAGACTGGACTCAAATTTCACTCGTGCTGGAAAGCGTTCCCCGACTTCTCTCTGATTTAGAGTGCCCCCGATTCACCTCTCCCTCCGCCCATGTCACGTCATATTTCCATACTTATGTAAGCTGTAATTGCCTTTGTAGACTGTCTTTTCCAAAGAGAGTGCACTTTTTTTTGAGGATAAAGATCAGTAGTACTTATCAATGTTAAATAATAACATAATGCTAGCTACATATGTACTCAGATGACATTTGCTGAGTCATCACTGAGAAATCTATTCTGGGGGATGCTGATGAAGACATCTTAGATGGGTCGACACCTAAATTGAAATTTGCAGCATAAATAGAAAGGTATTACCAGGCAGGTAAGATAAATGTGAAACACATTTTAGAGAAAGAGAGAGTGAGTTCAAAGATAGAATGATTGAAACACCATGCGGTATTCAGAAGATTGCCTATAATTCAGAAAGGCTGAGAAAGGGGAGATACTGAAAATACAATTGAAAAAATAGTCAGGCATCAGGTCACAAAAAGCCTAAGTTACATTTACAGGGACTTCCTCCTATAGGTCATGAGGAACTACTTAGGCTTAAGAAGAGAAGTAATAAGACATGTGCCTTTTTTCACAAACAAAAGAGTTTACTGTTTCTTTTTTTGTAGACATTCATTGTGTAATTTCAAAACAACACAAAACAAATTTTTTAAAAAACTGTAAAGAAAAAAGGTATAAGAGAGTATAAGGAAAAAGTTTTAAAATGTTCACCACCTGGACATAGCACTGTTAACATTTTGGTGACCGTCTTTTCATGCATCTCTTTTTATGTACCCACAGATGTGTGACACACATTTTATGTAAACTGAATCATATAATACATTCTATTATTATTGTGTAAGCATTTCTTATCATATCTTCCTATTTTAACTTATCCACTCCTTTCCCCTGCATCTACCTAATTCCCACATAATGATAATGCATGTTAATAATCATGCATACATATAATTTTTGCCATTATTTATGAAAAAATGAGTTCATATCATATACTATCTTCTTCCACTTCAAACTCGTATATCGTGAAAATCCCTTGTGTCAACTGGCACAGATCTAACCCAGTCTTTTTAATGGCTACATAATATGCTATTGCATGAATGTGCTAGAATTTATTCAACCATTTACCTATTGATGGGCATTCAATGTGTCTACAGATTTTAATCTGCCAACTATTGTGCAGTAAACTGCCTTGGAAGTCTAACCATATTGATTAGTGTTTTCTATAGACTAAATTTTCAAGAGTGGATTTGATGGACTGAAGTAAAGTTTATTTTTAATTTTACTAGCTATTGTCATATTTCTGTCTAGAAATGACTAGTAATTCATTTTTATATCAAAAAATGAATGAGAGTAACTTTTCCTCCTATACAAGTATGTGCAGCCTATGGGTATTATTCTTTTCCAGTTTTTATCAATCTGTTAAGTGACAAATGGCATCTTATTGTTCCCTAATTTGCTTCTCTCTTACTAGGATTAGTCATCATTTGATACATGCCTAATATATATGAACATTTGAATTGCTCATCTGCTAACTGCCTATCTGTCAATTGCCTATTAATATTGTTTGCCTATTATCCTATAGAGTTGTTTTTAATCAATCATCTATAAGAGCTCTTTCTAAAGCATAGGTATTAAAAAACCTTAGGTTCCAGCATTTTAGAATAATTATGACAACTGAAAGATGGCCTGAGATTGAGCATCACTGGAGACAGAAAAATGGCTGAGAAGACTTTTGAAACAAAGTCTAAATGAGGAATAATGAGCACTCAAACCAAGAAACTGGCAGCGCTCACGGAGAGAGAGCAAGCAGATGGGACCTGGAGATCCTGTTAGGTATCTTGTCATCAGAGATTACTAATCCCAGAGTCCTTGGCATCTCTCATGTCAGCATCTATCTCAGTTCCCAAAGATGGTGCATTACAACACTGTGAAAGCAAATCCATGCCTCCAATTATGAGAACCAGAAAAAACTCCTGTTTCCAGTGCAAGTCGTCATGTAAGTACCAAACAAAGACCTTGCACTTCTTGCTAGGTTCTTTGACAGTAGTTAAACACACTTGTGACTGTGTCACTGAAAGATGATAAGTTATCTTCTGAGTATCAGGTTAAAAATTTTTGCATTTTTCAGTAGTTTTCTGTGAAGTATGTTTTTATTATTTTTACTTCTTTAAAAATGGGTCACTCCTATTTTGCTATGTGGCAACTGTCTAATAATTAGGAAATTTGATTTATTTTGTTTTCAGCACTTCATTCCTTTTTATTGCAGAATAACATTTCAGTGTATGTCTATACCACATCTTATTTAAGTATTCATTATTTTATGGACGCTTAGGTTGTTTACATTTGGCAATTATGAACAATGCTTCTGATAATATTTATGTACAAGTCTTTGTATGGCTATGTCTTATTTGCACTTGGATATATTCCCAGGAATGAAACTGCTGGGTCATATGGTAAACCTATGTTTAGCAACTTGAGTAAATGCCAAGCTATTTTTCAAGGGACTGAACCATTCACATTCCCACCAGCAATGAATGAGTGTTCTACTTTTCTCGATGTCTTTGCCAACAAGTGTTATTGTCTGACTAGTTGATTAAAGCCATCTTAGTGGGTGTGAAGTGGTAACTCATTGTCATTTTTGTGAGTGTGAACATTATTTGTATTTACTTTTTAATTTTTTATTAAATTTATTGGGGTGACATTAGTAAAACTGCATAGGTTTCAAGTGTGCATTTCTATAGCACATCATTTATATATTGCATTGTGTGTTCACCACCCAGAGTCAGTTCTCCTTCAATCACCATATACTTGACCCCTTTTTCCCTCTTCTATCACCCCTTTCCTCAAACCCACATATATATGGGCAGATAATTTTTGACAAAGGACCCAAAAAATGTACAGTGGAGAAAAGAAATCCTCTTCAATAAATGGTGCTGGGGAAACTTAAAAGCCACAAAAAAAAAAAAAAAAAAAAAAAAGAAACTAGACTGCTTTCTGTCACCATATACGAAAATTAACTCCAAATGGATCAAAGACTTAAACATAAGACCTAAAACAATAAATTGCATAGAAGAAAGCATTGGTACTAAACTTTTGGACTTTGGGTTCAGAAAGGATGTTATGAAATTCATCTCAAAGGCAAGGGAAGTAAAAGCAGAAATAAATGAATGGGAATATATCAAGCTAAAAATCTTCTGCACAGCAAAAGAAACCATCAATAAAACAAAGAGGCAACCAATGGAATGGGAGAAGATATTTGCAAACAACACCTCCAATAGGGGACTAATATCCAAAATATATAAGGAACTCATACAACTCAACAACAAAAAAACAATCCAATTAAAAAATGGACAGAGGCCCTGAACAGACACTCCTCCAAAGAAAACATATAAATGGCCAACAGATACAGGGAAAAATGCTCAATTTCACTAGCTATTAGGGAAATGCAAATCAAAACCACAAAGAGATAGCACCTCACATCTGTTAGAATGGCTATTATCAACAAGACAAGTAATAACAAGTGTTGGAGAGGCTGTGGAGACAAAGGAACCCTCATACACTGCTGGTGAAAATGTAAATTGGTACAGCCACTATGGAAAACAGTAATAGAATTACCATATGACCCAACAATCCCTCATCTGGGTATCTACCCATACCATCTTAATTTTCTTTATATTTAACTTCTGGTTAGCATTATGTGGCTTACCATTGATCAAAATAGGAATTTCTTTTCTAAAAGCAGCTCAAAAAATCTACTAATGAAAGGCAATGTAATTCTAGATTGTTTCACATGAGAAAATATTTATCCGTAGAGATATATGTTCCCCTATGTTATTGCAGCATTATTCACACTGGTCAAGATATGGAAACAAGCTAAATGCCTTTTGATAGATGATTGGATAAAGAAGATGTGGTATATACGACATCTGACAATTGGGTTCGCAAACTCATCCTAGAAAAAGTGCTACATATCTTATTGCTAAATATCACTATGGTCACCTTTGAAGTACTCCCCTTGGAAAGCTGTACACTGATGCCAGTGCCTCGTCCACGCTTCAATTTTGGAACTCTCTTTCTGGAATGGCTATCAGAGCTATCGTCATATTACCTTTGATGTCTTGAATGTCATCAAAATGTCTTCCTTTAAATATTTCCTTTATCTTCGGGTAAAGAAACAAGTCATCAGGGGCCATATCAGGTGAGCAGGGAGGGTGTTCCAACACAGTTATTTGTTTACTGACTGAAAACTCCCTCACAGACAGTGCTGTGTGAGTTGGTGCATTGTCATGATGCAAAAGCCATTAATTGTTGGTGAAAAGTTCAGGTCATCTAAATTTTTCATGCAGCCTTTTCAGCACTTCCAAATAGCAAACTTCGTTACCTGTCCAGTTGCTGCATAATGAATAATCCCTCTGATATCAAAAATAGTAAGCAACATCGCTGCAACAATGTCACGAACTTAATTGTCAGAACTCGTATATACAATGGAATATCACTGGACCATAAGAAAGATGAAATACTGCCATTGGGAACAATATGGATCTTGAGATTATCACGCTAAGAGAAATAAGTCAGACAGAAAAAGTTGGGAACCATGTGACTTCACTCATATGTAGGATATAAAACTGAAAACAACAAATGAACAAGACAAAGAAACAAAAACTCAAAGACACAGACAACAGGTTAGTGGTTACCAGTGGAAATTTGATTTCTTAACCATAATGTTCCATTTTAGTATTATGTCACAAAGAAGCTTCCTGGGACAATAACCAGTAGTCACCGGTTTCTAGTGAAATCCCAGACACTCATTTTAGCTAACGGATTCTCTAATCATTATAATTGACATTGCCTGCCTTATTTGGTAGTAGAAAGCAGTATCTAGATGCTGTTAGCTTATATTTCTATGTACTGTTTGATGCATGACTTCACCCAGAAACAGAAACTTCTAAGTGGTATTACTATAGATAAAGACACTTAGAAGAAACGCTGTTAAGATTTCAAGACTGAGTGTATATGGTTATATTCAGTGAGCAAAGTTTTGAGAACAAATGAGTTTAAAAATTCTTTTGGGTACTTTAAAAGAGAGGTGCTGTAAAAATCCAAAGAATTATTTATTTATATGCTTTAAAACAGAGGAAATCGGCATGATAAATGGCTGGAAAATTCCAAGATAATAGCTACTTACTGATGTACTAATTACACATACATATGAAGAATTTATGTAAATTCTTAAGGGTAAATTTGACTATTAAAATTCCAGGCATGACAAACACCTATTATTTATTTTTGTCTTATTTTATTCGAAAAGAAGATTATATAACATTTCTTTAAAAATTAACATATTTTCATGCAACTATACTAATCATAAAAATAGTTAACTTGCTTTCTTTCCTAAAGTGCTAACTAACTATGGCCATTTAATCTTTTCACTCCTCCTACTTCCCCACAGAAAGGTATTTGTTTTTCAGTTGAGGCACCATCGCAAAATGGGTATGTTGCCTAAAATCCCAGCGCTAATAAGGAGAAAAGCCTGGACTTGTGTCCAGACAAGCTTGATTTAAACTGTCTGCATGTGTCCAGTACTCTAATCTGACAGTGCCCATGCTATTTCCTCTATGGAGTCTTCTTTCTTCAATTAGCACTTTCCACTGGGCATGCACCAATAGCCACATTACCATATCTGCCACAGATGTGGTGGTACTACCACCTGAATTTTTCAATGTCATCTGACTTTAAAAATAAGAGTGCCATTCCCTTCAGAAATTCAAGGAAGTAGGAAAGTGCTATGCAGTGGCTACATCAGTGATATTCAAAGATATTTTTGATGCATAGCAGGAATACAAGTGAATATTAGTATTCCTTGAAAGACAGTATTAGTTCTCTCTTTCATAGCTCTTTCTCCAATTGTATTTATAGAGAATATAGTTATTAACATTCATAATTATGAGTTGTTGATTCATATGGTCAGATGTGTTCTATACAGATATCTGGTAAGACAGATGATAAAAATATCATCATCCCCACTTTAGTACACATGCAGCGTGGAGGGCTCAGTTATTCTTTTCAATGTTCTGTAACTTGAAAGTGGTGGGGATATGTCCAGAACCCACACTTTTTGGCCTTAAAGGCATCACTCACAAGAGAATAGAACAGTATTTTGAGAAAAAAATTAGGTCAAAATAGACAGAAAATTTATCTCTCTGAAACAGTGCCAACTCAGAGCCACACAAAAAAATCACTTGTGCCCTAAATTTGATCTTTATTTTATGCTGGGTAGCATAGACAAGAATAAAAGAAATCCAGTCAAGCTTTGTTGAGCATATTTATTGTTCAGTGACAAAGCTGAAAAGTTGACTTTCCACTGAACTTTGAAAAAAGTAAGCAATTACTTGGTTGACATTATTTAGCAGAGTGAATGCTTGCTTAGTTTACTTTAAGCTTCCAGATTTGATCTGTC
Source organism: Rhinolophus sinicus (assembly GCF_036562045.2). NCBI lineage: Eukaryota > Metazoa > Chordata > Mammalia > Chiroptera > Rhinolophidae > Rhinolophus > Rhinolophus sinicus. The sequence goes on from NC_133753.1 coordinate 143,409,237, forward strand.
ACATTAGAAATGATAATATCCCTAAGCAATTATGGCATTTGTTATTTGTTGCTCTATTTTGTATTTCCCTAAGCCCCAGAAGAAAAATAAATCTCTTTTGAGTGCTCCATGTATAAACCGTTTGGTAAAAGCTATAGCAGAAAGAACTCAGCAGTGATGAGACATGGCTAACAAAAGTAATTTTGGACTCCCTTTTCCAGTTTTCAGCCTAAAACTTTCCAGAAAAAAAAAAAAAAAATCCAGTTGGAGACCTGGAGGCAGTTGAATGTGCTTTACATAAATGGTTAAATTCTGGCAGATACCTTCTCATCTGTTGCTTGATTGTATTCTTTCCAGGAAACCGAAAATTTGCCTGCTCTTTGATTTGGGAAATTTATTGTTTCCTCTCATTTTGTCAGTTTTGTGGGAAAATAATTTGTTCTTTGGAGAATAAAACTTAAGTTCCCATCTAAAATTATGGTTTAAAATTATGGTCTAAGTATTTGTCCTGATACCAATCACTTAAATTTAAAGCTCCCTTTACTGAGTAAATTTATACTGACTACTTATCTTTTGAATAACATTATGGGGGGAGAATTTGTAATGACTGACATGGAAGATCAGGAAAAAAGAAACCACTCTCTACCCCAAATAAAAATAAACCAACAGGGAAAGCTTTATAATTAGAGGGAGGAAAGGGGAATGACAGCATTTCCGTTCCTTCCTTCAAAGCTAAACTATTTTCTTCTATGTGTACTTCAGTCTCTTCAAAGTGCACATAGGTGACTGAGTAAGATTTGTTGTACACAATTGTCAGCAATAAAATAGTTAAAACCTGAGAGGTGTCTACCCAAAATGATGGCATTAATTCTAAAACAGTTAACCTATAGCTCCTCTCACTGTCTGTATTAAAATAGCAATATAAATTTTCTTAGAGAGCAATTTCTTAACAAACAAGGTTATACATTTTTGAGAAAATTGAGTTTTCCTGTTATTTATTAAAGTGGAAGGGCATCTATCTTTTCCTCGCAAAATTATATCAAATTTTAAAGGTTAACATGAAAATAAAACGTCAAGAAAGACCTTCAGCCTTTTCTCCACTGGAATCTGTTATCTGATTTGTCAATAGTCCATTTCTAATAACTCTGAGGCTTAGACAGACTTAAGGTCCCCATGAAAGGTTAGCAAATTTTACATTGAGTTAATACAGTTTGGTCTATACCAGATTCCTGTGCACAGAGTAAAGGGTAAAAGAAAGTGTAATAGTACTGTAAACTATTTTAGATCACCCCTAAAGGATTTCTCTACAAGGTCACAGGCCTCTAAAATGACTAAAAACAGAAGAGTTGTATAATTTCCTGTTAGTCTTTGTCTAGCTTTTCATTTGCTTGAGAAATCTATGTTCAGAGGTTTTTGAGCAGGAAATTAGACTGAAATTAAATAGAATAATTTGTAGCTAGTGAGCCTAACTTTGGGAGTTACCATCACAGAGTAAATCAAATCCCTCTTCCACATAACATCTCCTCAAATATCTGAGGGTAGCAGTCATATTTCCCTGACATTATGGGTGTCCTCAACTATTCCTCAAATGACATGTGAAGTTCCCTTTACCATTCTCCAGCTTTCAAAATTATTATGGTAAGAACCAGTTTCAATATAGAAACGTTATCACCAATGTCATCTGGATAGTAGAATATTAAAAATGTTCTGATGAATATACCTTCAGATCAAATTTGTTCCTTGGCAAACAAATCACAAGGTTGAGTCGTACTGAATTTGCAGTCAACTAATCATGTAATTCTTTCTTATGCATGCTCCCTCTAAACCAGTTTGCTCTGTTCTAGTTTGTCCCACGTTGTGTCTTTGGATTATAGTGCAGGGCCTATAAAAATCCCTGTCAAATTTAATATTGCTTGATTTCCCTTATTTTATTTACTTAATATTCATTTGGATTCAGATTTTTAACATCATTGCATTTGCTGTACATTCAGGCTGCCCATCACTGATTCATTTGCAAAAAAAGCCCTCCAGATTTTGATGAAAATTGTTTATATAAATGTTAAATAGGACAAGGTTAGCTTCTGTTATGTGACATCTGATGATTGCCTCCAAGTCATTATCAATTAATTAGTGATATATTTTTAAAATACTCTGACTGTGTATTATGTGTTACCTTGTCTTATGACTTGATTAATTCTAGCTACATCCTGCCTGCTGCTTTTTCCTGATGTATAAATCAAGTTATTCGTTGAAATTTACAGCCCTTGCTTTAAAAGGATTTGGTGATAAAAATAGGAAACGGTTCATATGTACTATCTGATGTTTAATAATATTGACTCAAAATTAATAACAGTGATCTTAACTGTCAGATTGTTTTGTGTTACATTACTAATTATTCTATTACTAAATGATTATATTACATCATTAAATATAAATCACATTATATTATTAAATTATTATATTGTATTATTAAATAGTAAATAATTATATAGTAAATGGGATGAAAGACATAAATTTAAGCATTAACAAAATGTTAATTTTACAAAAATAAAAGATTATAGTGAAAATTGACAACATTAACTCTTCATGAAATATTTGTTTTGCTCTATCACCATTCTCAGAACAAACAGCTTAATGTATATAGTGTATCTTTAGTATCACCCTCATCCGAAAAGCTAGCATAATGCAAATAAAAAGCCAAGCAACTAACATTTCCACCAAGAACTATCTCTGTCTCTAAATTAGGTCTTGCCTTGTGATTAACCCTAGGTCAATCTTCCAGAGTAAGAAACCTAATAAATAATTTAGAAAGCAGATCATTTGATCCTTGAGCTCCGAAAAGGGGGACAAGAAAAATATTAGAAAATGGAAAGGAAAGAGTCAAGATCTAAGACAGTGGTTCTCAACCAGGGGACATTTTGCTCCTCGGGATATATTTTTGATGTCATAATTTGAGAAGTGCAACTGGGATCTAGTGGATAAGGCCAGGAATGTTACGAAACATCCTAGAGTGCACAGGACAGCATTGATTTAGAATTGGTTTTCGATTTTAAAGCTAAATTTTCATTTTGTTGTTTTCAATCCTAACGGATAGTATCTTGTATAAAATGAATCTACTTGATACTGAAAATCAAGGGATTGCCCATGGGATTATACTACCATGGAACTTCCATTGCTTCTTATACTGTAAACATCCTGGTAAGCAGGAATTGGTCTTTATTGTACAAGCATACTTCTGGTGAACCCCCCAAAAAGTCATAAACAAATGATAAATACACTCCTCCATAATCTCCTAAGAACACAATTAATGTCGGGAAAAAACAATAAAACATATGGTTTGTAAAATGAAATGGATGACTGTGTTTAAGTGTTAGATTGACTACATAATGCATTAAAATGTGTTTATACATATTGTTCTCCAGATATGGATTGTTTTTCTAACATTTAAAGAGATTTCCTGCAAAAAGATTATAATTCTTAAAGTGTTTACAAAATAATACCCTCCAATATATCTGAGAAAGACTTAGAGAACTTGAGTAATTGCCATGAAAACAATGGAATTTTACATCACCCTTTCAAATGTTTTATTTAAGAAAAAGAAAGGGTTTTTAAAAGGTCACTGTTTCAATGAGTCAGTTCTCAACTCTTATTTCATACTCGCGTTTATATCATCTGCTTTTGGAAATGAATAAATATTCAGGGATAGCACAGTCAGTGGTATAAATTCAATAGAGAACCAAACATGTAACTAGGCAGAGTGAATGAAATTTTATAGACATTAGATCTTATCTTTTCAAAGATACTTTAATAGGACTCTCTCTAAAATGACTCATTTACTGCACATGGTTGAGTATCTTGTACCTGGATAATACGACAGCACCCAAGGGACACTGAGGACGAACTGAGGAGAGTGAAGCCAGAAATAAGAAAAGAGAAGATAAATTCTCATTTCTTTCATATGAAGGCTGGATAGCATGCCTGTATCTTTGGTGCAGAACAGAGACTACAAAGAGCAGCTTGAAGCTACTGGAGTTTCAGAAAAAGATAGATTCCATCTATGGGGAAATCAAAGGAGGAGAGTTTGAATTGCTTGCCTTGTGTCCCTTAAGAGAAAAATAAGCAAAATTTATATTAACTGTCTTAAGGAAGCCAAAGAGCTTCTGACATTTGGAATTCATATTTCTTGGGTGCTATGGTTTTTATGGTATAAATATTTCTATCTTAGCTCAGTGATCAAAAGGAATGAAAAATTCATTGTTTAAAAAGAATTAAGGAGTCAGAGTTATGCTGAGAATATACTTTTACACCTTTATTCAACTAGTATATATATATATATATATATATATATATATATATATATACACATATATATGTGTGTGTATATATATGTATGTATATATACTGTGTAAGTGATACCAAGAGCACCAAGTAAGATGTCAGCCACACCTTAATTCATGTTTCCAGGGATTAGTGTGACAATATTAAGGAGGTTCTTTGCCTCTTCTCAGAGAAATCAATCAGAACATATGGGGTTAGATTTTAACATAAGAGACCCAAGTTAGATAGAAGTCAATGCTCTCTTATGTTAAAAGACACTGTGCTGATAACAAGACACTGTTTCTCAGGTTCAAATCCACTGTTCTTCCCACTGAGATACTAGGGCTGGGACACACCAATGGCTTTTCCATTTGCCAGACTGGACCCTAGAGGGAGCCTGGGAGATCGACTAAGAAAAGAGGGACTGAATCTGGTCAGCTCTCTGGGGCTTGCTCTTTTTCCCCCCATTTCCTGGGAGTGTCACCTCAGCTATCCTTCTTCATTCACCCTGTCAGCAGCCATTTTGGGTTTCTGTTCTCTATCACTTTAAAAAAATAATAATTTCACTGGCTAAATCAAGGCAATGATTAAAGGTTTTACTGTTGTTTCTATGGTTATCTCTTGTTCACTTCATCTTGATGTTTCTGGCAAAATAAATTGTAGAAAAGTTGAAAAAAAAAAGCCAGCCTCATGACTCTCTCTTAGAGTCATCAGCACTAGCTGGCAGCACTCAGAGGTCTTAGCTCCACAGGGTTCTTCCCTCAAACTTCCAAGGTTTAATAATTCCCACTTATCTTTGTACCCCCAGCTGTAGGGCGTAGCTGCTTCCTGTATAGTTTCTACTTTTATGCTATGTTAGTGTTTTCTTGTCTTTCAGTCTTCAATACTTCAAAATTATTTATTTGAAATTCTTTCTTTTAAAATAACAAGTGGTTTCTAACTGGACCCCAACGGAAAGATTAAGTACTTGACAGACAGCAAGCGGTACTGATTTATATTAAGGCTTTATTTTAATAATATTAGTCATAATCAGAATCATAACCCAACCTGCGCTCTGTACTCTTCAGGGAAGAGCACTAAAGTTCTTTTGGTTGATGAAATTTTGACAGTAATTATTTGTGGTGCATTATTTAAGTATACAAATTTGTCTTAAGTGCATTAATATTTGGAAAACATTTAGAACAGCACCTAGCATACAGAGAAGGGTGTGTGTGTGTGTGTGTGTGTGTGTGTGTGTGTGTGTGTGTTCATGGAAATCAATTTATCTACAGGGTGATTTGCCTATACATACATGTATATATTTTATATAAATGAAATAAAATTAGATCAAATAAGAGATAAAATATTACTGTTCTGCAAGTTGGTAGGTATGTGCAATAAAAATCCATAGAAATCCTATACTTGCTACATTTAGTTTCCCAGAACTCATTCAACAAATATTTATTGTTACAGGTCTCTGTTTTTATGGTTCTTATGAACATGCAATCACTGAACAAACTTCATGTAGTTAATTCAGCCTTATCTCTTCCCTGCTGCCCACGGTTTACAGTACTAAATAGGGGTATGACAGTCAGTCCCACCATGTTCATCTAACGTGCAATGACCTTATGTAAGCATACTCTGAATATTTCCATTTGTATCACATCAGGGGAACCATTTTACCATTTGCCTGATTTTATCCCTACAAAGTAATCATGTTTCACATTCCTGAATTTTTTTTTTGAATGGCAAAATCTGCTCTTACCACCATAACTTTCTAGATATTTAAATTGATTAGAATTGAAAGAAGTCAACATTTTTCATCGATGATATATGGGATTAGTCATTTTTTATAAATTTAAATAACTCAGAGAAGATATTAATAGTCTCTTTCAAAACTCAGAACACCTGAATGATTTGCATACTTCTGTATGAGATTGGTATTTTTGTACTTTTTCCTGAGATCTTAGGAGAGCTTTATCCTAGGAGACCAGTGAGAATTTCTGTTACTTTTTGTGGATTTGTCTGTGAGTTCTGAGTATGCGTGTGCTAGTAAACATACTCTGGGCAAGAGTTATCTCTTTAACTTTCCATTCAAAAACATATTTTTTCTATAAATAATGCTACTTTTTTAGAAATATTTTTACTAAAATATAGCTAACATATAACATTACATTAGCTTCAGATGTACACCAATATTATTCAACCCTTCTATACCTCAATAAGTGATCAAAATGCTAAGTCCAGCAACCATCTGACACCGTACCATTCTATCATAATATTATTGACTATATTCCCTATGCTGTACATTACATTCCCCTGACTTATTTGTTTTATGCCTGAAAATTTGAAACTCTTATTCCCCTTCACCTTTTCCCTCCCCTTTTTAATGACATACATTTGCTTAACCTATATTCATAGTGCATAACTTTTTCCCCCAGAGAAAGTGTCTGAATCCTACAACATTCATCTCTCCCTCCACATGTAGATCAAGTCAGTCAGCTGGACTTCTGATATGTTTTGAGTGTTTGAGACAGACACCATAGAACTCTGAAATCAAGGCTTTCTAATCGATCCCGTGTTGTATTTATCACATTCCCCCACAACTGAGACTTTTTTCTAGGATTCCATTAAATATAAGACCATAAACATCACTGGAAAATAGAGTTTATGAGCCTGCTGTGTGCTCTCTGTCAGCTATTGACATTTTTCTCAGTTGTTCAGTTACATGAAAAGAGTTTCTTCCAATTATCAGACAGATGTATATAGATACACTAAATCCTTAGGCAATCACACTGTAGATAAATTGATTTCCATGAACATTACGGAAAGTTATAGGTGTATTTTGATCTATTTTTAAAGTTGATTTAGAATTCACTGTAATAAGATATGTTCTGATTCTCCCAGTAAGTCCAGAAGTTCCACGAGTTACTTAAAATGCCAAGCATTACACACAAAAGGCCTTCATAGATATTTCCTGGATTCTTATTTTAAACAAAAAAAAAAGGGGGGGGACCTTCTAATTCTTAATAGAAGTGGAATCCAGTATTTCTTATTCTGAAAGAAACAAAATTAATGGGATTTTCTTGTGGGGTTGGTAAGAACTATCCAGAGTGAGACAAGTTTCTTGATTTATTTGTAGAAAAACATGAATTTTCATTATTATTCTCTGAGTCTAGGACCGTGACATTGAGCCAAGGACCTCTTTTATTTCAATTATGTATCCTGATCTTGAAAGGACTCTCATCATTTCTTTTGATTTCTATATTACAACTTACTTTTTTTTTTTTTCCGTTTTGTAAGTCCAAGCCAACATTTTACGTGGAAGTTTACAGGAGAGGAATTATAAACTACGGTATGATAACAATGAAATGATGTATTTTCTTTTTATAAACAACAAAGACTAATAACTATAAATCAACTGTGCTTTTGTTTTAATGAAGACTTATGTTCCACTAATTCACTGTTGGTGGTGATATGCTATGCTTCCCAAAGTTCCCAGTTAAAATCTGCATCCTCTGTGCCAGTATTTCTCTAGCAGTTTTCCATTTAGATGTTATTTGGATTAGTTAACTACTTGCTTCCTTAGAAGATAAAATACAAGGTAGGTCCTCTTCCACGTGCTTGGGAGTTGGAGCAAAGGAGCAAAGGAGGCTAGAGGAAGAGGAATTTCAGCTGTGTGGCAGAGGAACTTTTAGGGCATGAAGCAAGAGTTGTGACTAGACTGGAAGACTTACCAAGGTCAATCTTCACTCATCTCACAATTTTGCTTGGGGCCAGTACTCTGTAGTAGGATATTGAGGGCACATGTTGTTGACCTATATTTTTTAAACATCGCATGACTCTTGCTCAACAGTAATAATTAGAAAAACAAAGGATATAAAGAATCCACTTTATGTACCGCACTTAGGTGCTTTTTTTCCTTTTGGTGCAAGGAATAAGGAAAAGTCAATGGACAGCAGAAAAAGAGTGAAGAAGGTTAACTAAGAGGTTGTTAGTAGTTACAGAATAACTGAGTATTTTGTTAAGGCAAATGGGAACTTTGGCCCTATACACTGGAGTTGATTTATACAACCACTCTGTTACAGTGTAGGAAAAGCAGGTAAATTTACAAACTATCCATCACAATGTCAAGCATCGTCCTACTCTTTTTCATACTCTGCATGTGTCTGTGAGAAGAAACCATATACTCTAATAAAAATGATTTATGAGTTAGTTATAATGGTATCCAAACCCAGAAATTAGTTAAAGATATAAAACATCTTTCAGATACTATAAAGACAAAACAGCCTTTTCATTAGTATTTTGTATATGTGAGAGAATAAAACATCCAAATAAGTCATTAACTTTTTTGCTCAAATTTTGTGTGTGAGGAACCACTAGGTGACAGTGTGACTTCAGAGCAAAATGAGCACACCTTTTCTGAGTTCACATTAACTCTAAGATTTGAAAATTTAGCACTTAGGCTTGAGCTACATTTAGTTTTAGAGACAGCAAAAACTACTACTTATAGAGCTGCTTCCAGATTAAAAATAAGATTACAATATTAAAACAATTGTTATTATCCCAGTTGATTCTAATTTCTCTCTCCATACTGTGACAGGATTTTCAGTAAGAGATGCCTTTCATTATGCAACAGAAAATCTCCTGTTTTCAACCTTCATTGTCTAAGATGATATTGCTGGTTTCTAGATTTTTCTAGATAATTCTTCATTAAGTTACCACAGTTTATGTCTGCTCCTCACCCATCTAAGTTTTTAAAAAAGTGGAGTAGCATCTCCCATTTATATATCTATTTTGCAAAAAAAACTAAAAGACATTATTTTTGTTCAATTATGTGTACAGAATGATCTTGGGGGTAATCTTAGCAGTTTTCCCTCATTATTAAAAGATGTCAGCTATGTGGCTTAATAGGTAATATAAGCCGCCATGCAGGAATTCCTGAGTTCAACTATTCTGCTGAAGTTCTTGCCCCTCCCAGAGCTTTTGTGCTATGGTTTAAATCATGGATATATTGTCTATGTTAAAAGAGTCATAGGTATCTGTATAATTAAGAATTTGGTTGGCCTTTGTCCCTGGTTGCTGGGAGGAATTTCCTAAGTGACTGGGTTGTCTTCATTATTCATGGTGGGCCCCTAAGACAACACCTGATATTTTATGCTAATGAATTGACTTATGGTTGGCCCCTCCATAGTTTATACTAACATGGTTAGTGTTATTGATGGAGGATTCAGGGTGGGGGCTGGCCATGTCAGAAAGATAAACCATGTGATTAGATGGTTGGGGCTTTGAACTATGTGATATCAACTCAACTTCTGGGGAGGGGAAGAGGACAGCATATTGAGTTCAACCACATGACCAGTAATTTAATTAATTATACATACTGAAACCCAGTAAAAACTATACATGAAAGCTCAGGTGAGCTTCCCTGGTTGGCAATATTCTTGAGTTTTTTCACATATCTATGTGTTACGGAGACCAATTCTTCCTGAGGGCATGAACGATTTGTGTTTGAAACCCTCCCAGACATCAGCCTATGTGTCTCTCCTTTCGGCTGGTTCTGATTTATATCCCTTTGCAATAATAAACTGTAGTTATAAATATATCATTTTCCTGAGCGCTGTGATTCATTCTAGCCAATTATCAAACCTGAGAAGGTTGTGAGAATGCCTGAATTTATATATTGCTGTCAGAATTAAGGGAATCCTTCTGACCCCCAAAATTATGGCTGATTTCTGAAGTGAGGGCAGACTTGTGGAGGCCTAGTCCTTTAACCTTAAGTTTGATAAGCTCATTGCAACATGTCAGACAAAAAGCCCATATTTAAATTAGTTTAACATACTGTGATAGATATTTGGATTTTTTCTCAAAATCAGCATATGATTCTCCTGTATATTTCCCTCAGGTATTAGTACCACTTGCCTAGGAATACCTCTTTTCAATTAAGCATTGAGTCAGCTCTTTTTCTCCCAGAATAGTAATTTATGACTTACATATGAAAATATTGGTTTGATGATTTTGACCTTTGGGTGCAGGAGATTTTTATGGGAGGTGAGTGCATTGTAGTATCTTTCTTTTTAAATATGAGCTGCCCATTTTTCTGTTGTGCCTTCAGGGAAAGTATAACCTAGAGAGGCAACCAGTTGAGAGAAATAGGTATCTTAGGACACTGTTATGCATCATTCCTTATCTCAGTGTGAAGAGGGGATCCGAAATAATCTGAGAGCAGTGGCACAATATGGTTGTCATTTTTAGGCTGTACCTAACCTGAAGAAAGTGAACATGTTACCTTTTTTTTCGACCCAGCTTCAAACGTTCTCTTCCCCCTTTCTACTAGCATCTTGATTTCCCTATATGGAGGGAGCATTTCTCCACTGGGAGAAGACTTGACAGAGGCAGTATCTATCCGCACAGTGCCTCTCATTACCAAGAAGTCAGAAGGGCAGATATGTGACTTACATTCTGCCAACCGAGAGCTCTGATTTCTCAGTAGGTGGCATAAAGTTGTAGGGATAGCTAAAAGTCAGTCAGCTTTAGGTAAGCCAAAGTATTCCTCTCTCTCAGATTCTGTGAGTTGCTCAAATCTTTCCAATAAACTTGAATTTTTCCATTAGGTAGACAGATTTTGTTGCCTATAATAAAAAATCCTGACTCACTAGAGTAACTTAAAATCAGAAAGTGACTTATAATTGTGTTTAAAAATAATTCTGTAAAATAGAATATTCTCTACTAGTAATGGCTCTAAACAGAATTATGTCCATAAGAACCAGGCTGGGGGCAAAAAGAATTAGAGCACATTAGTAAAGCAAGGACTGCTTCAGACACTTAGAAAATATATTAATGAGCTCGACCATAGTCTGACCCATGGCATGGCATGGAATAGAAGCAGACATGACACAGGAGTCAAAAGATGAATGTCAAGCAATGAGAAAAAATGTTGTAATAATCAGATTCTAAGATATTTCTGCCTGAAGAGGGAGAAGGGTTAAATCAAAATATGTGTAAGTATATGAAACCATTATGTTATAACTCAAAAATATTTGCTAAAGATCTAACACATGCCTAACACTTATAGTGGTCTTTTTAAAATGGCCCCTTTTCTCTTTTAAATATAGAAGATAAGGTTAGAAATAAGAAATAACATTCTAAAAAAAAATCTATTTAGGAAGAATTATTTAAGGTGGTTGAAATTTCCTATAGAAGATATACAGAAAACAATTATTTTTCTACTCTGGAATGGTTTAGATGGAAACCTAAGTTAGAAAACCCTGGGTATTCTGAATTCTGTATTAAAAGCAAACATTGCTATAACAAAAATTTTCAAAGGAAACTTCACTGGATGGAACATTGCCATTAAACATGTGGTCAGAGGAACAGTAATATCATCAATGCCTTGGATCTTATTAGAAATGCAGTGTCTCAGGCCCTACTCCAGATCTACTGACCCAGAATCTTCATTTTAAAAATATCCCCACATGAGTTGTATGAGAAGTACTAGAATAGACCACAGAGCAAATATCTTATTGAGCTCAAATCTCCCACTTTGTAAGCCACTGTTTTACAAGTCAATAAGGCATCTTTAGAACATGAATTAAATTGCTTGGTTCCCTAGCATTTGTTTAATGTAGTGAAGGTCTAGGCCAAAAGAACTAATTATACTGACAAATTATATTCCAGGTTGATGAAACTATGTGGCCATTTGAACTAATCTTCAGACTCAAATCTAGAAAAAATAATTTTGCTGACCTTAACTTTCTAATTTCTGTGGCCATAGTGTAGAAAATTAGAAGAAGAATAATTAGAATGCCTTAATTTTAAACAAAAGGGTTGCGTTTAGCCACAAGAAGTGAATCCCTTGTAGTAATACAGGGCAAAGACTATTTTTTTTTAACCGTATTTTTAATAATTTCAATTTGAAAATGTTAACAGATGTGCTCAATCCATCTGGGATACACACACACACACACACACACACACACACAAACAAATGCATATAGATATATAGATAGATCTATTTAGCTCTAGACTCCAAAATGCATGCCGTTGTGTAGTCCCTTCTTACACTGTATGTGCAATATAACAGAATCTGGTGAAAATGATGAACTTCCAAGACTGGCTTATGAAAAACATTGACACCTCCACCACATTCCCTGGATCAGTTGCTCTGGGGGAATCCAGCTACTATGTCGTGAGAACCCTTAAGCAGCCCTACAGTGAGGTCTCTGTAATAACGAACTGAGTTGAGGCCTCCTGTTAACAGCCAGCACCAACTTGCAACCATTTCAATGAACTATCTTAGAAGCAGATATCCCCAGCAGTTTGACTGCAATCTCATCAAAGACCCTAAAACAGACTCAACTAGTAAACAAACCACTATTTCTTTGACCCATAGAAAGTGTGAATAATAGATATTATTATTTTCTTTGCAGTAATTTGTTATGCAGCAACAATTAATGCCAGATATAGATATAGATTTACTTGATCTGAGATTGGTATTATATATACCTTATAAGCTCACTCTGCAATGCAAGTTTTAAAATGATTGTCTGTCATAAGAAAAGTTTTCAGAGATCCTCTGATTTAGCACCTCATTTCCAGAAGGGCCTCATTTAAGCCATTCAAGATAAATTAAAACTATTTATCTGAAGGTTTAGGAAGATATATTCTAGAAACTGCTGTGAAGATCATCATAAAAAACAAAACAAAACAAAAACAACAAAAAAATCTATTTGGTCTGCCATAAATATCTGATAGTAAAATAAAGAAATTATTCTTTTTTATGTAAAACCTTGATGGCCAAGAATTGAGGGTCAAAAGACTCAAACACTCTCTTCTCTGTTTCATTTCAATTTTTTGGATGACTTCTTTTTAAAAAATTGCACACATATTCACCTGATATTTTTCTCAAAATAGTTTAACTAGTATAAAAAATAGATATAATAAGAAAAGACATCTTCCTAATAAACAAAATAAAGAGGTGTTTGAGGTTCACCAGAAACCATGGTAAGAGTATAGATACAGATATAGATATAGATAGATAGATGTAAGATAGATAGATAGATAAATATCTATCTATATCTATATCTGTATCTGTATCTATATCTATATCTATATCTTTATCTATATCTATATCTATATCTATATCTATGTAGCCATTGTCTTGTGGGTTTCAGCTAACTACATTCTAGGCTTCTAGCCAGGGGTTCTGTCTGATGGTTTTACTAAGGTGGTATGGGAAGTGACCTTTGTTGTGTGGGAGAACTCAGTAATTCACTCTTCTTGACAAAGGTTAGAGCCAAATGTAACTCACCTCACTCTCTCAAAGTAAGCAAGACAGAGCCAAAGTCTGTTGGAGTTAGTGTAATGCAGAATAATTCTACAAAACCATTCCAAATTGTTGAGAATCTCACACAACATAGAGACATTACCCCAATATAAGGAAGAAATAAATCATCATAAAAGGCCAATAACAAAAAGAGCTGAAATTATGTAAGTACAAATTCAAGTGTGAACTTCAAGTCTTTACAGATTGATAATGAATAATAGCAACAATTAATAATGAAGATCTGCACAGTAAAGTCATTTCTCACCAACAAGTGTGGGATTAGAAGAGAACAGAATTCACAACAGATGAATAGAAACTGCGTAAAGAAGGAGAGAAATCTGGGCCAGAACAGAAGCAATTCTCTTAGTCACATTCAATGAAAGTTTCATCAGTTCTTCGTGAAGAATAGAAGTCAAAAACAGGCGGAACTCTACTATGTTTCATTGATAGTTTACAGATATAATTTAAGTTAGCTATATAATAGACTATACAGATATCACTCCAATTCATTGATCAGTTCATTGATCCTTTATTAATTCCTTTGTTACCTTATATAAGTCTCAAGATTAAGAGCCCTTTAACTTAGAAGGCAATACACTGGCAAGTTTGTGTACTCATAGAGTACATGGGAGTACAGTCTACATTTTGGCACTATCTGCATGCCTGGGCATTAAATATCACATGTGCACAATGAAATCTGGGCTCAGTCAAATTATAATCATCCAGATTATGTAAATAAGTATTTTGTTTTGTTAGAACTGAACAATTCAGAGAAAGAACACATTTTTGGATGTTTAACTGTTCGGGGTAAATTATTTTCTAAATTCACTATAAAAATTTTTTCCTGTCAGAAGGGAGAATGTACAAATCTTAACGGATCAAAGAGTGCCATTAACTCTAGGTGTATACCATCTTAGAAAAACATACCACTCCGTCGGAAGTATTGCTGTCCCTCAAAGTTGGACACACAGTGGTTTGTTACTTTCTGTAGACTTAGGAGAAAATTTGATTCTGCTAACTTGTCATTTGGGGAAAGGTAGCAGCTATGTTTAAAGAACTGCCAACGGAGAGGCTCATTTTTCATATCTGCTTTTTATTTATGATCATGATCCTTCTCTTGCAAAGACATCACTTTCCAGTCAGAGCAATGAGCCTTTTTCATCCCCTAAGGCCCCTCAGTAATGATCTTCCTCATCTATTTTTAGTGAAGCTATAGGCCATGGTCTAAGAGTCAATAAGCTGGGTTCTTCTTTCTGGTTCTGTGGCAGATTGGCTATGAATCCTGAGAGCAAATTTTTCTTTCCTGACTATCTATTTTCTCAAATGCAAAGTAGAAATATTTTCATTATTTTCCTCTTCCCAGCAGGATGTAGCTGGAAAAGATCTGTGAGTTCCTTGGGAAAACATGTCACATAAATGTCAGATAATATTTTATTTTTCACCAGGTTAATTCTAGTTTAAGGGGGAAATCGAGGGACATGGGCAAATAAGGTGGCAGCTTGAAGAATAATTTGGTACATATTTTAGAAGAATAAATAGCTCAGTCCTGACCTCTAAGTCTTTAGTAGGAATAAACAGAAATACTCAGCAGGTGACTGAGGTGCATATACTTCAGTCACATATTTGGGCTCAGGAATCCAAAGAGGAAAGGTATGAATCTAAGAGATGAAAAGGCTTGGAATCAAGTGATGGTGGAAATAATAAAAGGAAGAAGTATATTCCCAAGACTTAAGGGCAACTTAAAATATTATACGTCTATTTCAGGGAAGTCTGACTGTTACTGTTCACTGTGTACATAGCCAAAGGTTTTGGCTAAGAGCTTAGAAGGAAGCAGTTGCCTGTCACTTTTGCCAAACATATTGGAATGAGATATTTTCAAGGTCTGCTTATCACTGGGTTTTGAGGAGGGTTTTATGCTTACTTCTACTGTATATGTTGCACCCATCTTTTCCTTTTTATTTCAGCTCCTGTAGTTTAGGGTCATATCTCCTCATAATGTGTACTACTAATTCAACATTGTGCCCACTCCAATCCATTTGACACATTGTGACCAGAATAATCCCAATATTATAGCTTTTCAACTCAGATCTTTAAGTGACTCCCTCATTTTTTACCAAATGATGTATGAGTACCAGGTTTGCAAATCCAAAGCCCACCACAGTTTGGTTTTTTTTCATCTTCTACGTTCTTCTATAGCAGATCTAAGGTCTGGCTATTCTGTGTTGCTTCCCATGCCCTGATTAGGCTTGTACCTTACTTACTCTAGACTATATATATATATATATTTATTTATCTTAGCATGTTTCTCTGACCCTTTTAAAAAAGAATTTATGAAAACCCACCTGTGAAATTTCAGACCATGTCTCATTTCCTGTCTCCACAATAACTTTCCTGATATCCCCCATTTGAAAATAAGCCCTCCCATGTGACATTAGCTTACAGCATTTATATGTCCTGTTCACATAATTACTTAAATTATAATTCATTCATTTATCTTTCCCCGTTCATTTAGTCATTCATCAAACATTTACTGAGCCTATATTATGTGCCAGGGTCTAGGTGGAAGTTGGGGATATAGAGACGTAAGACACATACTTGTTCTTGCATAACTCACAGACCACTGAGAACACAAATGCGTAAGCAAACAAAGTGCACTGTGAAAACTGCTGCAAAGAAGTGGTGTATCCAGTACAATATGAGCAGAGTGGAGGAAATCCTAAGACTACTTAAAGAACTAGCAATTGAATCTAATGAAAATACTAACAAAAGTATCAAAATAATACTAATAGTAAAATGAAATACCATACTAATCATTCTAAAGCGCAGTAAAATCCCCTCAAGTACAATTATTACCACCACTTTTGGATGAGGGAAGTGAGGCTCAGAGAAAAGTTATTTGCCCAAGGCCACATAACCAGTAATTAGCATAGCCAGGAAAACACGAGAGGAAAGTGTCAGGACATTAGAACAGGATGGGGCTGGGAAGTGGAACATGGAGAGAGATATTATTTCCCCTACTAAAGAGTAAGTAATTTTGTTTTGGAGATCATGTCTTATACAAGTTTTCTTCTCATGTATTGCTTATGTAGTAGTGTCTTTAACAATAATTTTTTAAAGTAAATATTATTGAGTATAGACTGAAAGAAAGTTCAGACTATGCCAGGTTAAAGTCATTGAAACTTTAGAAAACTTACTAAATAAAATCCCCTCTGTTGCCTTAAAGCTGTCAAATCGTTTGTTCCCCGCACTCTTCCCAGGATATCACAAGGGAGTGCTTCAGCAAACTGAGGCCTGATGGAGAGATATCGGCAAAACTTCCTTGAGGGGATGTCTCAGCAAACTGAGACCCATGGAATCATACGTCTCTCCCCTTCAATGGTTGGTGACTCCATCCCCTGGGGTTATGGGTGTGTGTGAAGGCACAGTACGATGCTGGAGCACAATGGGGACTTTCGGAAAGACAGCCAGCAGGCACATAATTCACAGATCTTGAGATTAACATACTCAATTGTTAACCAATAAAAGCCATTGTGTTGGCCTATTAGGGGCTCAGTCCTTGAGGCTTGAGTCCCTTGGCCCCGCTTGCACTCTATTCTTGACTACTGTCTTTCTTAACCCTGCATCGCCCTACTTGGTTCCCACAGCTCTTGTCATGAAGGACGACACACCCCTCTCCTATGAAGATTTGGAATTAATTGGGGTTAGACAGAGGTTCAAGAGATGGATGTCAAAATATTATCTTTACTAAAGGTAAAGGCTAGGTTGGAAGTCAGTTACCCAAATAGCCTGAAAGAACTATGTCTATCCTATCATAGGCAGCTCTAGAAAATAGCAGACCTTATTTCTGACATACAGCCTTCACCGCTAATCCTGCCTTACCTGAGCACACGAGTTTCCTTAGAAAGATAGGGAGAGATTCAGAAAGGGCAGGGCAAAGCCAGCCATTCCTGCTCTCAATTTTACCAATCCTTACATGTTCCTCCTCCCCTGAAATGAGAAAGTGAAGAAGCAAAACAAACAAACAAACAAACAAACAAACAAAGGCAAGGAGAGTTGCTTACATGGATTCTCTCCACATGGAAACCTGTGGCAAGGACAAAGGATTTTAACCCCCAATGAAAATTGCTTGGTGTTTCTGGTTTTTCCCATGCAATGTTATACAATTGGAAATGAAATTGTTTTAAAAGTAGACTAAGTTGAAGTTAGAAAATCTGGTTTCTAATAAAAACTCTGCCACTAATTAGTTTTGTGGCCTTGAAAACAACTACTTGGGCATAGTTCCATATATCTATAATTAATAGAGTATTGGGCTAGATCATTTTTTTCGGCTCTAAAATTCAATAATCTGTGGTATAGGTCTCTTCAACTCTACTGCTATGTGTGGGATAAAAAGCTCTGACAATTTCAGCCATGCAATGTTTAACTTCCACTTGAAGGTATTACTGGCCTTTTGTGAGGCTTGTGGTTTGGATTTAAAGAGGGAATAAAGTATAAAGAAGATTCTAGTCACAAAGTGTAGTAGGAAGTGGCAACAAAGTCACTAAACTCTGAAACTACTCAGGGTCTCCATGGTCTTAGAGTCACGAAGACATTACTTCTGAAGATTCAGGGAAGAATCCCCCAAAAGTGCACACTATGGTTTGGTTGTTCCAAACACCTTTCCAAAATATGCAGTTAGATTTTTCACATGCTTGTTACTTATACCCACATTCTACTTTATCCATTAGATCTTGTTTTGTACATGTCTGGGCTCCAGTATTAAACTCCAAGGCAACTCCAAAAATAACCTGTACTTTCTGATGCATGAGGGATGGAACGGTAAAACTCATGTATGTAAATCATGGGATTTTTATGACTATATCTTATCAGTGAACATATATTATTATTCTGGAAGAACAGACTCCTTGTAGAGTAGTAGTATAAAGTAAACAATGTTTTACTTTGTTTGAATGAAATAATGGATAGAAATTGAGATAAGAGAATATCCTTACTCTATTAGAATTAATACATTTAAGGACTAAAACATGGAAAAATACAGGGAGCTTATTATAAAGTTTATGGAGTTTTCTAAGCATAACCAGATAAAAAGTGCTTAGCATTCACAGATCTCTCTCTGTTCTTTCACATTATTTTAAAAACTCCAAATTTCAATACCTCTAATTAAATGAATTTAAAATTTAAATTTGGGGACATGGAAGTGATCTCTAGCCCAAAGATTTTCTTTTAGAGATGAGACAGATTCTCAAAAAGGTTCATTAAATTGTGAAAGTCATGGACATTGGAGCCAAGAGGAGTCCCAGATTTCCAATTCATTGTTCTTTTTTGATACTGGTGCTACTTCTCTACCTTTAATGAATTAACAGTGGTAGGGGCTCCATCTCTCTTTGAACATGCTCTAGTATAGCAAGGTTAATTCTGGGCTCCCAATTAATCATTCCAGAAAGGTGCTCCCCTCCTCCTCACCTCTTTTGAAATTTTTTTTAAAAAAAGAGTAACCCAGGGAAAGGGGATCTTTTACTCTGCTTCTTTCTGCTATCTTCCCTTTTGATCTTTTCTCCAACTTTTCTGGTATTCCCTGGACTGGGTGAACAGTATTTTTATACCTTGGATATGATCATTTTCCCTGTTCTGCAGATACTAAAATAAAAACCATTCTGTGCTTTCCTTGTCTTCCTCCTTTCATGTTTCTTTCTTTCCCTTCCTTTCCTTCCTCCTTTGCTTTCTTCTTCTTAATTGGATGCAAGGCAAGATGGATATGTTTGCTCCCAGTACATTGTTCTGAAAATAAAATCTATGGCAAGGCCAGAAGTGCTCTTTTTAAACCACAAACACAGTTGTAGACACTGAACACATTGAGAAATAACCCCCCAAAGTTTTCTATTTCTCATTAACTTTTAAAAGCCTTGCTGACTACGTGTGCTCATTACATTGAGTTGTAAATGATGTTTGAAGAGAATGATTCCAGCCCACTCACTGCACAAAGAGAATACAAACAAGCGTTTTGCAATTGCTTTTCCAAGGTGATACATGCTGTAATATTGAACAGAGTTACTGCTATGAAAGTCTTAAGTCCCAGAAGTCTCAGACCACTGAAAAACGAACATGAAATGAAAATATGTAACTTGTTCCATATTAACTCTCTCACCTCCCACCAACTTATTAAGTATAGGTAAAAGCTTTCTTCTCTAAGATAAAGTGCCACATGAGGAACTCTGACTTCTCATTCCCTCTTACAACTAATTTTTCTTTCTTCTCTGGCCTATTTGTTATTAATAACGCCTTGTTAATGCTAGAAGCCATAGCTATATGTGACCAATGCTGGCAGTTGCGTGAACAGGACAGCTGTCACCAATGGCCACTTCTTTTCCTAGGCAAATTGAACTCACTTTCTGTTGCCATTTGTAATGAATATTATTGTAGTTTCATCTCTTTATCTGAACATTGCAGTCGTGTTTGGGTGACTGGAAGGGTTACAGTCTCGTTATCATAATTGTTGTGGTTCCTTATGGTCTCCTGAGCAGGGAATCTATCATATCAAAAGGTCTTTAAACCATCAGCAGAAAACCCATTAAAGATCATCTTCACAGTAGTAAATTATCTTTTGAAGACCTACTCTCATCAAGAGAAATGCTTTTTATTGAGGCAAAAAAGAAAAAAAAAAAAATGGTGCAAACACCATGAGCAGCCTTTATGCTTAACTTGGTACCTTGGGGTGAGCAGCATTAATACCACCCTAAATATATTAGCCCTATAACATTAGGGACAAAACTATGGTGTGTGATGAGGAAAACTAAATGACTCCAAAGGACACACTTTGATACTGATTGCCTGGACCTAACAGGCCTACACAAATAAACCATGCTTATGTTGAGAAAATTATTTTCAGAGAAATCCGTTCTACCTAAAATCTTTTAAACAGATTTTTCTAGGCTACCAGCCTTAGGAAGAATGAAGAAGGGATGGGGTGACAAAAGCAGTGATGGCTAGCTGAGCCTCTGCTGGGGGAAATCCTGGAAACCAAGTTTGCTCAGTAGAGCACTCTCCTTGCGGCCTTGCTGATCCTGTCGTTTCTGAAGCCCTTGACGAGTTCCTCCACATTTTCACTGGTCAGTGGGAGGTGAGATGGGGAGCGGTGCTTTGCCTCACTTGACTTTTCCTCCATTGCGAATGTCACTGTCATGTTTTGGTGCCTTGGCAGCTGAGCTCCTGTCTACCACTTCCGTAGCCACTGCTCTGACTCATGGGTCTTTGCTGTGGTGTTCAAATGCAGCACTGCTGCTCACTGTCCCTGGGACCTTGGGACATTACACACTTCTATTAATGCCTCTTCTTCCAAGAGCCTGTTCTGAGCCCCTCACTCCATATTTTAGTATCCGGGGCTCCAATATTTCTCCTAATCTAGTCCCCTAAGGTTGGGTAGCTTTTATCCAGACAAAAATGTATGCTGTGTTCTCCCAGACCAAGGTAGCTGTGGTCCTTATTTGGCTTCTTCCTTTTAGTTCAGGGCTGGATATAGAAACTGAGGGGAATTATTTCTTGATTTCCCCTCAAGAGGAAAGAATCTTATGCTGCCCTTCTTATATTATCCCTTCTCCTTTGGAGTTAAGTTGCTAGACATGATCAGAATTCCCATGTTAAAACTTGCAGAGTTGACCCATCTCTTTTTGGCATCTCTTTGAGCTTTGAAAATATATTAGATTGTTGTCCATGATTGTAGACAAATCAACTCCTAAACAAATGATTAGTGGAAAGTAGGAAGTATAGCACACTGAGATCAGGGATTGTTGCTTAGAATCCTTGCCTTGCCTTCTACTACTAGCTGTGTCACTTTGAAAAGAACCTCCTAAAATTGTTGTGAGGATTAAATGAGGTAATACATGGAGAGCGCTGGTAAAAATGTTTGATACAATATCCAGTTAGAGCACATCATGGCAGAAAAAAACTCATTTATGATAATAACAAAGAAGATTAAATCCCTAGGAAGAAACTCAGTAAGAAATATACAAAACATATATGAGTAAAATTTTTAAATTCTCCTAAATATTATAAAAGTCAAATTGAACAAATGGAAAAACACCCCTGTTCTTGAATATGATGACACAATATCCTAAAGTAGACAGTTCTCCCTAAGTTGATTTATAAAATCTGCAAAATCCCAATGAAAATGCCAACAAGCTTTATTATGGAGTTAGATGTTTATACTAAAATCCATAAAGAAAAACAAATATGCAAGAATAGGTAGGGAGAAAAATAACTGAAAATAAATAAAACCTAGGAGGGATGGAGCTAGCCTTATCAGACATAAAAACATACTATAAGCCATCTATAATTAAAACAGCATGGCATTGTCACATGAATAAAAAGACATATCAGTGGAATAGAATAGAAAGACCAGAAATACATCCAAGCAGATATAAAAATTTAGTATATGATAAAGGCATCTCAAATCACAGGAACAAAAATGGACTTTTTTTTTTTTTTTTCAGTTTCAGGTGTACAAAACAACATAGTGGTTAGACATTTATAAACCTCACAAAGTGATAATCCCCCTGTCTAGTAACCATCGGATACTCTACATCGTTATTACAATACTGTTGACTATATGAATATTCCTTATGCTGTGCTTTTAGTAAAAATTATAGTTGGCATTCAATATTATTTTATATTATTTGCACATGTTCAGCATAGTGGTTAGAAATTTACATAATTTATGAAGTGATCTCCCGATAAGTCTAGTACTCATCTGACACCAGACATAGTTTTTACAATATTATTGACTATATTCCCCATACTGTACTTTGCATCCCTGTGACTATTTTGTAACTACTAAGTAGTACTTCTTAATCCCTTCACCTTTTTAACCACCCTCCAAACCCACTCCCATCTAGTAACAATCAGTTTGTTCTCTGTTTCTAGGAGTCTGTTTTTGTTTTGTTTGTTCATTTATCTTGTTCTTTAGATTCCACATATAAGCGAGAACATATGGTACTTATCTTTCTCAGTTTGACTCACCTCTCTGTGGTAGGTTGTTTGTCTCCATTTCATTTAGGAGTTTTTTCCTGTTATTTTATTGTGGACATGTTTCTTTGTTTCTTCACTCTGTCTACCTCTCTGTGTTTGCTTCTATGTACTAGGTAGATTTCCTATGTCTCTCAGTCTTTGCCACATGGCCCTATATAGTATGTGTCCTGTGTAGTCCAATGGCACAGTCTCCCTGGTCACCTGTGCATGTGTTCCAGGAGTGTATCTTGTGTGTATTCTCCTGTTGTGGGTGAGCCTTGACTGCTTTTGGTGCATCAGTGGGTGGGATTGACTCTCAGGTCGATGCCTATTGAGACCACACTTGGGGTCTGCCACTTGTGGGCCTAATCAGGTAGTGCTCTGGTGTGGTCTAAGGCAGGTCTCTGGGTGTGTTGTTTCTGTTGTCTCTTGGGATGGGCTTCTGTGTAGGCCAAATTCAGCCTTGCTATGCCTGGCCTAGGGCTACCAGGTAAGAACCACAAAGATATATGCAGTTGGCTGCTGCCTGTACTGGACCTGAAGTTCTGTGGGGGTGGCCTTGCTGTGAACCGATGCTGGCTGCCACCAGTAATGGGCCAGCTTAGGCCAGTGATGGAGCAGCTCAGGAAAAGGCCCAGGGCTCCCATAGGTCTGTTGCCACAGGCTGTCTGTCTATAAGGCTCTGTCACTGAAAGAGCCTCCTTAGGTGGGTGGGCTGGGCTGGTTGACCCAATGGAGATGCTGCCCCTGGCGATGCTGCCCAAATTGGATGGGGTGGGGTCCTGAGGAGTCACAAAGTGAGGCCAGTGGTTTCCACAAAATAAATGCAGGTTCAGAACTTGCTTGAGTGCTGAGTCTGTGAGCATCCTGCAAAATGCCCTGAGAACACTGAGGCCAGCCACCACGAACCTCAGGCCTGCAGAATCCTGATTGTTACCAAGAAAGGTTATAATGCAAGCGGGGCTGATATCCCACCACTGGGCTTTCAAGTTGTATCTGCCTAATAATGTCAGATCCAAACTTCTTCTTCCTTTTTTTTTTTTTTTTTTACACTTCAGTAAAAGATGGAAGAAAGTGGTGCCACAAATTTTTGTAAAACAACCCTAACATTTTCCTAACGTCAATGGACACACACGCCTCTCTTATTTGAGGAAGCAGTGCTCGGTAAAGGCTGCCACATGAAACTCTCTGAATAGCCTAATCAATTCGAGCTTCTGTGTCTGACTACAGTGTGCTTGTAATGTCAGGCTCTCTTTTTACTTTCAGTGTTGTTCCCTGTCATCACCTCCTACGCAGTCTCTGCCCTTCTAGTCTTATCTCTCATAAGAGGTTAAGAAAAATTGGAGGGAGTTGCTAATCAGCCAGCAGGAACTGTCAAAACATCAGTCATTCTGGACTTCCTCCCAAGAAACAAAACAAATTATTCTCCCAACCAGCCTCCTCACTGCCCTCTGGGCTCAGGTCTAAACTGTCTGAACTCTCCCATATGGCTCTCAATGTGTGATTGGGTCATTCTATCAGGAAGCCACTCAAAAGGCATTTTCTCAGTTTGATTTATATTTTCCTTTTATCTCTAATACGCTCCCAGGAACACAGAGTTTTTCTTTCCTGCTTTGTTTTTCTGCTTGGCCAATTTCGTTTTTCCCCTTATGTTCCATAGTCCACTCATTTACTAGATTTAGGGGCAGGAAACACCATAAATTTTTTGTTGTTGTTGTTGTAGATTTGATCATGCCATATCATGCATTCTATTTTTATTTGCATTTGTGAGATATGTATGTGTGTAATCAACAAATTTCAAAAGATTTAAAAATTCCATTAAACAACAAAGTCTTTGAACATTGAAGCACATGAAGCATTTTCCTATAAAGAGCTTTCAGAAAGAGATTCTTTATAAATACATACTATTCCAATAGTTCAGGTGCAATGTTCTAAAATTAAGTCAAGTCAATACGTATTTGAAAACGTAAGGAAGCGATGGCATGTGAAAACAATGTCTTGTCCATTTTCTTGCAATTTGTGAACTTATTTTAATGTTTTATTGGACAATATGAATAGTATTGATGGACCAAATTCAGTTTGTAGATTATAATGAAACGAACATGCTTTTAGGAAAGTCTCAGAATTGGGACTGGAATTTCTACATTTAGGAGTGGACTTCCCACTTGGACAGGCCCTAAAAAATATCAACAGAATCACTGTACAATCTGTAAGAGTTGTATTCTAAGTCTCCTCTAACATGAGGGAAACATCCTGTCTTCTCCATTCTAATAGTGTGATTAGTACCACTTGTCTTAAAATACAGAAGGATGTAAAACTGTTGCTGCTGTCAAATCATTTATAATTTAGCCATGTTGACAAATGCATAGGACTTGAAGACAGACTTTAGACATAGAATGTAGACCTTAGAATTTCGTACTTAAAATTCTTAGGGGTAAATTTCAACAGACTTAGAGAATGAGGAAATTTCTATAATCTACAATAAAGAAAAAAAATATGTAGGAGAAGCAAAAAAGGGGGGAAGACTTAATCAGACAATAAAATGGATTTGTGCTCCTTCTGTGTTTTGATTTTCCATTCCATGCTAAGAAATCCAAATCCTTGATGAATTGTGAGAGACAATTTATTTTCAAGAGAAGAAAGGGTCTCCTTCTCTTTGTGAGTTATTGAATAATCCCAACTCAGAATGTTTCCGACTTCTCTCAAACGATCTAACAAACATTTTATGGTGATTAACTCTGTTTAGTTGCCCACAGACTCTCAGCTCCCACGGCTCTGCTTTACCTTTATAAGTGATACTGAAATCCAGAAGGTCCAGGAGAGGGTATGGGAGAGATTCACTGAAAATATGTAGAGTAGCCATAATGCTGCTACTACCACACACACACACACACACACACACACACGTATTTATATACAAATACACATATATAGTAGTAATCAACTATTACTGCTGTTGTCTGTTTCACTAGGCCATTTCCAATTGAACTATGAGGCAAAAGTCCCTTTATTTTCTCTCATAGGCCTTAAAAGCCCTAAAAGGCACGTAAGTGATGAATCTGAGTCAGTCCATTAACATCATCATTAATTATATAAATCAAGTCCTTTAATCCTCTACAAATTCTTAAGTAAATCCAATTATTTTATTTGTTATATGTTTCTTATCCCTAGTCAGATTCACTTACTTGCTCGTTAAATTTAAAACACAACTGAAAGATTGACAGTGCCTACATACACTTAGATTGGTGTACTAGGTCACTCACTGTTACTAGAATATTTATTATGCTCCCACCATGTATTAGCCTCTGAGGAAATAAAAGTTAAAAAGGTGAATAAGTGTTGGATACTATTTTAGTTGTTGAATATATGAAGATAGCAAGATAATGTACATACTTTCAGAGGATCAATACATGGCAGGAAAGCTAGAGCAAATTTATTTTTAAGATGACATCTTAAGTCTGCACTTGGAAGCATCCCTTCTGTTCTTTTTCTGTTGTTTCTTTTTTTCCTTCCAGCATAATGATTTATATATTACTCTGTCAGCTCTTGATACACAAATTCTCACCCCTACCCCTGTCCTGCAATATGCCCGAGCCTAAGGATACCCCTTTTCTTTTAAACAAACATAATAGAAAAAACATAAAAAATGATAACATCTCTATGGTCTAGAAATTGGACAGAAATACATAGCCATGAGCAGGGCAGAAGTTATGATCCTGATGGATTTCATGTCCAGAAGTAAGGAGTTTGGCCCCTGTAGAGTAAGAGACTAAAAGTGTTCCACACGAGGGGGATTGAACCTGTGTCATTGAGGGGGAGAGAAGTATGAAAAAAATAAAAAAACAAAACCTGCTGCAGATAAGCCCTGGATCTCTAGCTTAATTAACATTCCAGTTTAGACAGGTAGGAGGATACAGACATAGCCTGTAGAAGTAAACTAAACCATCAGCTGGTGAGAGAATAAGAGTTGTGATATCTAATATATCACTTGAAAAGAAACCTCATAGAGCCTTAGGGGTCTGGGTAGAGTCAATCACAAAGTTAAGTAGGGCATGAAAGACAGAACTTCTCACTCGATAGAGATTGCAATCCTATCAATGAATCCTATCAAAATTTCAATGAAACATACTCTCTCCCAATCAATAATCAAAATATTGATTCTAATGACAGTAAAATAAGATTCTGAAAAAGATATTAAAATCAATATGTTGAGAAACAATAAAGAGATAAGTAAAGGAATAATTTACATTAGGAAAAATACAAAATTATATTTTTAAAGGAAAGATGGATTGTGATAGGACAATGTTCAGTTGGTACAATCTAAGAACAAAATAGTGAACTGGGTGAGGATTTCACCAGAATCCTTATTCATTTTACTAGTTTTATAGTCAGATAAAGAGATAAGATTGGAAGATAAACTGAGACAATTGCAAAATTTCTAGAAGGAAATAGAGAAAATGATAGATTTTCCATATTTGCAGACATAATAGCTGAGTGTTTTCCAGAACGTAAGAAAGATATGAGTCCTCAAATTGAAAGTACTCTTAAAATAACAAGCAAAATGACATTAAGTTCGCACCAAGACCCAGAACAGTAAAGCTGTAGAATACATTTCTCCAAAGAGGACATATAGATGACCAATAGACATATAATAAGATGCTCAACATCACTAATCATCAGAGAACTGCAAATAAAAACCATAAGGAGATATCTATCATCAACAAGATAAATAATAACAAGTGTTGGAGAGGCTGTGGAGAAAAAAGAAACCCTCATACACTATTGGTGGGAATGCAGATTGGTGTGGCTGCTATGGAAGGCAGTGTGGAGGTCCTCAAAAAATTAAGAATAGAATTACCATATGACCCAGCAATTCCTCTCCTGGGTATCTACCCAAAAAGTCTGAAAACGTTTATCCATTAAAATATATGTGTTTCAATGTTGGTTGCAGCTTTCTTTATGGCGGCCAAGACATGGAAAACACCAAAATGTCCTTCGATTGATGATTGCATAGAGAAGATGTGGTACATATACAAGATGGAATACTACTCTGCCATAAGAAAAGATGAAATAGTGCCATTTGCTACAACATGAATGGATCTTAAGATTATTATGCTAAGTGAAATAAGGCAGACAAAAAAAGTTGAGAACCATATGACTTCACAGATATATGGGATAAAAACTGAAAGCAAAGGAGGAACAAGACAAACAAATAAAGAAACAAAAACTCATAGACATAGACAATAGTTCAGTGGTAACCAGAGGGTAAGGGGGGAGGGGAAATAGTAGAAGAGGGAAAAGGGGGTCAAATATATGGTGATGGAAGGAGAACTGATTCTGGTGGTGAACATACAATGTGATATATAGATGATGTATTACAGAATTGCACACTTGAAACCTATGTAATTTTACTATTCACTGTCACCCTAATACATTTTAATTAAAAAAAGAAATATGTTTAACTTTTATAAAATCTTCAAGAAAAGAAATAAGAATAAAGAAACACTACTAGTAAGAGAGAGGGGGGGGAGAAAAAAACCAAAAAAACAAAAAGGCTCCAGCTAACAGTTTATCAACAAGAATAGCCACTGGAATATAATGGAACAATAGGTGCAAAATGCTAGAGAAAAATAACTGTCAGCACAGAATTTTATATGAACCAAATGACTATTCAAAAGTGTGAGCACATCTGAATATTTTCTTACTTATGAAGACAAAAACAGTTTACCACCCACACACACACTCTCACTGAAAGAACCAGTAAAACTTTCATTCAGCAAGAAGGAAAAACAAACAAACTACAATGAGAGAGAGAGGGAGAGAGAGAGAGAGAGAGAGAGAGAGAGAGAGAGAGAGAGAGAGAGAGAGAGAGACAGGAATGTCAGGTGAAAGAAACAAGAAGTAAAGAAGAGAAAATGTTAAAACTACACTGAGAAAATTTTTTGTTTCTTAAGGAAGTTTCTTGAACTACCTAATAGAGTAGATACTAGCTATATGTAGCTATTTAAGTTTAAATTAATTAGTTAAAATTAAGTAAAACGAAAAATGCAGTGTCTGTGTTATATTAGCTATATTTCAAGCGTTCAGTAGCCACATGTGCATTGGATAATTACTGCATTGGACAGTGAGAATATAGAACATTACCATTATTTCAGAAAGTTCTGTGTGACAGCACTAGGGATAGTTTAGGGAACCTGGAAAGCTATGTAATTTACATGCTTCAAGTACCTAGAAAGAGTATAAATAGATGATATATCTACCGCCTTTAAGAATATCAGCTTAGGTCTTTTATAAAATCCTGTTTAACGAATACACTGTTAAACCCTGTTTAATCAGAATACAATTTTCTCCGCTCTTTATTTTGTATGGTAATCAGTAGCTGGAATAAACCAGTTTTCCAGTCTCATATACAAACCACCTCGAACTGGATAAGATCTTGTTAACTTTAGCAAATCAGCCTCAGCTATTAAAATCTTTAAAGGTATACCTTAAAAAGAGTAATTTGCAAAAGCATGGATGATCTTGAGATTATCATGCTAAGTGAAGTCAGTCAGACAGAAAAGTCGAGAACCATATGATTTCACTCCTATGTGAGATATAAAACTGAAAGCAACAAACGAACAAGACAAACAAAAACTCACAGACACACACAACAGTTTAGGGGTTACCAGAGGTAAGGGTAGAGACAGGGTGGTAGAAGAATGTAAAGGGGGTCAAACATATGGTAATGGAAAGACAACTAACTCTGGGTGGTGAGCACACAATGCAATATATAGATGATGTATTATAGAATTGTACATTTGCAATCCATATAATTTTATTAACAAATGTCACCCCAATGAATTTATTAAACATTTTTAGAAAGGAAAACAAGAGTAAGTTTGGAAAATCATCATTTGTTCATGTTAAAAGAAGTCATATGCATATGACTTTGGACTACATAAAACCAAATAAAAATAAAACAAAACAGAAAGACAACAACAACAAATCCTCCTATTGATTTCATATGTATGCATTTGTACTTCATTTTTCAATAGTAAAAGAAAGTTGCATAAATTAGATATATTGTTTTGAAACCTTTACATAGCTTCTATCATAAATTATGTTACAGCCTTAGATAAGCAGAGGTGGAGCTAATTGGATATTTTAAAGTAGATTAATTACTCTTTTCTTTTTTCACAACATCCATAAACTCTGTTGACTCAATCATTTATTTTCTCATTTATTCACTTACATAAAAATTATGTTGAATGCCTGCTATATTTCAGGTACTCTGCTGAGATAATCCTTGCCTTTAAGGAGTTTATTGTTTACTATAAAAAACAAACTTTAGATTTAATCATATGAAATAGTTGTATTTGTAGTTCAAAAATGGCTGACTATTGGCAATTCATATGTTTAATCTAATGCATAGATGATTTTAATTCAGAGTAATAAATCTGTAATGAAACGAAATATATGCTGCTGCTATGAGATCATACATGGGATCCTAAGTTATCCAGCAGGGCTTCGTGGAAGAAATGAGGCCTGAGCTCAGATCTGCTGGGAGAATAAGAGCTGGATCAAGAGGAAATCGTGTTCTAGATGAGGGTAAATGGGATCAAATATATGGTGATGGAAGGAGAACTGACTCTGGGTGGTGAACACACAATGTGATATATAGATGATGTATTA
This sequence comes from Rhinolophus sinicus, assembly GCF_036562045.2. Taxonomy (NCBI): domain Eukaryota; kingdom Metazoa; phylum Chordata; class Mammalia; order Chiroptera; family Rhinolophidae; genus Rhinolophus; species Rhinolophus sinicus. The sequence continues at coordinate 143,439,511 of NC_133753.1, forward strand.
CAGAATTGTACACTTGAAACCTATGTAACTTTAGTAACCATCATCACCCCAATCAACTTTAATTTAAACAAAAATAGTGTTCTAGGCCGAGTAGTCAAACTGTCAATGAAAGACTGTTACAAATCAATCTGCTCTGACCTGTATGCTAAGTTTGGAGATTCATCTGTTAATAATGATTAAGCACTTTAGGATATATAGGAGAGTGGTGAAAGGATTCAATTTTTTTTAAGTTTCTATTTATTAACTGTATGCGATAAGGGCTAATAACGAGAATAAGGGAGGGAGGAAAGAAGGAATAAAGGAGGGAGAAAGGAGAGCAAAATCTCTGGTGTCAGGCCAAGTTTTGAATTTCAGGTCCACCACACTTAAGCTTGTAACTTTGAGCAATTTACTTAATCTATCTGACTCTTAGCTCTATATCTTTAAAAAGACAAAGATCATTGGAACCCTTGTACATTGTTGATGGGAATGTAAAATAGTGAAGCTGCTATGAAAACAGTTTGGGGTTTCTTCAAAAAATAATAAAATAGAACTACCATATGATCTAGTAATTCTACTTCTGGGTATTTATGCAAAATAACTAAAATCAGAATTGAAGAGATATTTGCATTGCTATGTTCATTGAAACATTTTTCACAATAGTCAAGATATGGAAACAACCGAAAAGTCATCAAAGGATGAATGGATAAAGAAAATAGGGTACGTACACATAATGGAATATTAATCAGCCTTTAAAAAGAAAGAAATCCTGCCTTTTGTGACAACATAGATGAACCTAGAGGACAGTATGCTAGGGGAAATAAGCCCGTCACAGAAGAACAAATACTATATTATTCCACTTATATGAGATAGATAAAATAATCAAACTCATAGAAGCAGGGAGTAGAATGATGATTGCCAGGGGCTAAGTGGTGTGGGAAATGGGGAGTTTCTATTCAACCGGTATAGAGTTTCATTCATGAAGATGAACAAATTCCGAGATCTGCTATATGACATTGTGCCTATAGTTAACAACATTGTATTGTACACTTCAAAATTTGTTAATATATTCATGTTAGATGTTCTTACTACAATAAAAAAAGTCAATGATAATAGATACTATATTATTGGGATGAAAAACAGATGATGTATGCAAAGCAATTAGAACCTTGACTAACACAGTTCAATAAATCCTCAATACCAAATGGTCATTTAGTAATATTACAAAGGTGCTTACTGTTAAGGGAAAGAGACAGGGCAATAAGCAATCATGATATTTCGGTCTTACTACTTTACAAAAAAAAAAGTAACATAAATAAACAAATATATAAATAAAATATATCCAGGTACAATCAGGTGCAATTTTAAATAATATATAAAGTTGGAAGTATGTTTCTTTTATATTTTTTTAGTGAAAATTTTGAGTTAGCAGGTTTCAAATATCAAAAGTTGTAAATGGGTATACAGTGAAAAATCTTCTACCCTTTATCCGTTATTACTCAGTCTAACCCTTTCTACCTCCCCTCAAAGCAGGTAACAACTGTTAACACTTTCTTCTTTATCTTTTGAGGGATGCTTTTACAATAAAGAAAAAAAATGAATATTTTGTTTCTTGTGTTTTGCATAAATGGTGGCATGCTGTACACAGAGCTACACATTTTTTTCAGTAACTGTTGGGTAGATATCTTTATATATTATATATAGAGGTTCTCCTCATTCTTACTATATACCTGAGTAGTATCCCCAATGTATAGATGTAATATAAATTAACAGGTTTAAAAATGTGAAATTGCTGGTAATTGACTTTTAGACCTATGCAAACAACAATTTCATATCATTTGTCATATATTTAACTAATTCCCTGGTGAAGGACAGTTCACATTTCACAAAGTTTTATTAGAATTCAGCCGCATCCATTCGTTACGTATTGTCTATGACGTTTTTGTGTAGCAGAGTTGAGTAGTTACAACACTCAACTGGAAAAGTTGCAAATATTTACTATCTGGATAAAAACTTTAAACCCTTATTGTAAATAACAATTGTTTTCTATCTGAAAAATAGATGACACCTTGAAATTGTAATTGCAATTGTAAAGTTCATCTTCTGTTAATGGAGACAATAGTTAACAGCTTCTAAGTTCTCTGTTTATATATTCACAGAAAAACTTGGAATTGAAATTGAAAATTAATTTTGAACAAGCCATTGATATCAATGAAAAGTCTGTCAATGTTTTATTTTTAGGCTCAGTCTTCTTAAATAACTAGCAACTGAGAAGTGGATTGGTTTTCAGCAGATTTGTGTTTTCTGGTGCTCATGCAATATTATTATTGCAACCATGATAACAAATAAATGTCAAAAAAATTTGTGCATATTAGATTTTCTTCATCAACTTTCTGCAAAATGAAAATTCAGTACTTAATTTTTTATTTAACATGGACTTTCTTTTTCATAGTTCATTGTTACTGAAAGTTTATCGGAAAAACACTTAGCATTAATCTCAATAATATAAATGTTTTAGATTCACACCATACAGTAAAGCAAAAGCATTCAGATTATTCTCTCTGTTCTCTATGGCAAAACTGTTTAGCTCCCATTTCACATGCACATTATACTTATACCTGCTTTTTAATTTTCCTTGCTTCTCATCTAACCTGCTCTTGGGCAGCCTTAAAACTCGTGCATCTCACAGGCCTCTGCACAGGATGCAACAGAAATGTTTTGATCCCAAAGCATAGGCACAGGCACAGATGTCAATACTTCCCCCATGATTGAGACCTGAAGGAGTTAGTTGCCCCTAGCTTCTCTTGTCCTAATGTTTTTTTTCATTTTAATTTTATTTTATTTTTCATTTTTCATTAGATTCAGGTGTACAAAGCAATGTAATAGTTAGACATTTAAACCCCCCATAAAGTGAAAACCCACTCCCAAGCTACTACCCTTCAGACACCTTATATAGCTGTTACAATACCTTCGACTATCTTCCCCATGCTGTACTCCACATCCTGTGACTATATGTACCGATATATTTAGTTATAGGTAACATTCAGTATTATTCTACTTCAGCTTCAGGTGTATAGTGCATTGGTCAGGCATCTACAGTCTATGACGTGATCCCCCTGATAAATCCAATCCAATGCCCATCTGGCACCTTACATAATCTTTACAACATTGTAGATTATATTCCCCATACTGTATTAACTGTCAACTTATATTTCTTAATGCCTTCACCTTTTTCACCTTGACCCCAACCCCATTCCCTTCTATCACTCTGATAGATGTAGTACCCATCTGGTACCATATCTAGTTACTACAATACTGTTGACTACATTCCTTATGTTATAATCTACATCCCCATGACTACTGTGTAACAACCAGTTTGTACTTCTGTTCTTTTTTTATTCATGGGCATGCTGTCCTTGAAAGAAAAATATTGGTTATTTGGTGTATAAAAAAATCTTGAGAAATGAAAAGTAAATTACCATGTGTTAAAGCAAGAGTTATGTTCACTGCACAGCTGATGATGTTCAGATTCTCCCCCAACCATGCCACAAGGATGGACGTCACAGAGCTGCCATGAGGATTCCAGGCAATTCCTGGTGACTTGTACTGAGTGCTCTAGTGCTGAAGGACTTCAGTTTTACTGTTCCAATTAACAGTGCAGTCTCCCAAAGGCAGCAACCTAGTGCCACGTATGCAGCAACCCAAAGCTGCATAGCCCTGCAGTCTGGGTATCTATACAGCTAATAGAAATGAGGCTCAGGTATTAGGCTTTCATCCACTCATCAAATTCATCCTGACAATTGAAGGGGAGGAGAGAAAAAAACAGAGGTGGAGAATTGCAATGCAGTGAGTAATTCAGAGAAGAATGAAGATGTATTCTTGTCCATGATGGGTAAGGCATGTGCAATATTAGCAAACTCAAAGCAGTATTAAAAATATCATTCATATTCACAATGCTTTAAAACACTGAGCTGGACAAGTAAAGTGTCTATATTGCCAAATTTTACTTAAGGGTCACAAGTCAATGATATTTGAATTCAATCCTTTACTCTACAAATGAGGAAATAGATGCCAATAAAATTTAAGTAACATGTGAAAGGGATATGACTAATCAGCGGCCACACTAGGATCAGAAGGTGTGTATTCTTCCTATGATGACTGAAAATTTAATGCTACCTTTTTTTAACCGCCATGCGTAACCCTTTCGTTCATAAATGCTTCCAAATATGTTTTAATGCATTTATACTTCATGAATGGAACCTCTCTTTGAGTAATATATTCAATAAATTAATCCTCCTCTTTGTAAAATACTACACTAATCCCAAATTGGCAAGAAATTGGAGCCCCTCCTGAATAGTACATCTTGCTAGGGCTTAAGAGAAAGGCCAGGTGGGTTTTTTTTTCAAAAGCATCTTGGTCCCATTCTTGCAAACGCAGCCCTTCTAAATATACCTCTACAAGGATAGCACACTGATTATGCAAATGAATTCACTGTTTTTCTAGGTCACAGCAGGCCTACCTCGACATAGAGTGTGCCAACAGGAGTATCAAGGGGTTCCTGCTGCCAGAATGTAAATGACTTCTACTGACAAAACTTGATCAGAAATGAAAGATGTTATGTAACTCTTATCCCACTCACTGAAGAGCCACGGTCTGAGACAATGTTTTACCACTCAAATAATAGTCATGTTGGCTTCCAGACTAAATGAGTTAGAAAGTTATTGCCTAAAATGTATTCCCGTTATTCTATCATTAACTTTGCATGGTCTTATAAACTCTTTGGGTCTCACATTCTTCATCTGAATAATTGTGTTTATTTTCAAATGGGGCTAGGAAGTGGGTATTTAACTATCATAGCTAATACCTTGTTAATACACCCAGGGAAAAGTTGATCAAATAACGTGAAGTGTTTGGTTTCCTCACATGTAAAACAAGCACTAGCATTGCTATCATTTAATTCAAGATGTTTGGGAGGATTGTTCATATATTATAAAATGTTAAGAAAACTCATGAAAATTCTAATATAAAGCACTTCATTGTTCCATAATTTCTTTCCACAAGGGGTTAAAATCTAGCCTCTGTATATATGGATTTCCATGTATACTGAATGTCTCACCATGACAGGAATTCTCACAGAGAGCAGTTACCTTTGCCAGTTGGAAAGGAATACACAGCTTTGATGGAATAAACACTGGGCGTGTACTAGGAATAAGTAGGAGCCAGTGCTGGTTCTGCTACTTACACCTATGGGACCCTGGCTAGCTGTCAACCTCACTGAGCTTCAGTTATCTCCATAAATAATAAAGTAAGCATAAATCCATTAAAAGGACTTTGTGAACCAAAAGCTTCTGTATAAAAAAAAAAAAAGGAGGGCAGGGCAAGGCATTGTTAGCGTGGCAATATAGTGGCTGAAGAATACTAAACGGTAACATATTTTGTTGCTTTTTCTTTCTGGACTTTTATCTCTTGTCTTCCTTTGGGAAAATTTTGGAAGAAAAAAGTTGGTTCTCATTTTGGCGAAACTTACATTTCAAGTGCAATAAAGATATGCATACTATTTCTAAGAGGTAACATCATATTTCACTTTGTGTAGTGTTTTAAAATTTACTATACTTTCATAGAAATTATATTTGATATTTACTTAATGCTCAAAATGCTACATATGATATTGCTACTCTTCTGTGCATTCGGCTGGACAACTATGACTGCAAAACTTCCGTATATACTTTTCCATGGAGGTTACACATCCAGGCTGTCTGTGCTTCGGTACACCTGAAATCTTTGAGTGAACAACTACAGAATTTCCTCTAGATGTTTACAGATCTGCCCTTTGACCTTTCAGGTTGTATAGTTTATGTTTAGTAATACAAACACGGACTTGGGAGATAGACTGATTTTAAAACTCAGTTCTACAAAGCTGTCTGACTCTAGGCCAGAAAATTTGCTTCTTGAAACTTCAGTTTCCTAATTGTAAGGGGTGATGATTTAATCGACAGCATATAGATGCTATGTGGATGACATGAGATCCCGGTGTAAACTGAGCTCTGTACTCAATGTGTGGCATGAGGTAGAAATCAATAACTGTTCCCTCCCTTTCTCCTTGCTCTTTCTTTAGCCCTTTCTTAGCTGACTCACTATTTTCCCAATCTTCCTAATGCTATTGCTTTCAGATATGACTGTTGCCTGGGATGGATTTTCATCCTCACTTTACCTGCATAGATAACACTTCTACATTTACCCAGAGGGAGGATTCAGGTCCCAGCTAAGATGAGAAAGTATGAAGGAAGAGCACTGGACAAAAGTCAGGAGAAGTCTCTCCTACCCGGCTCTGTGGGGAGTTGTATGATCTTGGGCAACTCACTTCTGTGCTCCCTCCCTTGTCAAATACGGATGGTCATAACCCTCCTACTTCAGAGGTAGTTTGTTACCTCAGACAGAATTATGGGAACACATTTTGAAAAGTTTGCTATCAAATTAAAATGAAAATAAATACGATTGTGATCATAGTTCTGTTCATCTGAAACATGTTCTAGACAATTAAAGGACCTTTCCCCTTCAAATACCATAACAAGGCAAGAGGGCAACGGTGTGACCTACTTTCCAATCCAATAATCTGAGGATTTTTCTCCTTCAGTGTCCCAAAAATCCCCAGAGCGCCCCAGCAGTAAACTTTGGGTGGGGTATTGAGGAACAGATCCGGAATGTTTCAGTATCCTATGGAAGGGGCATGCATGATTGGATTCAGGATTTCACTCTCAGTCAAGGTTGATGACTGCCATGGTGTATTGAAAAAAAAAATTACGTCTTTTTCATCTCCAAAGCAGTTGGCAAGTAAATGAAACTCTGTCAAGAATGTTTGATTTCTAACTATAGAAGCAGTGCATTTCCTCAGAATCAAAGTACTAGAACCAAAATTAAAACCACAGAATTCACATCTCTGAGTTTGATGTGCACACCTCAGGAACCGCTCACACAGAGTTAATCTCCCTAGTTTAATGACAATAACTGTTTTGACCTCTGTCTAAAATACATGAAGTTTGACATCAAGAGCAGATGAAAGCAGGGAAACATCAGACCCTTGTTCAGATAGGATGCAACAATTTTCCTTTCAAGGTGAATTACTGATAAATCTCTACAGGAGTGAAATTCCTGCAAAGCATTGTCTAAGGCTGAGCCCGTCACCATTCAATAAAGATTGAACTTTGGTTTATTTTTCATTTCGAAGTGCTTGTATGTGTTGTTTTTCCTTTCTACCCCACTCATTTTCCCTGCATGTGAACTCTTTTTATTATACCAGAAAGAGTTCTGGCAGAACAAAAGTGTCAAAAGAAATTCAGGCAGGCAGACACAATGTTAGCTGAACACAATAATGGGAGTTAGCAGCATGACTTGGGAAAAGAGATTTAGTTATAACACCTCAGAGACTTTTTTTGGTTGAGAAAAATGAAGCTAAAATAAAGTAAAAAAATAAAAACAGAATCACAAGTTTAATAAATTATAGAATGCCTTTAATTGGAGACACTTTTAATTGTCACTTAGAACTTGGGTTCATTGAAAATGCTTATATTCACAAGTGATCTCTAAGCCAAATGACATGGAATAGGAATACAGCAGGTACCTCTGGTCTTAAGGTGTAGTGATGATATAAAAACAAAGTAAATATTATCCTTCACTCATTCAATAGATGTTGATTAAGCACATACTATGCACCAGGTACCCCTAAGAAACAGACTGTATTAGAGACAATTGAGGGATAAATATTCATATTTCCACCGGATTCAGTACTTTAGAGGTGGGATTACCTTTCCAGATAGTTCTATTCCATTAGTCCCTAATAACATCACTGTTGACCATCTCCGATAGTCAGAAAAAAAAAGGAATTAGGCAGAAGTGATGGGCAGCAGATGTTTGTGCTTGGACTAATGGAAGAAGGCTCCAGAATGTGACTCAGGGTATATGTGGGGTGGGGTAAGAATGGTAAGAGGGTGCACTTTTAGCATGCGCAAGTCAAAGATACGTTAAGAGGGATAATATAAATCTCTTATATAGCCCTGGCTAAGTTTTTTTGGGAGGGTTATTTAATCCTCACAGTGCTATCTTTTTTGTTTAGGTTTTGTGTGTTTTTCTCTATCTTTGGAAAAACTAAGTAACAGTCAAGGAAATTACCAGCATTCTTTTTTTCTCCACCTACCAAGTCAAGAATCCCCCTTCCCTTTAGCCAGTCACAGAAATTAGGCTACACAATGTACAAGATGTAAGGGGGCCATTGGTACAAAACAATTTCTGCGGGAAGGGAGTTGTGATTTTATAGAGATATGGGGTTGTGCAGAAAGAAACTATGGGAGAGTCCGAGGTACTGAGAGAAGCAAAGCTGCTATTCAAGAGATGGGTTATGGGGAGAAAAAATGGAGAGTATAATTAGGAAAGGAGGCAGTATTCAAGTGAGACGCTCTAGAGGCCATGGACTGTCTGGTCAACCCCAAAGATCCTGACAGTGAGGTTCTTTTGTGTAGGGCACAAACATACAGATTAGTTAGTAGTAAAGAATAATTTTTGGAAAGATAAAATAATGACTTTTCTGCAAATATAAAATGAATAAGCATTAAAGTTTTTTACTAACTTATAAATGAGGGAAGCTATAAGATAAGGTCCCAAAGAAAATGTGTAGAACTAATATATACATATGGTACACACATGTATATGTATATGTATATATAGTCAGCCAGGAATGGTGAAATGAATTTGCTAATAGAAGCAAAAGTGTCTAATATCGTGCTGGGCAATAAATTGTAATGTCTGTGTTATTGTTTCAACCAGGAGGAATTCAATTTTATCTCTACTGGATAAAACTCATTTGCATAGTTATGAATAGGAATCATTTGCATTGCCATGGAGAGGAGTCACTTGCAACTTAACGTCTACAATTTAATTTCTAGACCTACAAAATATATAGTAGCCTAGTCAATAGAAAATTAATCAAAATACCACTTTCCTAGAAAATGCTTGTAGGGTCTACTAAGCAACAACCAGCATGCTGCTAAAAGGTAACATAGTGATATCTTTTGCCCATTGCCAAGCTTACACTTTTTATTAAATCTTAGACTAGGGGACAACTGTTTTATTTCAATCCCCTGGGTTGTATAGTTTTGACACTAATAAAATATTATTTAGATCTTCATGAAGGTTTAGAATCTGTTAGAAAAGTAGCCAATGAGTTATCCAGAATATGGAGGGGGATGACCTGTATTCTCCAGTCACCAGAAAATTCCTGAAAAAAGGTTTATTTCCTTAACTTTCTGTCTTCCTAGAGAATAATTATAAACATACCCTACGGGACAAAATAAAATATCCTTTTGTACAGCATTGTGATGCAAGGAACAGATTTAATCGATAATCTAAGAGAGCATTACTTGAATGCACTCTTCATTATCTGAACACTCTGACTAGTCTACTCAAAATGTTCTTTATTTTTAAATATCCTGACTCCTTTTTTAATGAGACATTTGGGTCCTATCAATTTATAATTTCCCATGAATTTTCCACCTGCTCACGTAAGACACATTGTTCCTATGGTTTTGGGTATGGTACAGTACGAAGTAGGTCCTAGGCTAGCCATAACCTGGTGGGCTCAAGGGTCCTGAGCAGTATTTTGGGGGAAGGGAGTACACCAAGAGAGATAGCTGGGCCAGACTTAGAAGAAAGAGATTTAATATGGCCGCTAACAATAGAGAGTGGATTAGGCAGTCCAAAATTTTATGAAAAAAATAATAGGCAGAGCAATGATGAAATTTAGAAAAAATAATCAGTATTAGGAGGTATAATTCAACAACCAGCAACTATTGGGAAAAATTCCATTCATAAATCAGACAATAGCAGTGAGACATCTGCGGATCCAGAGAACAGAACCCAGCTTACTTATTTTAGAGAAAGCTCTAAGAAGAGTAACCAAGGTTAAAGATAAGGAAAAGTAACGTTGGTCTAGACTTTGGACAGGGTAGCTTTTTGAGAAACACTGTCTCTCCTTGGCACAGTCTATCAATGTATAATTGGTAAGACAAATTTTGTGAGATGCAAACAAGGGATTAAGAAGGGATTCCTTAATCTAGCTAGGAAAGTATGCTGGGATTTCCAGTGGTACTAAGAGTGGGGTTGAGACTTGAGTTAAGAAGATTTTAAAAACTGGAGTAGGACTGATTTTGGGATGGGATCAGGAATAGACTCACAATTAGGAAATTCTGAGGGTAATGGCACAGACACAAATCGGGAACAAGATAACAGCTGTCTCATTATTTTATTCTCTTTTCACCTTGAGCAAAACTTAATAAAGTATGTCTTGTTGACCATCCTATCTAATATCCTGGGCTGCATTTAACTGGCTGTTGGTATAGAAAGACTAGTGCATGTGAGTTTACATCCATTCTACAATGTCAATAACTATTCTTTTTGTGTATCAACTTTTAATAAGTGATCACACGGCCTCTTTTATAAAAACCCTGCCCCTTTCAGACTTGTTAACTAAATTGACATGTATTTCATATAGTTTCATCACTTGTTCTCCAGGTTTAAGTCTTCCAAGCTTTATAATTTTATATCTTTTCTACCTATTGTTATGATTATTTCATGGTTTTTGAAGTTAATAAGCTTATATCTGGACTTTCTCTTGATTTAAACCTAATTTTTAGTCTGTGTTTAAGTTATTATTTCTACTCTATGACCCCTTACTTCCTGAAACTTTTTTATTATCTATTCCCCTCAGTCATTATGTGCTAGATGTAGCTCATTTTGATTCTACCAGCCCACTAAAGCTCATTATTACATGTTCAGGAATTTTGTAAGTGGGTTGTTAAATTGGTCATGATGGGGCCAGGGAAATTTATATCAGGGAAATTCATAGTTTTTGCAGCTGAAATGTCCACTTTATAGATGAGGAAAATGAGGTACAGAGAGGTTCATTAATTTTTCTAAGGTAAAATGCTACCAAGTTGTGGTGGTAGCACAACAATGGAGTTCTCTGTTCTAACCCATGCCATGGGTATTTAGTGCTTCTTAGTATAAAGGTAGGGTTGAAATGCAATTAAATAATTCAGTTCCTCTTATCTCAACTATTCCAATACATCTTAGCTAAAAATAAAATAAAAAAGAAATGGTACGATTTTTAGTATTTTAGTAAAAGATGGAAGATGTAACTATAAAAGGATTTAGATGCTTCTGTTCCTGAAATAGGGTTAACCTTGTAAGACTCCCTCTTTATAAAGATTGTTTTCTCCCAGAAATTACAATTACACTTTATATAGTTGGTGCAAACTTAATTATGGTTATGAAACTTGATGAGTTAATGTCTCCCAATAAATAAAAATGATCGTTAATACGTTTCTATGAAGTTCTATATTAAAATGGTGGTAGACATAGTCATGATACTAAATGCCAAGACATGTACATCATGAAATAAAGACCTAAAAATATACAGTGCAAACTAGGGATATCTCTCTATTATTAGTTGATATCTATAACTAGTAGATTGAACCAGTTAATTCCCCACCACTACCAAAATTCACGAACATTTACATCTAAATTACAATACACCCTGCCTTTATCCCTTGCTTTATAGAGTCACATATTTCCATCAGGGACTAGCTACGTGTCCTTTTCAGAGGAAGTTGCCACTATCTTCCTTGCAGAGCCAGTTCTTGGCAGCATCTCTTAAAAAAAAAAAGAAAAATCTCAACAGGAAACCCTGCTATCTATTCTGACTATGACTCAAGCTGACCAGAAGTCCCTAAAGATAAGCCACTTATCAGGTTTCTTTCCCCTGTTGACTACTTCATACCCTTTTGAAGCTTCTTTCTATTAGAACCATCTATGTAGCCCATTCTGTCAACCAACTTCTGCATTATTTAACCACTGTCCTTTAGCATTAAAAGCAAAACCTTATTTATAGATCAGGTAAGAAACAGTCTTTGAATAGTGGGAGCTCTTCCAATTCCCTCAATCCCCTCATCGAATTGTTAATCAAAGCTTATGATCAGATTATGATCTGAACTTTCCTCTCTTCCCACTGCGACAATCTTAGTTCAATCCTTTATCATATTGTTTGCATCAACAACAGTCTCTTTGCTGTCTTTGTATCATTTATTTTTCTCTTTAGTTATATTTTTAATTGCCTTTAGAGTTATTGTTCTAAAATATAAATCATATCACATTCAATCTCTAAAGGGTAATAAATGTGTTATTTAGATCAACATTTACATCTTTAAAATGTTAGATCCAAAGATAATCTATTGTTCAAATATTTTTGTTATTATTAATAGTGTTCTCCTGGCTATAAATATAGAAGAGTAGAAATACATTTAAAAATTAAAATTATTTCAAATACATTTCAGAGGTACCTATTATTAACATATTATACCTTCTTGTAATGTTCACATAGTTTTCTTGGCTATGGAATTTGGTAATGTCATAAATCAGCTTAGCCCTAGCAAGATGTTGTTTGAAATGAGCTTGTTTTCCAAGAAGGTGAGGCAAATGCTGCTCATCTTATTTAGAATACAACACTATTTGGTTTGCTTTCCTTTTCTCCCTATTTTGGTAAGAATGGCAACCTCTTTAAAATGTTAACTCTCAATTCATTCATATTTAAATAAGACACCCACCATATATTTTAATTATCCCTTTGTTAATTCAAAGCATTTGTGCACACTTTGTGTATGTAGCACCTAACCATTTACACAACAGATGAAGAAGCTGGTTCTTGCGTTCAGGGAGTGTGCAATCCCACAGAGGGAGTTGTGACAAGCACATCACCTCTTTTAAAACAAATTACAATAGCACCAGGGTAATTAGAAACAAAGGGACCAAATGTTGCTGAAGATGAATATGCTTTCTTCCAGGGTCAAGGAAACTTCATAGATGGGTAGCAGTTGAGCTGACTTTTGAAATGCAGGTACATTTAGGGATAAACTACTAAAACAAGAATAGAGAAAGGAAAGTTGGGAGAATGTTTAGAAAGAGTTGTCACATTGAATGTGTGGAGGTGATGCAAGATAAAGCTGGAGGATGGATCTTCTTGACAGCAAGGAGGAGTTCCAATTCAAGGACTAGGTATTCACACATTACTTGGTGGAGTGGGGGCATCCCTGAGTGCTTCTGTTCAGGAAAATGACAGAATTATATTTCTGTGTTAGCAAGACACATGCAGCAGCAGGCTATAAGATTGGTAAACAAAAGGGAAAAGCGTTTCAGAGTGCAGGGTAGAGGAAGCCAGAGTCTCAATTAGAATAGTGGTTGTGAAGACTGGAAGGAAAAAAGAGAATTTAGGAAACAATAAAGATTGAAAGTGACTGGACTTACTGGCTGAATGTGATAAGTGTGATGAGAAAAGGTAGAGAAGGAATTAAAAATGTCACCAGTATCTTAATCTAGCATAACCAGGAGAATGGGATGGATGTTCTGGGGGGCGGGTGAGGGGAGAGAGAGAGAGAGAGAGAGAGAGAGAGAGAGAGAGAGAGAGAGAGAGAGCAGAAGAGAGGGAGGGAAAGAGGGAGAGAGGGAGGAAGGAAGGAAGGAAGGAGAAAGAAGGAGAGGAGAATTTAGATGAAAGATGCTGTGGTTTCAGATATGAGGATTTTAAATATTAATCAACTCTTACTATGGAGATTTTTTTCAATATCAGGTTCAACTTACTTTTACTTTCAGAACTTTAAAAAATTCATTATTATTACTTTGGCTAAACTATTTCTCCTTGAAAAGGAAATTTAGGCCATTTGTCACTGTCATGCTAGTTTCCTTTTTCCCTTTTATGCTCTTACCTCTACGATATTTATATCCTGTAATCATGTTCTCCCTCTTTAGAGTACATATGGGTGGTTCACACAGTCCCTTCCCCTGTATCCTGCACTGTAATCTTCCTGTTGTTTGGACTGGCCTCACATGTACAGCTACCCTTGTGCCACCGCATACCTACCTTGCTGGTACTATGCTGTCTGTGTCTGCTGGAAGGGCAGGGTATTCACCCTAGAGAGGCAGGCTTGAAATCAAAGTTCAAGCAAATATTCTGGATCATAAGTGATGGGAGTGGGGAGTGGGTACACTGTAGGGTCTTTGAAATTGTTTGATTTGAAACTCAACACTTGGGCAAGATGCCATTTTCTGATAATTCAAGGTTTAGTTAAATACAATCAGCATATTGATTATGGTGGGCCAAATGACCCTGTTCCCTCTGCTTATTTAAAGAGATTCTCAAAGTTAAAATGTTGTTTTGCAATCCAGTGATAATTCCTAACTGAATTATAACTGCCTTTGCCTTATATTACAGATGCAAAATACAAAATTGTATTTACAATAGGGTTATGCTTTCTCAATTGTGATTCTAGTTCTGATTTCAATATCGCCACTCCATTCTTTCTGGTAACTCTATACTACAGGAAATAGTGACTGGGGATAGTGCCAATTTGGAATTTATATACAGACAGTCCTGACTGATGATGGTTTGACTTACAATTTTTCAACTTTATGATGGTGTGAAAGCGATAAACATTCAGTAGAAAGCATACTTTGAGTTTTGATCTTTTCCAAGGCTAGCGATATGCAGTACGGTATTCTCTTGTGATGATGGGAAGCTGCAGCAAACCGCAGCTCCCAGTCAGCCATGAGGTCAAGAGGGTAAACAATTTATACTCTATACTGTGCTGTGTTGCCAGCAATTTCTATTTTTGTTTTGTGTGTGTGTGTGTGTGTGTGTGTGTGTGTGTGGATATTGTGTTTGGGTATTTTTGTTCCATCATGTCTACAAAATGCCCATCTGTGCCTCTGGCTTCTGGTGAGAAGAGAGGAAGGCAATTACAGATGCTCCTTGACTTATGATACAGTTATGTCTCAATAAAGTAAGAGTTATGAGCACATTCAAGGTAGGCTAGGCTAAGCTATGACATTTGGAAGGTTAAGTGTATTAAATGTATATTTGAGTTAATGATATTTTTCGTTTATAATGGGTTTATCGGGACATAATTCCATCATAAATCAAAGAGTATCTGTAATTACATACATAGTAACACATATTTACGTGGTATTTATATAATAAATAATACCATGTTTGCTTGCAAGGTTTTCTGCCTTTAACATTAACATCATCAACAAAAACTGAGGGATTTTTTTTTTTTTTCGAGGAACGACGGCAACTGGCACTGACATACCTCCGTTTGCTCATTCATTTGTGGTTAAGTCTGGGAAAACCCATAGGACTGAGCAGGATGGTGACATTCCAACTTTCAGACTTGCTGTATAGAATTCTGGCCTCTCCATTCTAAAATGCTTCATTTCCCAAACAAGTGATTGCTTAATAACATGCTCATGATTACATTTCCCTCTTTACAATAGTAATCTTAAATATCTGTCTCTTTATTGTGTCATGCCCTCTAATCCGTGTCCTGTTTTTAATGCCTGGCTGGTGACTGCAACCCCACTGAGACAAGGCTGTCTGTTCCAGGAGAAGGGCAGGGCTCCTGCTGCACAGAAGTCTGCAGCAGATGAAAGGGCAGGGAGGCGCCTTCATGCTGGCGGGACTTTCTCAGCAAGGAATTCTGAAGCATTTGTATTGTGTGATCAAGAGGGATTTTGTTGGTTTCTGGTACCAACAAAATTCCTCTTTATCATAGGAGGGGAAAAAGAGCAAAGGGAAAAGAAACCAGAATGGTATTTCCTTCCTTTTTTGTAGTCATTGATATGGAAAAAATAAAAAAAGAGACTTTCAACTGCTTTATGTTGCTTATACTAGAATAAAAATAATAATCCTTTTAAACTACTGTATGATCTATTTTGACTCTAACTTTTGACTGTTTACTTTTTGGTTGTTGTTGTTTTTAATCATGATTCAGAGACTCCAAGTACCAAACTCAGTCCAGGGTTTCTTGACAAGTCTACTAGTCTTTCACTGACTTGGTGAAACCAAAGGTAATTTCCCCCAGATGAGATAATAAACTAAGGCTATAGATTAGCTAAACATAGCCTACATATTTCTAGGTGATAAATACCTTTCCAAAACAATGTTGAAAAAAAGCATGTTTTCATTTTTTAAAAAATTATTCAACCTGAAGCACAAGTTATATGTATTGGTATTCTTCTAAGTACCATATTATTTATTTGCTAAGGCTTTTAACGCATACATTTATTTTCAGTGGGTAGGAAAATAAATGATATAGAGAACTTACAAACTTAAGATAATAATTCTTCTGAATTCATGTATTAGATTAATTGATTTACAAACTACTGGGTCAATATTTAAGTCCAAGTTCGCCATGATTGACAATTCCAGTTAGGAGTACAAAAGTAGGCATGATGCTCTCTAAAGGGGGAAAGTGAAAACATGAAAGACAGAAAAACTATAGCTTCCACAGTCCACCATAAAACACTGTCAAACTTGGTTCTGTTCATCTCTTTTCATTAATTGCCAGAAATGATATAGCCAACTTTTTGGTAACTCTACTAATATTCATGATGTGTATTTTGTGTACTAACCTTATTCATGATGCATTCTTTTTTTCCTTATATTTTTTTTCTTTTAAACTAATTTTAAATTGAGTTTAGCTTATGTTATTTGCAATGGCTTTTAAATCTAGTTTGGAGCTAGATGTGGAGTACATATATGAAATTAAATGTATATTTACTTACAAAGACAAATTTTCCATAATACACATTTCAATAATTTTAAACAATTCCATACAAATAATACTTTGCTTAAAATCAGTATTATGTGTGTACATTTATTAATACTTCTCAATTTTTCTGTAAAGTAACAATAGACAATTCTAGATATTGAGGTCCTAGTATGGCATCAGGATTTAAATCCAAGCCTGGCCATGACCTAGTATAGTTTTCCAACCTCTCTCTTCTAGGCACACGACTTTAGAGGCAAAGGGAAAGTCAGCTAAATTAAAGGAGCCAAGGTGAGAGGAATGTTTCATTGAGTATTTCAGAACCTAAGGCAATTTATATTTGGTATTCATTGTTTCACATAACACCCATTTCTCTCTCTCTCTCTCTCTCTCTCTTTTTTTTTCAGCTCTTTAGAATCTCCCCAGTCAGTTCAGTTACATTTACTGAGTACTCCCTAATTATACTGCATACTTGGGTCTTCATCCGTGCCTGAAAATATCCATTTCTCTCATAGCTTGTTTAAAACAGTTTGGAGCGTGAGGCTCAAGTATTTCAACTCAAAGTGGTAGTTGTCTCCAGAAATTTTAGACAGTTCTATAATGCTAAGTGTTACAAAAACTGTGTTTGTTTTCTCTGGGAAGTTGGTGGAGGGCAGGCACATCTCTCCATGTTATCCTCCCAGAACATACTATTTGTGGTAGAGAGCAACAGCTCTTTGCAGCTCCTCCCATCAAGAGATGGAGTCTATTTCTTTACCTTCTTGAATTTGAACTGATCTTGCAACTTGCTTTGGCTAAGAGAATACAATGGAAACCAAGTTACAGTAGCCATGAACTTGACCTTTAGGAAGCTTTTCACACTTCTGCTGACTCTCTTGGCCTCCTGTAACAACAATGTGAGCAAGTCTCATTCTGCTAGAAGATAAGAGACACAAAGAGCAGAGAGGAGCCATCCCGGCTGAGACTAGCTGGTGGGCAGCTTCCAAGTGATTGGTCAACTGTCTGCAGACCATGAATGAACCAAGGCAAAATGAGCCTCACCGGGCCTGGGTCAGCAGAAATGTCCCGCTGACCCATATACTCATAAGCAGTAACAGATGGTTGTTTTAAGTCATTAAGTTTGAGGATGGTTTGTACATGGCAATAGGTAACTGACCAATTGCTTTCACATCCTCTGAAAGTGGTCTGCTTTCAGCTCAACTTTTCCCCTTTCTTCATAATGATCATTGTGAGTTTGAGCTGTCATAAACTTGCAGGTAGTTTATATGAAAGGGAAGCCTCCATGATGAAGTGAGATGACATCAAGTACAAGCATTAGATCTTGCTCGTCCATTGTGGCAGAAAACTCAAGAGAGTACTTTTCTTCTTTTTCAAAACACATTAGCTAAAGTAGCCTTATGTCTGTTAGTCAATATACAAATATGCAGAAAAAGCAATTCCGTGCCTGTGTTTTGTTATTTGTTCTATTATTGAACATAATTTACCTTCAAGAAGTTTGGTTTCGTGTCTTGAATAAATTCCCTTTTTAAAATTTTAGACTCATATTCTGAAGTTTTCTTCCAAGAGTAAAACTCATAGGCTTCAAATAGCTTAAATATCCATCACTTGCTCACTATATATGTACAATCAGCAGTACAGAGAACATGGTCAGTGAATTTCCCTGTTGAATGTTAAGGTTCTATTTTTTGCTTGGTTAGAATAATAAAAAAGAAAATACTGTGATAAGTCCAAAGTTTTTAATACTTGCAGCATCTAATCTGTCTTGGTAGTTGAAATATGCTAGATAATATCAGAGACAACACATTTCATGAATATAAGGAATGGATGTTCAAATCCATCATTAAAGTAAACATACTAAGGAGAATGTTCTGGTTTTTGACTGAATATTGCCTACATTTCCCATTTCATTTGGAAAGCCTCTAGAAATATGCTTTCCTGATTTACAGGAGAGAGAAAATCAGCTGGTTTCTAGTAAATTTATATATCCTACTTGGAGGTTTGTTTCAATATTCCTTGATCCTCTTTTTAGTTTTTTTCACAACTGGCCTCAATATCCATGTGTTGTTCTTGGTTCATTGTTTAAATTGTTCACTCCACCTATAGCTACTCTCCAGAAGACCTCTCCAGATTATTTTACACCTTTCATTGCCTCATGACCTTTCTTGGAATCTAACATCTAATAATCTTGTAAATTCATTCACTTATTGTATTAATATATGATCATATTTTTGTTATTTCGTTCTTAGAGATACACCATATTTGCAGTTGTTTGAAGTCTTCCATCCCTCAATCTGAAGGAGAGACTAATCAATCATAAGAATTTCTGGCACTATGTGTTATGTGTCAGGAGCCCACTGACACGTCTCATATCATTTCTCGGTTATCTGCCATCCCCATTTTTAGACAAGACTCCTTTTGGAGAAAGATCTCCTTTTCTCTCTTGCTGTATTCCAACCTGATTGGTGGCTCAGTCCTAACTGTAAGCGGGGCAGGTCCTCGACATTCTTGTGATATACCCTCCTTTTAGAGCTGCCTGCTTAGTGAGCAAGGAAGAGGAGAGGGAGAGGTGTGCGCGTGTGCGTGGGAGGCCTGTGTGACTTCAGACAGAGTAAGCTACCCTTTTCATTCCACTTGGCTCCTCACCATAATAAATCAGAGATAATTTGTGGTTTGACACCCTAAAATCTCTGAGGAAGGAAAAATTCTGTCTGCAGCTGCTTGAACAATTCAGATTCAACAAAGCACCATTTCATAACATGATGACATCTGTTCAATACATGACTGCATAATATAGGCACCTGCAATCTTTTTGGTTGCTATGGCAATTTGGGTAGAGGGACTAGTTGGCAAGTGGATATAGCTTTTACCCAAATAGGAGTCTTGGCTTTCCTGGGTACATAGCCCTGCCAATGACACTATAGTGACCAAACATACAGGGGTCAAAGAGTAAAGAACAAATAGAATCAGAAGCACTAAGCCCAAGGCAAGAGCAGGGAATACATAATAGCCTTGAATGTGCATGAGGAAATGCTAATAGTGGTCCTGGTGACTTAAAAAAGTTAATAAAGGATGACAAAATGCTTAACTCTTGGTAACCTACTAAAAGGTAGGCTATATTCTAGGAAAATGACTCTCAGCATGATATTATATATGCACAATTAATTTAAACATAAAATTTTGAAATGCTGGTGCCAAGGCTAATTCCAGCTGTTGTAATTTTCTCAGATTAAGTTTCAATGAATATAACATTTCAAAGAAAATTATATTGTTATATTAAAGGAAAACCCTATTGCAAAGGCAGATCACAGCTCCCATTGCAATAAAAGGAATAAAAAGGAACACTGATTAGAAGGAACGGGTAAAGTTCCCCCCTGTGTTAAAGCGTAAGATACAGAAGGTTAATTTTTACCCACCGGGTTCTAAAATTGCTCACATAAATTTTCTCTTGTATTCATGTAAACTACGTTGCATGTTGTATGAGGAAAAATTAAGGATTCAGCAAAGAAAATGCACATTAAATTTTTGGTTGCAATTTTCGAGTTCAAACCAAAGTTGTCTGAACATTTGGCTTTGGAGCTGCCCTCCAGTGATTTCAAACTTGAAGAAAACAGGGAGGGGCCTGAAGGTGAACTCAAATATCAACATTGATTTTAGTGTGTACCTGACACTGGGCCTGGACAACTCAAAGATGTTTCTCACTGGACGTTCTCCAGTTGTGTGGTGGAGTCAAGGCAGCAGGATCTCTTGAGCCACTGGTCAAAAATGCGGTCTCCAGACCTTACCTCATGTACCCTGCATCAAAGTCCCTTTTGGATCAAGCTTGAGAAAATGCATTTTTTAAAATCTGCCAGTGTGATTCTGATGCACATTTAAGTTTGAATACCACTCCTTGGGGAACATTTATGGAGAAATACTCTGCTGTATGCATTTTTATAAAATACAAATAGTTTCTTAGGATTAATAAATACAGTGATGATGGGATTAGTTGAAAAATAGGAATTATGTCCATTATTTGGGTGCAAACTGTTTCAGCTGTTAGTCAAACAACATGAAGTCTCCAGATCTCAGTCATTTTCTTTCCTCAGTTTTAGTTCAGTCTTGCCATCCTAGGCTTCACGACCAAACTTTTCTAACTAACTGGCACTATCAGTAAGACCTAAGGATTTGTTAATTTGTTAAATTTGTCACTGCCATGTTTCTTTGTCTTCTATGTATTCAAGCATTAAAGTTCAAATTTGTTTCATATTTGATGTCAATGTCTCGTGAGCATTCGAATCAAGCATATTTGCTTATGTACCTCTCTGGAAAGATACACTAGGGCTGGTCACTGGGGATATCTCCTGGAATTGGATGACTGGGAGAGAATTTGTATTTTTAAAATGTTATACATGTGAGGGGAGGGTCCGAGATGGCAGAGTAGATTTTTATTTAGTAAGGCGAGAGTGCACCCCAGAAATATGTAATTTTAGTACCCACTGCAGGAGAGTCTTAATAAACAAAGAAGTTTGGGAAATCTTGCTATAAAAATACAGAGGCAAAGTAGATATAGAGCTTGCTCTAAAGGATTTTATGTCCTCTCAAACTTCTTTGATTAGATTTTCATCTAACATTTGAAGGGGCAGTTCAGATAGCTTTATGGCTCATTTAAGTGTGACTTTAAAATAATGTCACTGATTTTTTTTTTAGATGACTCTGAAACTGAATCTGTAGGAAATTCCAGAAGCTCAGTTCCTAAAATATTCCACGTAATGTAATGGATTTTCAAGAGGACTAATTTCAATTGCAAAATTTATTTAAAAAAAGGAAAGTTTGGTCTTAGAAGAAAATCATTACTTTAGAATCATATGGTTTATAGTTATAAGCATATTTCCCACCCACCTCCCCTTGAAAAGTAATGGGAATACTGGACTCAGACAGGCTGAGTAAGTTTCCCACATTTATAGAACTAGTAAAAAGAGGAGAACTAGAGCCTGTCACTTAATTGTAAAAAACAAACAAGCAAACAAACAAAAAATAACCCCACACAATTTCCATTTTATCACACTCATTCCATCCAACAGATGCTAAGAGAAAAAACAAAGGGTCTTGCACAGACTTTCAGCTTCTTTAGTGTGGGGTTAGACATCTTTAGTTTATCACTATATCCTGAGCAGGTGCCTTGAATGCTGCAGGCGAGGGGAACAATATCCTCTCACCCCATTAAACCCAGGTTACAAGTTTCATGTAATAATGTTATAAATGAATATCATGTTACCTTCCCCTCCCCCTTCTCCCAGCTTTTCTGGGCAACAAGCCCAGCATCCACTTCAAACCTCCCTCTCCCCACTCCTCCACACTCTCCATCCTTACCCCTTCTTACAAGCATTTCTACCAGGTTCTGTGGAAGCCTTCTGGGTAACTACTGCCAAAGTGTTTCTCATATCAGCAGCAAGGGCATCAACTGGGAGCTTATTAGAAATGTAGAATATCTGGACACCCCAGACCTATTGAATCAGAATCTACATTTTACAAGATCCTAGGGTGATTCATATACCCATTAAAGTTTGACAGTACTGGTCCAGGGTTCATATCAAATGTACATTTAGACATACATTTTACTTTCTGTAAAGGTGTAAATAGCAAGGGAGTAAATTATATTTTAGAAGAGAAATAGAAGATTGTGGACCTCTTTGGGGAAACTTATAAAATAATTTTATTTCCAAGTTACAATTACCATATTTTTGGATTTTTTTTTTTTTTTTTTTTTGCCTTTCCAATATTAACTTTTAAATTCCAGGAAGATGTGTTTATTATATTGTTACTTTAAACTAGCATGATTTTGGCAGAAACAATTGCAGTACAGGGCATTTTAGAATAAAGGACAAATTAAATGGAATGACTGACACAAGACAAGGCTGAAAGCAATTAATCCAACGAGTTATTAATTCTAGTTGTTATATCTAAATTGCTTTTGTTTCATCCACAGAGCACCGGGAAAAAAAGAAAGGAAGGAAGGTAAGAAGGAAGGAAGAAAGAAAGAAAGAAAGAAAGAGTTCTATAGATATTTTCTCATGCTCTAGGCAGTTTCATTTGGTTATTTGCTAATGTTTTCTGGAGGCCCTCACAGAGAACCACTGCTTTGTTCATTAACCTTTCAAATTGCTTAATGTTTGCAGCTCACTGTGCAATATGATCTTTTCTGTTACCTCAATATTTTATTTTGTTCACTCTGCCAACCCTATCCCACATAGGAAATATACTATCAGTCCCAAACTCATTATGGAAATACTACACCTAGACACTATTATTCTGACTTCCATTAGCTCTGCTCCACCATTATTCTGGCCTCCTAAGAATCCGCAGTGTCAAATTACATATATAAATTTGTGGGGGAGGGGAGTTATGGTTTCATACTGAGTGGTCTCCCGCAGACTCAGCAGAAAATCAATTGCATTTGAATCAAACACTGCATTCTGCATTTTCAAATATTACTGTTCAAATATATCCTCTCAAGACAAATTCTGTAGCATATGAGTCTTAAGAAGGAGCTTAGGAAGTCATTTCACGTTTATAGAGCCAGGGGGAAGAACTCCCCTTAAAACAATTGCAGACCTGTCTGCTGAAACTTCTACCTGAAGCTGGTAGTTAAGTTCTAGGCTAAACAGTGGATAAGATACTGTACTACCAAAAATTTTTTAAATGAAACAAAACAATACTCAAGGTCTTACCTTCTATACATCAGGCTTTATGTGTATACATCAGACTTTACATTTTAAGTAAAGTAGCATACCCTAAATAAAGGTATCTGCTTCCACGTGCAATAAATATGTATTTGAATTTCCTCATAACGTTGTTTGTATTTCAACAAAGTAAATATCTTCTGTCTACTACAACTTCATATGTAAATTACTCCCTTATTCAAAACAAGATCTTAAAACACCAGTGGTCATTTTCACAATGTATGAGGTGTAATCAAACAATATGGTGGATGTTTAAATTAAAAAATGTATTAAAGTCAAAGACACATTGCCATTAACCACCCTCAAAATACTCCCCCTTGCTTCAAACACTCTTATCCCATCATTCTTGCCATTTTCTGAAGCAGCTCTGGAAGTCCTCTTTAGTGAGAGTCTTTAGTTGCACTGTCGTGGCTGGCTCGATGTCCAGAATAGATTCAAAACATTTACCATTCATGATCATTTTGACTTTGGGGAAGAGCTAGGAGTCGCCCGGTACCAGATCTGGTGAATAAGGTGGATGAAGACACACCGTAATGGTTTTATTTGACAGAAATTGCCACACACAGAAGCAATGTGTGTCAAGGAGCTTTTCTGTTGTGATTACAAAATACGGTGAATGCTGCTGCTGAGTGCCATCCAACAGAAAGGCAGGGATCTTCAATATGGGAAGTGGCACAGCAAACCTTAGTAACAGAGTGTGACAAGTTTCAACTTGTTCAGTGCAGTCAATCATGTGTGAGCTATGGTTGAGAGAAGGTGTGTTTTAAAGTGTGCCGTAAATCAGCCTCTGTCATGACAATGCTCTGTGCCACACACTGCTTCTGGTATGGCAAATTCTGTCAAATAGAAACATTACAGTGTGTCCTCATCCACCTTATTCACTTGATCTGGCACCGTGTGACTTCTGGCTCTTCCCCAAAGTCAAAATGATTCAGGACATGGAGGCAGCCACGACAGTGCAACTAATGAGGACTTCTAGAACTGCTTCAGAAAGTGGCAAGAAGGGTGGGATAAATGTGTTCGAAGTGAGCAGGGGTATTTTGAGGGGAATTAATGGCAATGTGTCTTTTACTGTAATAATTTTTTTTAAATTTAAACATTCACTGTATTGTTTGATCACACCTTGTAACTATAAATAGAAATTTGCTCAGTTTGTTCACCACTTTTCCCAACTTAGTTGGTTTAGACATCTGAGTAATGTACAGCTGATCTAAGAGTGTTTGAATAAAGTGTATTTTCCCTTTCCCCCAACCCTTTATGTCAAAACCCAGTGATTCCATCTCCAGCTGGATCTAAACACCCTTATCAATGCTGGGTAACATCTGAACATTGTCCATCAATGGATACCCATGGTCTGAATGAAATTTAATCTTTGAGAGCTCCTGCCTCACCAATATGACTATTTCATCAATCACTGCCTGTATCCTGAAGAAACACATCTCACATATATATGTTTCCTGGTGTTTAAATATATGTAGATGAAATTTCGATTAATAGATGACAATGCACTTAAGTGTTTGGATACTTCTATTCTAATGTATAAACATTGATCATTTAAAACACAATTCAAAAACTTGACTTCATAGTTGAAAATGTGGGTAGAAGTACTCTAGGGAACAAGAAAGCATATTTAAGTGTGTGTATGTCTCCTTTTGTTACACAGTCTAAATCCCCCAAGCACCACTGAAAACCTATTCTGTGAGGGCATTATGCGAGGGGCTGGCAGCATCAACATGTGTGACTTAGTCTTTGACCTGAAATAATCATAATGAGAATAGATTTGTAAACGGGGGCATGAGTTCTCATTTTTAAATTCTCATGACTGATTCAATTTTAAAGCAATAAGGTAAAGTGTAATACATGAAATAGAAATGCATTGTGGAATATATTAAGACTTTATAGAAAGTATGTGTATTGGTTCTCTACGAGATTTGTGGGAATTAAACTTATATCTATTTAAGAAGGATGGTGAATTGTGACAAAAAGGAAAAATAAGCTGCTAGAGCAGCTTCAGACATACAACATCTACTACACATTTAAAACACTGTTCCCATCAACCTTAAAAAGCCTTTGATTTGTGTGTACTTTTTCGAGTTCAATAGATTTCTTCAACATTTATTATAGTCTGACATCCAGGGATATTGATCCAAACATTTTATCACTAATAGGAGCTGGTGTATTTAAGCATCCAAACATGTCGTTTTTGGTGCATTTTTATGTATGAGTCATCTCCCCAAGATCTGTAGCTGTTAATGCTGTGTAATGCAGCAATTTCTTGACATTTATTTAAAGCATGGGCCTAGGGATATTAGATTATGATATAATTGACTCTTTTATCTCACAGCCATAAACTCTTATGGACTCCTACAAATCCAAGTCTTGGAAGTGACCTGAGACAAACAGTATATTACAGCAAATATTTTAGGTAATGTGTGTTTTCACCAAACTAACTCTTGTTTGAATAAATTGCCTAGTCAAATTAAATTGCTTCACTAATGAATTCATAGATTTGTTTCACTAATAGAACTCAAAAGAGCAGTAAATTTACACATGGTCATCAGTTTAAGTCCTGTGACATTTTTCACATTTAACTTTTCTTCCAAATAGCCTTTTAGAGTCTTATGGTTTAAAATATAAGCTGGAATTTGGGAGTGATCAGGATCAGAGGAAAGAATGCTAAAAGTGGCAAAATGATGAAATATTTAGGTCTCTGAAATTTTGTGTTAACCAACACTATTACGTAATTTTCCCCATAATATGGGTGATTTAACTATATCATCTAAAGAATCACTAGTGATTATTGGTCATTTAGGGAGAGCATATTAAATATTAGACAAGAGATAATGAAAATAAAGAAGCCAAATCAGAAGTTCAATATAAGACAGTAAAAAAAAAAAAAAAAAAGTAAATTAAACAATCATTTTATTCATGCCAATTTTCCAAATACGTAGTTAAATGGGGTATTTTGATGCCCAGTGAGATGTATTGTGTATCAGCAACATGACCCAGCCAAGCTGCAGTATAGAGGATGAGATGGTGGTATCTAAGAGGAAAACAGGTGAGGTGGGGTGAGAAGGTGACTTGTGTGTGAATTTGTGCTTATGTATATTGTCAATAATACATCTAGGTAATACTCTTGACAGATTAGGAAGAAAAATCACATCATAGAACTCTAATTTACTCATCATTGATCAAGAAGAGATCTCTTGATGGAGAGAGACTAAAACTAAGATCATGTGCCTCCCTTTAATTTGCTTTGTAATCAAAAAATCAAAATACATATACAAAACTGGATGAGAAGTTTGACTACAGTAAGAATACATGGATTAAAATAACTAATTAGTAATCTTTCTGTATCATCTTCAACAAGATGACAGTAGTAAAAAAATCTTCTTCGGTAAAAATATTTTGAAAACATTTGTTTCAACAGTGTTAGGACATCAGATATAACACATGTTTATTCAGTTCCTAAAATGTCAGGCATTCCTTGAGGTGCTTTCTCGTCTATACAGTAGATCTAGTCTCTTTGTTCTCAGTTGCCAATTAATGAGCCTTCAATAACAGAACTCTTGCAACAATAAGGACAAAATATCCAAATCAAAGCCCATTATTTGGAACACGAATTGTCTAGTTTGAAGGCTTACAATGACCCATTCATTAAATAGTTATTAAGCTCCAACTATTTGCTGGTTGCTTTGTGAATGTTTGGCTAGTGGAGAATGAGACCTGCTATTATGTAACTTGTTTTCTAGTAAGGTATAAAGAGAACAAATAAGTAAACAAATAGATAGAAAGCATAGAATTACAAAAAATTTTAATTACTGCTATGAACGATGTAAACCAAGTAAGCAAAGTAAAAAGAACATAGTCACTTAATTTAGTACCAGGTGGACACCACTGGAAGCCTGTGACCTAGTTTACAGAGAAAACACTGCACTTGTAACAAGTTTGAACTCTCAAGGAATATGCAAGCTCAGGAGTAACAAAATTACTTTCGACACATAAGGTAAATCTACAAACACAAATGTAGATGGTGAAACTCAATAGCTCTACAGAGAATGTTGGAGAGGTCAAACCTTTCCTCTAATGAACCATTAACACTTAAAGGTGTGTATTAAAATGATGTTAGCATTAGGATGTAACAAGAGGAGTAAGAAAATTCAATGATCAGGTTAATACTCTCGTTCTGCTACAGGCCCCACTATTTTACAAACTTCTGCTTCATATATGATGAATAATATTATAGGCCAAATGATGTCAGGCAGAGCTTTGGTACAAAAAAATTAAGACATGGTCAAACTCTGAGCAAAGGTATATAAAAAGATACTGCACGGAATTTTCTCTCTCAAATAAATCATTATCAGTTTTCTCTAATTAACAAAGTAGTCCTCTTTAGTCTCTCACAGAAATATCTTCTTCACTTATTGATTTATAAGACAAGGGATACTTTATTCAAAGCATTCATTTGTTCATTTAATCACTTATTTATTGAACAAATATTTATTGAGCATATATTTTGGTTCTTTCTAAACCTAACCTGGTATACAGTAAGTCGTCTTATACTTGATTAGTCCAAAGCATTATTACAACATGGCAAAACTATCTGTGTGTCTCTCCCAACAGGCCTATGCTGTTGCTATGGATTCCTCCAGAGGTGTATGTGATATAGGGCTTCAAGGTCCTCACTGAGAACTTCCTTATGGCACCATAGAGTTATGCTGAGTAGTAGGCTGCTTTATTACTTTTTAATAGACACTGGCTAAGACCACTTGCATATTTAGGACAAATACCTATCATACAAATGCTAACAGGGGATTGTCTGATTTGTATACATTCAATATAAGATTGTTTTATTCATTATACATGTGATTTTGAGCTGTTCAAAAAACAAACATAATATTTGGATAAATGATAATATAATATAAAATATATCATAATATAGTATAATATAATATAGTGTTAAAAAACAAAATTCAACTGAGTAAATGTGAAGAGTTTATCGGCTTTATGAAGCCACTCATGAATCAGACAGCATCCTATCTAGCAACTTCAAGCGTGGTCCAAGGGGTTGTACAGAATGAAAGATTTTTACAGGAAAAAGGGTGGGGAATGGGAGCTATTAACAAAAGAAAGGATCATTTTGGGGCCTGGATATAGGGAGAAGAGAATGGGAAGGGATTTTATCATGAAGATTGCCTTATTTATTTATTTATGGGAGCAATGAAGAGAGCCCACATGACAGATTACTTTACTTGTGTTTCACAAAAAAGTTCCAGACTGGTTGATTATGTTTCTGGGAGAGGTTGGAATTGGTATTAATCTGGGTTAGGTATCATGAGGATATTAGCATAAGTGATGCCATTTCAGGCCTGTGGTTTTCTCTTTAACAGAAGGAAGTCCCCTGTTACGATTAGCATTGGTTAGACCCTTCTGTAAAGACCATGACCAGGTTTGACTTCCATAAACCAAGGAGCATGTGGATTTGAGGAAGAAATGAGAAAGCAGGAAAGGGTTAAATTAAAAAATCAGATATAAGAAGAAATATTACCAAATTAGGGTCACTTGTCTTTAAAGATGAAAAAGATTATTGTTATTCAATGACATCAATGTGTCCATAGCTACTGGATAAAGGATGTTAGACAGGTATTTTCTATAGCCCCACAGTGAGAGTAGGATAAAAAGGAGAGAAGAAGAAACTAATGAACAAAAGAGAATGAAATTTGTTTTATATTTAAGCATTTGGTTAAATGTTTGTAAAATGTTCCTCTCGCAAAGGATCTTTCAACATGAACAAGTTTAAGGAACTTGTAGAATGGCTTTCCCCAAACCCTTAAGCATTACACAAGGTTCCACTCCCATCCTAGAGGTCATTCCAAGGTATTTCTACTTGACACCCAGAGCTCTGACTTAATGGCCTTAAAATAATTGCTTGTTTTTAAATGAATTTGAGCTATGTGCCAGGCATTTTTCTAAAGCTTTACATTTTAACATCACAGCAGCACTATTAATTAGGTATGATTTAACCTGTTTACCGATGAATTAAGTTGGCATGGGAGTTCAAGCACTTGCCAAGGTCACTGGGAGGCTGAAGAGTCCAAACCATAAACCAATGAACAACCCATCCCTTTGCACTAATTTCTGTAGAACTTGGGGCTTGTACAAGTGCCTTTGCTTCTGGGCCACATCAGGAAGGCAAGCAGTGTCCATACACTTTGCCATGTCACATATACAGGTCATCAGAATGAGGCAATCCAATTTTCTTTGATATAAGAATATCTAGAAAATAAAGTTGTACTGACCAGCTAAATTTTCGGAGTCATTAATCAAATTGTAGCAATAACTTTTCAAAGGTATAGCCTTTATTTAGCATAAGTAGGCGATGAAATATCTATGGTGATAAAGCTGTAAATGCTGAAGCACTCACTAACCACAAAGAATTTTAATGACTCTGACCCAATAGGAGCTCACAACAGTTGAATCATTAAGAAAGGGCTTATACTCCTCCAAGTAATAAAACACTGTTTTCTCTCTGAGACTGAGGTCTCTCAGGCAAATTCCAACTTAGTCATACAAAATAAATGAGATAAATAAGATAGAACTTGGTAAAGGTGTTGTCTATAGTTTCAAATACTAGAGAGCTTGAAATGTCTAAGAGGTATATTTGAAATTAATGGTGCATAAGGATGAGACTTTTAAATGTCAGTCTTGCAAGAAATGTGAGTGGGATGAGATAATGAGAAATTATTCAACTTTAGAAATTTACTAGCTTAAAATGGTGTTGCTCCTACTAAATTCTATTTTACCTTCATGAAAATACATGAAGTCAATAGTCTATTTATAGAAAACATTTTCTACAGGCATAAGTGAGGCGGGGGCCTTAGGAAAGCATTAAAAACTAGATTAATGTCAACAAATATTTATTGCATTGCTTTATTCTCAGTTAATGCTGGCTATTGATATGTGCTCAAATCTGAGCCCTTCAAAACTGTTCAAGTGCATTTTAATAGTCTCCTCATGCATTTTCTTGCCATTTCTTCATTAATACACTCTCACCATGTTCCTTCCCTTCACAGATATATTTAGTTTGCTTTACTCTCTTTTATCTTTCAGTGCCAAAAAAAGTTTTTCCAATATTATGTCAGACTCCTTGGATTCACGGGAACATGGAAGTCTCATCTTAGAGAAGAGAATGTTAGTCCTTCACAGCATAAAACCCAAGTCTCACACAGGACCTGTGTGTTAATAACTCTGAGGACCCAAAGCAAAAGCTAGATTCTCAGTAGTTTTGCAAGTTAAGGCAGCCAAACCTGCCTTGCAAGAAACTCTTACCTGCTGCCAAATCTGGGTTTTCATAGGCATATGGAATTCCTCAAAGTTCTTGAATATTTTTCTTCTATTTTTTTTTCCCTTTAGGTAGTGACTTACTAAGTCATTTTATGACTTGTGGTGCCAGTTACATGTTACCTAACTGGAAATGCAACACTGGCATTGATGTGGGATTGTTCCTAGTCAAAGTTTGCTACCCTCTGTTATGTCTGTTCACATTTACATTTGTGAATGTTACATTTTTACGTATGTCATGGAATTCAGGCACTGATGTGTATTTATATACTGGGAAAAATTGTTAGAACTGAGAGTTCGGTTTACATGGCAACAACCAAACTGTCTATAGCTCTTTATCTATAATTGCACCGTTTCAGTGTTATTACATATCCACACAATCACACACACAGACACATTTAAGGGATTAATCATAGAAATCCTTCCATACTCTTCTCCCTCTAGCTCTCACAGTACCTAGGCATTTAGCAAATAGTTACACTACCTTTAGGAGACCCACAGCCCTGATCTTCTTTTTTTTTTTTTTTTTTAAATTTATTGGGGTGACAATTGTTAGTAAAATTACATAGATTTCAGGTGTACAATTCTGTATTACATCATCTATAAATCCCATTCTGTGTTCACTACCCAGAGTCAGTTCTCCTTCCATCACCATATATTTGATCCCCCTTACCCTCATCTCCCACCCCCACCCCCCCTTACCCTCTGGTAACCACTAAACTATTGTCTGTGTCTATGAGTTTTTGTTTCTCATTTGTTTGTCTTGTTCTTTTGTTGTTTTTGGTTTATATACCACATATCAGTGAAATCACATGGTTCTCTGCTTTTTCTGTCTGACTTATTTCGCTTAGCATTATACTCTCAAGATCCATCCATGTTGTCACAAATGTTCCTATATCATCTTTTCTTACCACCGAATAGTATTCCATTGTGTATATATACCACAACTTCTTTATCCATTCATCTATCGAAGGACATTTTGGTTGTTTCCATGTCTTGGCCACCGTAAACAAAGCTGCAATGAACATTGGAGCACACGTGTCTTTATGTATAAATGTTTTCAGATTTTTTGGGTAGATACCCAGGAGAGGGATTGCTGGGTCATATGGTAATTCTATTGGTAATTTTTTGAGGAACCTCCACACTGCCTTCCATAACGGCTGCACCAGTCTGCATTCCCACCAACAGTGTATGAGGGTTCCTTTGTCTCTACAGCCTCTCCAACACTTGTTACAATTTGTCTTGTTGATGATAGCCATTCTGACTGGGGTGAGGTGATATCTCATTGTGGTTTTTATTTGCATTTCTCTGATGATTAGTGATGCTGAGCATTTTTTCATATGTCTATTTGCCATTTGTATGTCCTCTTTGGAGAAATGTCTCTTCAGGTCATCTGCCCATTTTTCAATTGGGTTTGTTTTTTTGTTGTTGAGTTGCATGATTTCCTTGTATATTTTGGATATTAGCTCTTTATCGGCGGCACTGTTTGCAAAAATCTTCTCCCATTCAGTTGGTGGCCTCTTTATTTTGTCGATGGTTTCCTTTGCTGTGCAGAAGCTTTTAAGTTTCATATAGTCCCATTTGTTTATTTTAGCTTTTACTTCCATCGCCTTTGGAGTCCAATTCATAAAATGCTCTTTGAACCCAAGGTCTATAAGTTTAGTACCTATGTTTTCTTCTATGCAGTTTATTGTGTCAGGTCTTATGCTTAAGTCTTTGATCCATTTTGAATTAATTTTGGTACATGGTGATAGATAGCAGTCCAGTTTCATTCTCTTGCACGTGGCTATCCAATTCTCCCAGCACCATTTGTTGAAGAGGCTGTCTTTTCGCCATTGTATGTTTTTAGCTTCTTTGTCAAAAATTATATGTCCATATTTATGTGGTTTTATTTCTGGGTTCTCAATTCTATTCCATTGGTCTATGTGTTTGTTTTTCTGCCAATACCATGCTGTTTTGATTATTGTAGCCCTGTAGTACAAGCTAAAGTCAGGGAGTGTGATACGTCCAGTATTGTTCTTTTTTCTTAAGATTGCTTTCATTATTCGGGGTCTTTTGTGATTCCAAACAAATCTGATGATTTTTTGTTCTATTTCTTTAAAAAATGCCATTGGGATTTTGATGGGGATTGCATTAAATCTATATATTGCTTTGGGTAATATGGCCATTTTAACTATGTTGATTCTTCCAATCCATGAGCAACGGAATGTCTTTCCATTTCTTTGTGTCTTCTTCAATTTCTTTAAAAAATGTCTTATAGTTTTCAGCATATAGGTCTTTCACATCCTTGGTTCAGTTTATCCCTAGGTATTTTATTCTTTTTGTTTCAATTGCAAAAGGAATTGTTTTTTGTATTTCTGTTTCTGACATTTGATTGTTAGTATATAGGAATGAAATTGACTTTTGTACGTTGATTTTGTAGCCAGCCACTTTACTGTACTCATTGATTGTTTCCAATAGCTTTTTGGTGGAGTCTTTAGGGTTTTCTATATATAATATCATGTCATCTGCAAAGAGTGACAATTTAACTTCTTCATTCCCAATTTGGATGCCTTTTATTTCTTTCTCTTGCCTGATTGCTCTCGTGAGGACTTCCAACACTATGTTGAAAAGCAGAGGTGATTGGGGACAGTTCTGTCATGTTCCTGAACGTAGAGCAAAGGGCTTCAGTTTTTCACCATTAATTATGAGATTAGCTGAGGGTTTGTCATATACGGCTTTTATCATGTTAAAGTATTTTCCTTCTATATCTATTTTATTAAGTTTTTAATCATAAATGCATGTTGTATCTTGTCAAATGCTTTTTCTGCATCGATTGATATAATCATATGATTTTTGTCCTTTATTTTGTTTATGTGATGTATCACATTTATGGATTTGTGGATGTTGAACCATCCTTGTGCTCCGGGGATGAACCCCACTTGGTCGTGACGAATAATCTTTTTAATGCATTATTGTATTCGATTTGCTAGAATTTTGTTTAGGATTTTTGCATCTGTATTCATCAGAGATATTGGTCTGTAGTTTTCTTTTTTTGTGTTGTCCTTACCAGGTTTTGGTATCAGGGTAATGTTGGCCTCATAAAATGAGTTAGGGAGTACTGTCTCTTCTTCAATTTTTTGGAAGAGTTTGAGCAGGATTGGTATTAGATCCTCTTTGAAGGTTTGGTAGAATTCACTAGTGAAGCCATCTGGTCCCGGACTTTTGCTTTTGGGAAGGTTTTGGATGACTGATTCAATTTTGTTACTGGTGATCGGTCTGTTTAGATTTTCCAGTTCTTCATGGTTCAGCCTTGGAAGGCTATATGTTTCTAAGAACTTGTCCATTTCTTCTAGGTTATTGAATTTGGTGGCATATAGTCCTTCATAGTATTCTTGGATGATCCTTTGTATTTCTGTGGTCTCCGTGATAGCTTCCCCTTTTTCATTTCTGATTTTGTTAATGTGTCTTCTCTCTTTTTATCTTAGTGACTATAGCCAAGGGTTTGTCAATTTTGTTAATCTTTTCAAAGAACCAGCTCTTTGTCACATTAATTTTTTCTATTGTCTTTTTGTTCTCTATTTCACTTAATTCTGCTCTGATTTTTGTTATTTCCTTTCTTCTGCTGACCTTGGGTTTCACTTGTTCTTCTTTTTCTAGTTGTTTAAGGTGTAACAAGAGGTTATTTATTTGGGATTTTTCTTGTTTCTTGAGATAGGCCTGTAATGATATAAATTTCCCTCTTAAAACTGCTTTCGCTGCATCCCAAAAATTTTGGTAGGATGTATTTTCATTGTCATTTGTTTCTATGTATCTTTTGATCTCTCCTCTAATTTCTTCTTTGACCCAGTCCTTCTTTAAAAGTATGTTGTCTAATCTCCATGTATTTGTGTTTTTTCCTGCTTTCTTTTTGCGGTTGATATCCTATTTCAAAGCCTTGTGATCAGAGAATATGCTTGGTATGATTTCAATCTTCATAAATTTGTTGAGGCTGATTTTATGTCCCAATATATGGTCTATCCTTGAGAATGTTCCATGTACATTAGAAAAGAATGTATAGTCTGATGTTTTAGGATGAAGTGCTCTATATATGTCAATTATGTCCATTTCATCTAATGTGTCATTTAGGGCTGCTATTTCGTTATTTATTTTCTGTTTGGATGATCTATCCATAGCTGTCAATGATGTATTTAAGTCCCCTAGTATAATTGTGTTTTGGTCAATTTCTCCCTTTAGTTCTGTTAGTAGTTGCTTGGTATATTTCGGTGCTCCCTGATTGGGGGCATAAATATCGATGACTGTTATGTCTTCTTGTTGTATAGTCCCTTTACCATTATGAAATGTCCATCTTTGTCTCTTGTTATCTTTTTCACCCTGAAGTCTGTTTCATCTGATATCATTATGGCTACACCTGATTTTCTCTGGGTACCATTTGCTTGGAGTGTCAATTTCCACCCTTTCACTTTGAGTCTATGCTTGTCCTTGTAGCTGAGATGTGTCTCTTGGAGACAGCATATGGTTGGGTTTAGTTTTTTGATCCAATCTGCTACTCTGTGCCTTTTTATTGGTGAGTTCAATCCATTTACATTTAGGGTGATTATTGATATGTGAGGATTTCCTGTCATTCTATCTTTAGTTTTCTGGTAAGGCTGTGTCTCCATTGTTTCTTTGCCTTTTTGTTGTTGTCTATTATTTCTGTGTGGTGGTATTCTATGATGTTTCACTCTGTTTCTTCTTTTATTACAGTATATATTTCAGTTCTGGATTTTTATTTCTCTTTCTTGACTGGTTACCCTTAAGTTTAAGTAAAAGAAAGTTTGATATTTAGAGTATTTTATTTTCTTCAGCACGCTTATTTTCTCCATTCCCATATTCCAGTTCAGGCCTTTACTCTCCCCCTTTTTATGTTTTGGTTGCCACAAATTGTCCCTGTTGATGGTTGTTGAATAGCCTCCTTTAGTATTTCTTGTAGGGCAGGTCGTGTATTAGAAAATTCCCTCAGCTTCTGTATGTTTGGAAAGGTCTTTATTCCTTCTTCATATCTAAAGGATATTTTTGCTGGATATATTATTCTTGGCTCATAATTTCTCTCTTTCAATAGTTTTAATATTTGGTTCCACTCTCTCCTGGCTTGTAGAGTTTCTGCTGAAAAATCTGATGATAATCTAATGGGCTTTCCTTTGTAGGTTACCGTCTTCTTTTCCCTGGCTGCCTTGAGGATTCTTTCTTTGTCGTTGATTTTAGACTGCTTAAATACAATATGCCTTGGAGAAGGTCTGTTGGGATTGAGGTAATTAGGTGTTCTATTTTCTTCTCGGATTCAAGGATCCAGTTCTGTCCACAAGTTTGGGAACTTCTCATCGACAATTTGTTTGAATATATTCTCTGTTCCCTTCTCCCTTTCTTCTCCTTCTGGTATGCCCATTATACTTATATTGCTCTTTCTGATGGAGTCAGAAAGTTCTTGTAGAGTTCTTTCATTTCTTTTAAGTCTCAAGTCTCTTTCTTCTTCCATCTGTGTAATTTCCAGGTGTCTATCTTCGATGTCACTGATTCTTTCCTCCATCTGGTCTACTCTACTACCTAAGCTGGTTATTTCATTCTTAATTTCTTCTATTAAGTTCTTAATCTCCAGAAATTCTATTTGGTTCTTTTTTAAAACTTCAATCTCTTTCGTAAAATGCTCATGTTGTTATTTGATTGTGTTTCTGAGTTCATTAAACTGCCTTTCTGTGTTTTCTTACTTCTCATTGAGTTTTTTTCAGAACTGCAATCTTGAATTCTCTGTCATTTAAATCACATATTTCCCTATCTTTAAGTTCCTTATTTGGAGACTTTTCACTTTCTTTCTGAGCTGTCTTGTTGCCTTGGTTATTCATGGCAATTACTGATTTATTATTTCTCTCCCTAGACATCTACAGGAGTGGCTTCTGCAACAGGTTGATAGGAAGAGGTCTTTCTTTTGTTTTCCAGTACTTGTTGGTAGAGTGTTTTATTTTCTCACTGACTGCAGCCTTTTTTTCTCTCTCACACGGTAGTTTTATGTTTTCTCTGCACTATTCCAGCTTCTCACACATGGGGGGATTCCCTGGGAGATGGGCTTCTCCTCTGTTAATAGTTCACCTGGGTCACAGGGCGCAGTGTCCATGTGGATATGCAGAGAGCTTTTGAATTTCCAAAGCTCTTCCTGCACCAGATTCAGAACCCATATGTTTCAGCAGTTCTGTTTACTCCTGTAGGGATCCGCCCAGATAGGTGGGGCCAGGGGTGGGGTGAGTTGTGAGAGGTGGCCCAGAACAATGGCAGCGACCACCATCACAGCCGGTCTTGTTTCTACAGCTCCCTCCCCTTTGCTGGAACTAGTTGGGCTGCGAATCTGTGTCTGCGGTCCACAGTTCTCAGAACAGCAAATATTCTGTTTTTTTTAAATGACACTGCTACTTTTCCGCTTCTAGCACCGGGCAGGTCGGGGTGGGGGGAGCTGTGGGAGGGTAGGGAGGGGGCAGCTAGTCTCAGTGCCTACGGCTTCCATTCTCTGCTCAGCAGTGAGGGCTTAAACCACCGTTTTCAGCCTTCTTCCCTCAGTCTTTTCTCTGAGGTCTCTGCCATGAGCGTTGGGTTCAGCCGTGTTATATGCTGTCCCCTCAGCCCTGTGGGCCATAAGCAGAGCCCTAGCAGTCCGAGTTCTTCCCTCTCCCGCAGCTGCGGTAGTTCCGGGAAGCAGCGAGCTCGGAGCACTGAGCTAGGTCTGCGTCCAGCGCCCGCGCAGCTCTGTCTCCACATTTCTCCCTTCCCTCCTCCCCGGCTCGTGGGATTCGCCCACCTTTAGGTGAATTCAGTAGTGGGCCCCTTTGTCTTGCCTGTCTGCTGTGCAGGGAGTCCTTTGTGGAGTTATTGTTGTTCGATTAGTTGTAAACTCCAGGGGAGATTTACAGAGGCTTACCTCACGCCGCCATTATGATGATGTCTCCCATGATCCTCTTTCTAACATTCACCATAATGTACCATTCTCACTCCCACAATTGCACACGTGTGCACACACATACATAAACATCACACCTTCCTACTGCCGATATGTCCCTTGCTCTGAAATGACTTCTCAAACATGTCCTCCCTGTGAGGTAAAATTTCACTTCCTCTGAGGTCAGCAAGACACTGAAATGAGGTAATTCTTGCTAAGGTGCTAAATATTTAATTATTTTTAAAGGCAATGTCAGCATTTTAAAGCAGTTTTTGTATAGCTGTATTATGTTTTAAGGAATGAATCTTTATTAGTAGAATCTCAGGTGAAGGGACACATTATAAAACACATTTAGGAGAAGAATACTCATACCCTACTGTATCTTCCAATGCCACATATTAAAATAATTTCTCTATAGACTGGTGCTATACTTTCTGTCAGTTGCCTGGCCTAGGGAAGACATTACAGTGACATGGGAAAAGTTACTGGATTTTCTAGAGGACTGGATCCATACTTAAACTGTCTCAATGTCAACTTCTCTACGTGTAAACTGAGTTGTTTGGCATTAAATACACTATATGATTCTATAATGTAATGTTCTTAGAACTTAACAGAACTTAGATCTTGTGTTTGTAATGTGAAACAAGGGTATGAAGAAGAAATACATATTAGGGAGGAAGCAATTTCTACAAGATAAATGAGATTAAGCTACTTTTACAAATGGACGACAAATCAAAATGTACGGACCTTCACAGAATCCATACGTTTCAAATGCATATACTCGTAATTCGTTAACTGAATTCTGTAGAACAGTTGCAGGGGGACACTGAGGCATTAATGAGAGATTTAAGAACGGAATCTGAGTAATCCAAATGTTACTGTTTCTCAATCTAATTTGCTATAACCCACAAGTAAATCAGTTGGTCCTTAAAATAACGTGCCAATTCATCTTGAAGGGCAAACAGCTTTATAGCTCACAGAAAGAAGTATCTTATTTAGGACATTTAGTTGTGATTATATTTAGACCAGAAGCCTAATGCTTTACAACAATTTGTCACTATCCCTATGCTGCATGCCCAGCCCAGATTTTAAGTCAAGGAATTGCTTAAATGAATACCTGAGAGAATTCAACTTAATCAACACAAAGTTACCATGGGCATACAAAATATTCCTCCATCCTCCAACACCTAAACACAATCTCCCAACCTTTAAAACAAAGAAGTGCAGGAATTATGCAAAATTAAATCTTCATTTCAAAAACATGACCTTGCTAGCTAAGAAATGACTTGGTACAGACACCATATTGCAAAAAACAAACACAAACACAAAAACATAGAGATTTTAATTTATTCCTATGGGATAGACTTCAGTGTGGTAAAATCAGGTGAGAAATAAATCTGTTTATCTGCAGAGTCCTCCCAGACCCAAAGACATTTTGAAGATAAAATCCTTTATAGGATGGTGAGAAACAGGTTCTAATCTTTTTCAGTGCAAGGGCAAGATGCCATGACAGACTATACTCAAAATAGATGAGAAAATTAAAGTTTTCAGGGCTATCAATATGACAACTTTCTAGCAGAGAACTCAGTTGCAAAGGTGGATTCTTGACTTGAATGAACTAAGGCCTCGAGATATGGAGAAGAAATTGATAATACCACTTTTTCCAATCCTAATTCTTTTCAAGGTCCATCTGAAGCCAACTTATAAATCAATTTCTGCTCACTCCCTTCCATCTCTCCTTTCAATGCTTTTTATAGGATTATTTATCTTACATAATATTGTTCTTTGTGATGTGTTATAGCCTGAGTCTACCCAAGAGTACTCTCTTTCTAATAGGAGACCTTGAAGACCACCAGCAAGGTTGAGCAAGAGATGTTCAGGAAAGAGATCATCATAATAGTCACCGTGAATATATGCTTGATGCCAGGCACTATAACAGGTGTCTTGCATACATTTTAATATTCTCATCAAAATCTAAGTTTTTATTTTCATTTTGAAGAGAACTGAAATACAGTAAACCTTGGTCTCCGTTTTCCCAGGACACCACTAGAAAATGTTAAAGTTGAAACAGGAATTAATGCCTGTCTTCCTCCAGAACCCTATCTCTTGTATTGTACTTCCTCCCCTCCCCACTTTTTTTGTACTCCACCTCAGAACTTGTTACCTCTTCTGTCTACTACCTGTTTTCCTGAAAATAAGACCTAGCTGGATAATCAGCTCTAATGCGTCTTTTGGAGGAAAAATTAATATGAGACCTGGTCTTACTTTACTATAAGACTGGGCATAATATAATATAACATAATACCAGGTCTTATATTAATTTTTGCTCCAAAAGATGCATTAGAGCTGATTGTCTGGCTAGGTCTTATTTTCAGGGAAACACGGTAGGTAAAGCCAATTTTCTCCAACTCAAAAATGGTTGTCCACTCTGCCCATCCACTACCTCAGACTAGGGGAGATGAAAACACAAGAAGGCAAGTAAGCACAGGGTGTTATTCCATAGCTCAAGGACCTGCAATTCTTTCTACCTCTTATGATGTCAATTCTAAATTCTGGAACTACCCCAAGCCTCCAGGCCTCCAACCTGTCCCCACTTTATTCATCCAACCTATTTGGGACTCTTTATTTGGGCCAGTTTTTTCATGCCCCTCCACTACTTGTGGCATGTTTATTGTATAGTCAAAACTCATACTACTCTCCCTCTTTAAAATTTTCTTCCTTCTGTCTCACTTTTTATTTTATTCACATTCTACTCAACCTTTGGGACCAACTCTAGCTCAAATCCTTCCTAAACCTTTGCCAACTGTTTTTAGATTATCCTGATCTGCCTGTTCTTTGTCCTATCGAAAAAGTTCTTGGAAGTTATGGTATTTTTCATAGCTTTCTACATTATTTCATTTTTTGTCTTCCCAATGAAATAACAAGAAGTAAATAAAGTATATCAATTGTTCTCAATAAATACCTATTATGTGAATGGTTGAGTGATTTAGAGTGAGATACATCTGAGACACCATGGAGTAAACGATGATTCTCCAAAAAAACCCTCTCTCTCTCCAAGCAACTCCATCTTATACTTTACATGTATCTGAGTCAGGTTTTGTTTGTCTGTTTGTTTGTTTGTTTTGTTTTTATAAACAGGCCTTCCCCAGCCAAATTATAGGACCTTCTATTTGCATGTGGTGAGCTTTATAGAAAATTCTGGGATTCGTTTTTCAATAAGAGAGTAATGTTCTGAATTTTCATAATATTACCCCTAGCTACTATTAGAAGTTACTGCAAATTTCTTGATGTTCAAGTCAAAAAAGAAAACTTTTTAAATGTAATACACACACACACACACACACACTGTGGAAAGAAGACTTGTTGATTTTTTTTTTTTTTTTTTTTAAGGAGCCCCTGTATAATACCTGGTGAATACACCACTTTAGGAGATACTCCAAAGAGCAACATAGTTAATGTCAACACTGAAACTTTGCAAAACTAGCAAAGTCTGCAGCTGAACATCCTTCTTTAGAAGAGAGTTTAACTGAAGAGCTGTAATGAGTCACTACTTCAGGTCTAGCCTAGATTCATATACAGGGCAAACTCATTAGAGCATGCTGGGCTGTCACAACTGCTACTGTGTGTTTTTCATTTTCTTTGTAGCAGAGAAGATGTTTTACCCCCTGCCCTGTTCCACAAAAAGAAGGAAACTGCCACAATTCCCTTAAATAACTGTTAGTTTACCAAAGGTCTTTAGAAATGTCTGGATTAAAATGATGGTAGTAATTTTGTAACTTTCTTCCTACTTTCAGCATTCTCATAAGCTTCAAACACCAATTTTGTAGCCATAGCAATGACAGTGTCACCTCAACCCTAATCTGATTCAGGCTCAGCACCTAACATCTGATTTGCTTTCGGAATTGCAGAGAATATCACAGTGAGGCGTGCAAATAAGAAAATTAAAGTATCTGATTGAGTCTTAAAGGATTTTGAAAAGCTGATATATAAATCAAGTCTCAAATTTACAAGTTTTATTTCAAGATACTTGTTTAATTCACCTTGCTCTTCTACTTTTTTCCCACTGAATTCTAATAACCACCTTCTCTAAATTGGGGTGGAACTGTCATCTAGAGAAAATATTTACTTGTGCTCTGAATATTATACATATTGCTTTACACTGTATGACAGTGTTGGGCAAATTAAAAACTGAGTAGAGTATCTTGCAGACACAGGATTTTTGTTAGTGTTTTGAAGAAAAAAAGTTGTTTAGATTAAGATACTGAATTATTTTGCAAGATGTTCTAAGACTTAAAATGAAAGTGACACA
This sequence comes from Rhinolophus sinicus, assembly GCF_036562045.2. Lineage (NCBI taxonomy): Eukaryota > Metazoa > Chordata > Mammalia > Chiroptera > Rhinolophidae > Rhinolophus > Rhinolophus sinicus. Next base: position 143,481,445 of record NC_133753.1, read on the forward strand.
TTCAGTTCTAGATTTTGCAAAAATACGAATCTCACTTTCCTCAGTAAGAAGTCATTATTGATAACATATCCAATCTATTCACTGAGTGGGTTAAATTTTTCCTATTTCCTATTATTAGGAAATGTGCCACTCATTTCCTTAGCTTAAAGAGGACAGTAACTTATATCTTTCACTCTTATTTTCAAGACATAGGTCACAGAAAGAATAGATTAAATTTGAAGTCATAAGTTTTGTCAAATTTTATTTTCAAATACCCACCAAGCAGAACACCTAAAATTAAATTCTAAGTGGCATTTATGAAGATGGAGTAAATTTTCTCTCTTCCTTGGCATAATTAAGGTACATGAATTGCTTTTTATAGTACTTTTCTAAAGTTCTAAATGGACATGTCCATTCTTTGGGTCTTCCCTTTAGTCAAATATATGACTGTTATTAAAAACAGATCTAATCCTTATACCTTTATTACTTATATGTCCACAAGAAGCAGTTGATAGATGAATCCATATACTGTCCTCATAAAACCCTTCCTGAGAACATTTTTTATTGAATTCCCAAATGTTATAACACTGGAAAAGATCATTGAAGTAAAAAATTATCAGTATAACAGAAATTTCTATAGTATTATATAACAACCAAAAAAGGTTTTGTTTTGATCCAATTTATTCCAAATTAATATAAATGCATGAAGGTGTTAAATAAAAGTATTTGGGAGAAGTATCCAAGATTTAATCCGTCTTTAACAGTCTGTATTTGTATTACACCTAATGTGCTACTTACAATCTTCCATTGGTTATTTTTCTTCCATTTATGCCCTTTTGAATTAGTCTTACTTTAATCATAATATACTAAATTTAATGTCTAAATAATTGGTCAATATCTTGTGTTATAGAGGGTCATTTTAAAATTATGCCACATTTATTTCAATGGGATCTCACTGCGTAACTTGGTTGGTAACGTGAGCCATTCTGTGGAAGGTAGCACTAAATTGAATCACAGTAAAGAATCGGTTCCGTTACTAAAATATATTTAAGACCTCATATCCGCCTATTTCCCCTTGAAAGCAATCCCATATCACAGACATTTCTAACATAGCGACAGAGCAAGATGTTCTTCTTCACAGAATGTCCTTCTGAGCCGTGTGATCAAGAATATCTGATTTAATACTTAAATGCTGGATAGAGAGCAAATTTGATTTTCCTGCCAGTGGGAGTTAAGAGAAAAGCCATCTAGCATGAATCAACATCGGAATGCCCAGTGTGCTTGTGTGGGGCAAGGAAGCCTAGGAAGGCACTTTAACGAAGTCAAGGTAGAAGGGAAACATGTGCTGATGACCTCTAATGAAATGGCTGACATTCCAGGCCATCCGGAGACATATCTGTTACGGGGACTGTGCGCCGACTGTGAGAAACAACACTTCACAAACAAACTAAACAGGCATTCAAGAGCAAGACTCCTGGCTTCGGGTTCAAGAGGGCTGAGTGAGACAATCACGAACTCACCTCCTCTCATTGACACCAAAACCACAACTACATGTATACAGCAATCCCTGAGAACAACCTGAACACTAGCAGAACAGATTTTCTACAACTAAAGACATAAGGAAAACTGCACTGCGATGGGTAGGAGGGGCACAGACTCAAACCTAGTCAGGACCCACCCTGGCACCCACACCTTTTGTGGAGACCCACAAGTAGGAGGGATTCACAACTTCAGAGTTCCCCTCCACCCCAAAGAGTGGTAGGTCCAAGCCCCATCCCAGGGAACCTGCACTGGGAAGAGGAACCCTGTAACATCTGTCTTTGAAAACCCATGGCTTTTGTGTCTGGCAGAGCCAAAGAGCTGTAGGTAACCAAGGCTGTGCTCTTTCCAAGTCCCAGCCAAAGGCAACAGTTTGAAAAGCACCTGGGTTATACATGAAGGTGATACATTGATTAATTTTACGGTATATGTTGGAGGGGTAGGGATTTGTTTAAACTTTCTCCAGGGACGGAAGTACTGGTAGGTGCCTTTTATTTTCTTTTGCTTTCTTTACTCTCCTTCCACCTATCTGGTCTGACACTGGCAGGCACTACTTCTGGCACTCTTCACTAACCTTGCTAACACTGTTCACCCCATGTTGGCATTTCCCTGAGGACCTACCTTGGCTGGTATCCATCCAAAGTGGCTCCTGCCCTGCCATCACTGGTATCCCTCAGCCATCACTGGTATCCCTGTAAAGTGGCCTTGACTTGCCACAGCTGGTGGGAAGCCTCAGTCAGCACCAGTGTACAGCAATGTGTCTGCAACAGTTGAGGTTGGACCTTGCAGCTAGCCATACTGGAGGCCCATCCTGCACTCCAGCATACCATCAGCAATTGCAGTCAAACCCACCAGCTGCATCAGGGGTGTGGGGGGGGGCTGCCCTGCACACCAGCATACCCACAACTGTTGTAGCCAGGACTCACAGCCAGCTGAGCCAGGGACAAGTCTTGTTTGCCAGTGCGTCCATAGCAATTGTGGCCCCGCTACAACAGGAGCCCACACTAGTCCACACAGGTAAGACCTCTGGAGCACCTGGTTCCTGTGACTAGGCTGGATCACACCACTGGGCCCCACAATACACCTTCTACCTAAGACCACTTTTTCAAGACCAGGAAACATTAGCTGATCTACCTAACACATAGAAACAAACAGGCAAAATGAAGAGACAAAATAGTAAGTTCCAAATAGGAAAAATAAGACAAAATCCCAGAAAAGGAACTACATGAAAAGGAGATAAGCTGATTACTAGATAAAGAGTTCAAAGTAATAGTCATGACAATGCTCATCAAACTCTGCAGAACCGTGGGCCAACTCAATAAGAACTTCAACAAAGAGATAAATAATGTAAAAAATAACTGAACAATATAACTGAAATGAAAATTACTCTAGAGGGAATCAACAGTAGGTCAGATGACACAGAAGAATGCATCAGTTGATCAGAAAGACAGGACAGTGGAAATCACCCTACTGGAACAGCAAAATGAAAAAAAAAGAATGGAAGAGAATGAGGATAGCATAAAGGACCTCTGGGACAACATCAAGCATACTAACATTCACATCATAGGGGTACAAGAATGAGAAGAGAGAGAAAAAGGATAGAAAACTTATTTGAAGAAGTAATGGCTGAAAACTTCCCTAACTTGGTGAAGGAAACTGACATAAAAGTCCAGGAAGCAAAGAGAGTCCCAAACAAAAGAAACCTAAAAAGACCCACACCAAGGCACAAAATAATTAAAATGTCAAAAGTTAAAGACAGAGAATCTTAAAAGCAAGAGAAAAACAACCAGTTACTTAGAAGGGAACCCCCATAAAGCAATCAGCTGATTTTTCAGTAGAAACTTTGCAGGCCTGATGGGAGTGGCACAACATAATCAATGTGATCTGAAGAGAAAACCTACAGCCAAGAATACTCTACCTGGCAAAGTTATTCAGAATTGAAGGAGAAAGTGTCAGAAAAGGAAAAACTAAAAGTGCTCATTACCACTAAATTGGCATTACAAGAACTATGAAAAGGAATTCTTTAAGTGGAAAATAAAAGGCCAAAACTAGGAATAAGAATATATATGGAAGAAAAAAAAATCTCACTAATAAAGGCAAACATATGGCAAAGGTAGTAGATGAACTACTTACAAAGCCAGTATGAAAACAAAATGGCAATAAGTACATACGTATCAATTATTGCTTTAAATATAAATGGGCTGATTGTGCCATTTAAAAGTCATAGGATGGCTAAATGGATTAAAAGAAACAAGACCCACACATGCTGCTTACAAGAGACTCACTTCAGATCTAAAGACACACAGACTATAAGTGAAGAAATGGAAAAGTCATTCAACTTGATTAATCTCACGCATCAACATGGAAATCTAGGTTTGAAAAAAACCCACAATGATACCTCACATTTGTCAGAAGGACTATAATAAAAAAGACAAAAAACACGTGTTGGTGAGCATGTAGATAAAAGGGAACCCTTGTGCACTGTTGGTGGGACTGTAAATTGGTGCAGCCACTATGGAAAATAGTATGGAGGTTCCTCAAAAAATTAAAAATAGAGTTACCATACAATTTAACAATTCCCATTATGGGCATTTATCCTAAGAAAATGAAAAACTAATTTGAAAAGATATATACACCCCTATGTTCGTTCACTGCAGCATTATTTATAATAGCTGTGATATGGAAGCAACCTAAATGTCCATCGATAGATGAATGGATAAAGAAGAGGTGATTTTATATATATAAAAAGAGGTGATTATATTCTTTTTAATGGCCAAGTAATGTTCCATTATATATAATAATGGAACATTACTTGGCCATTAAAAAGAATGCAATCTTGCCATTTGAGACAACGTGAATGGACTAAGAGGGTATTACACTAAGTGAAATAAATCAGAGAAAGGCAAATACTGTATCATTTCACTTATATGTGGAATCTAAATTAAATAAATGAACAAACAAAACAAAATAAACAGACTCACAGATACAGAGAACAAACTGATAGTTGCCAGTGGCCTGGGCAGTGGGTGGAATGGACAAAAAAGGTAAAGGGGATTTAGAGGGGCAAACTTATAACAAATAAGTCATGGGGGTGTAAAGCACAGCACAGAGAATACAGTCAATGATATCGCAATTAATGTACAATGACAGGTGGTTACTGGACTTCTCATGATGATCACTTCATAAGGTATATAACTATTAAATCACTATATTGTGCATCTGAAACTAATATAATATTATATGTCAACTATACTTTAATTAAGAAGAGCTTCACATTCCAGAATAAAAAAAGAATGACTAATATGCTATTTTCACAGACGTTTGAAATTTTTGTATATATGTCTTGACCCTCCAAAGACAGATTAATAAGTGATTTTCCCCGGGGTTACTTTTCAATCATTAAAAGGAGCGTTCTTACTTTTGACATCTACATTGTTGTGAGTTTTTACTGATATTAAAATGTTGGATTATACAGCTAGAGGAAAAAGTCCCCCAAAGTCTATTCTCCATGCTCATGTTCACTTATTCCCTACCCACTGCAGGTCGAAGAACCAAACACACAACACTAGCATGAACTACAGATGTGTCCACATCTACTCGTGGTACAGCTTAGTCCATTGGGGTCTCTATAACAACACTACCATAGACTGGGAGGCTTACAAACAACAAACATTTATTTTGGACAGTTCTGGAATATCCAAGATCAAGGCACTGGCAGATTTGGTGTCTGGTGGGGACCCACTTCCCAGTTCTTAGTGGGCTGTACCCTCAAGTGCCAGAGGGGCAAAGGCAAATGAGCTCACGGGGGTGGGGGGTGGGGGGTGTCTTTTATAAGGACATACTCCCAGCAGTAAGGGCTTTGCCCTCATGAATTTATCACCTCCCCAAGGCCCCACCTCTAAATACCATAATAGTGGGAGTTAGGATTTAACATACATTTTTGGAAGACACAAATGTTCAGGCTATATATAGCATGGTATAATTTTAAGGACACAGAGATTTGTCCTTTAGTTTACCCAACCATATCTTTTTGTTTTTAATATTAAAATGGATTTTTGGTAGAAAATAAAACAACTTAATTCTGTCCTTAGAGATAAGATATGTAAAGCAGATACCTCTGGGAGGGCAAACACACTGATCTAGATTCATACTATGGTGAAAAAGGCTGAAAGCACACCCTTTCAAGAAAATTGGTATTGCAATGGAGAAAGCTTGAGGGTAATGAGCGCTTCAAGTGAAGAAGTGATCTTACAAACAGAAAGGAAAAGATACAGAAAAGTGACATTAAACATAACGTTTGAGTGGCATGAACAGGTTTAAACACAACTTGTTACAAAGTTACACTCTGCTTCATGGTGAAATGTGTTGGTAAGCGATTTAGTCTTTGTAAGGACATCATGTAGTATATGCAGAGCACTTACACAAATCTAGATGGTATAGCCTGTTGTTCCTAGGCTACAAGCCTGTACAGCACGTTGCTGTACAAAACAACAGGAGATTAAATCAAGCACAGAGAAAACAGTGCTACAAGAGATGTGGCGAACACAAGATATATGAGGCTGCTACCGGTACACAGCATACTGTTTTACAGCAAAAAAAAAAAAAAAAAAAAAAAGTAAGTAGAAACACTACCCTCTAAAATAATAATAGTATAGGAAATACCTAAACCGGTAACATAGTCCTTTATTATCATTATCAAGCATTATGTACTGTACACAAGTGTGTGTGCTAGACTTTTATATGACTGGCACCACAGGTTCGTTTACACCAGCATCACCACAAATACCTGAATAACACATTGTGCTATAACGTTATGACAACTATGACATCACTAGATGATAAGAAATTTTCAGCTCCTTTGTGATCTTATGAGACCACCGTTGTATAATATTTGCAGCCCATGATTGACCAAAATGACATTGTGCTCTGCATGACTGCACTTAGTACCTTTAGCCCTTCCAGAACTGGCATAACTCGATGTTCCCAGAGATGCATATAAAAGATAAGGAATATCTTGAATTAAGTGCTTTTTGAAGAACTCTTTTGAATTAGGCACCATTGAGGTCACAGAAGCAAAAGCACACTTTCTGTTCTGTCCTCCGGTCTTGGAGATTTTAAAATACTGTTAGTAGAGAACTGAATGACCCACATGAGTCAAAATAAGTAACAGTGGAATATTAGGTCATTCTGCTCTATGCACAGAACAGAGTTATTAGCTTTCTGTCTCCATTAATTCTTGCTTAACTGCCTCTGAATTAGTAATCAAATACAATGACCCATTAATGTGAACAATATAAAATGTATTTGAGAGGAAATAAGAGGTATAGATATTTTTAAAACATACTTTCAGATGCCTGATTTTCCAAGTAAACCATTGTGGATGAAATGTGAAAATACTGAAAATAAATTATGAGCTGAAAAAACTCATGACTTCTGATGACTTTGGATATTAGTGTTGGCTATATAAAAATTTCCACTATTTCAAAAGGCTGTTGATAAGATATCTGAACATGTAAGCAGTGCTACTTTCATGGCTTGCAAAAACATATCAATTATGATCATTAAAGATTTTCAGGTAAATATATATATCAGTAGTAGAGGTGAAATATAGAAACCTGTAATACTTTATACAACCAACACATTAAAAAAAGTTTTCCTCCCTATTATTCTCAAAATACGTCCCAGGTTAAAAAGAGAAGTTATTTTTTCTTTTCTAAAACTAACAATACAACTGCATCTTTATTCAAATGACCATTATTGGTTAACAATGGCCCAAACTTTCTATATCTAAAAGATTTTTGGTGGGATTATTTCTCAGATTTTCACTTTAACCTTTAACATTACTGTACTCCTTGAAAATGACTTCCAGATTAGCCAATAATTATAATTGTCATAACGAATATTTATAAACCACTTTTCATGTGCCAGACAATGCACTAATTGTACATTTTTAACCATGTGTTTCATAACAGTATTTGAGGTAAATAATATTACTATGCATTTAATAGACCAAGACATTGTAACTCAGTTTAAGAACTGACAAACATTAAACTGGTAAGTAGTAACAAGGTTTAATGTTATTCTTTCTGATTCTATAAGTCAAGTTCTTGATTACTTCTTTCTATAATCTCTCTTCATAGCACTTAAACTTGGATTTTTGACTCTCTTTCCTGCAGCTACTATTTTTAACCCTTTTCTTACTGTTCCCCATGATCTAAAAATCAGTTTTCTTTTCCCTGTCTTGTGTACCTTAGGTAGCACATTAACTATAGTTTCATATTTCTAGTTGCCTCCTGAATATCTCTAATGGCTTTGTAATGTGAAACACAATGGGGTTATATTAAATTGCTTTGAAAATGCCACGTAAAACCTCTGGATATCAACCACTTTTCTATAAAGGGATGAAATTTAACTCCACAATTTTTAAGCCTATTTCCAATTTTAAAATTTCATGATTTTTTTTTGTACCAAATTTAACACTTTTCTTCTAAAACATTATTTTTATTTCCAATGATTTAATTTATCCTATGACAATTCTATTCATTTCTATAGCACCATTTTGGACCTTAATCTGCCCCCTTATTCTGTAACTCCTATACAGGTATTAAAGTTTAATATTTCTCTGTTCTTGTGTATTTATTTTGCCTCACAATGTAAAGGCCCATTTCTCAGTCTCACAATGTAACTGGGAAATTTAGTAAACAAAATTAACACATGAGAAACTATGAGCCAAATTCTGTGATAGGATGATGTACTCTGAAATACTAGTTTTTTAGGATTGTGAACATAACCAAAAAAGATCAAAATTTAATGAAACTACTATAATAGGAATAACTTTTGAGGTTTAAAGACAGAGGTAGATGGAATTTCCTTTTTACTTTTTTTTCTAAGTACACGGACCTTTACACACTGACAACAGGGGAAGTAAGAAATCCACATGCTGAGGTGGGTCTTCCTGGGATCTGATGGGAAGAAAAGAGAGGCTCCTTGATGAAGAGTAGAACTAGGAGTAGGAGTTGTAGATTCTATGACTCCAGAGAGAGTTTGAAACTGGTGGGGACGGGGCAGGTGGGGGTGGGGGTGGGTAATGAAGTATTTCCAATACCCTGTGGGTATCCAGCCCTCCTGTTTATAGGGTCCTGCCAGAGGTAATCTTAATTCTTGTAGTGACTGGCCTGGCATTCAACAGTCAGGCAGCTGAGATACATGTAACTCAATCCTTTTAAGAGAAAACATCAAAGTCTATTAGACTCTTATATTTCATGTGGCGTTTATACCACAATTTACATTGCGGTATCAGAATCAAGTGGTATCTACAAGCTGCATATGTAAGGACGACAGACTGCCAATTCTTTGAGGATATAGCCTGTAGACTAAAGAAAGCCTCATTACAAAGTGACATTTAGTTAGGGAGTTTCAGGCACCATAAAAGGGATTATCAGAGGTTCTTAGGAAGATAGTCTATGTGACTTTTCCACAGTAGATTCGGAAATGTTTGCCCTGATAATTTTAACCTTATCAACAGATTCGAGTCACTTGCATGACTAGAAACATTGAGCAAAATGTGTTTGAAAAAATTGACCCCCCCCCCCACGAAAGAAAAATGAAAGGAAAAAGAAAAGTTGCGGCTAAATCGCCCAAATGACTGTTTCCTTGATGATACACACAAATACTGCAAGCCATCTGAAAAGAAATGTGAACCTACAGATGGGCTTCAATTAGAGAGAGATTTCTTAAAGAAACCAACAGGTACAATTTTAAAAACCACATTTGTAAAAGATTTAAGTGAAACTGAAAAAAAAACAAAAAACAAAAAACTTCTGTTTTTTGCTTAAGCATTTATTATGGAATCCACCAATGTTACAAAAGAAGACAAACAAATCCATTTATTTATTCATGAAACTGAAATTACTTAGTTCAAAGTGTTACAAACTTCTGACCACATTCCACTGAAGGAAAATCAGGACCTGAAATGCTAGCAGTGTTACATAGTAATCAAGCAACAAACTTTCTTGACATTAGTGAATTACTACTACACAGCATTAATTTCATGCTTGTCTACTCTGGTAACCTGTGAATGGTTATAAAGATTTGGAAAGCAGAGAAGAGTTAGAATAGGGTCAGAAAGCTCCTTGAAAAAAAGAAGAGAAAGAAGAAATAATCGAAAGCATTTAGTACAATTAAGATTTTTCATCACAGCAGTGTTTGCAAACATCACGATTATATCTGAGGTTTTATCTTTAGGGACAGAAGACTATTCAAGTTTATTGTAAATGCAAAATTCGTCTTAAAAAGTGATTGGAAAAAAAAAAAAGACTGGATGAGAAGCCTTGACTTAAGTTGAATTGGGAAGGCTCAGGAATACATTGAAACTAATTTGTTTCTGATTATGTTACATCCCAAACCAAAGCTTTTAAAACATATTTTCCACTAAGCTGGTTAAAACGGAGGAACATGGAAAAGTACAGCAAGACACAAACCCATAAACTTTGGGTTTCATTTTAAAAATTAATTCTTTTTGTTCTTTTTCATTTCTTCTGATTCCACTTATGTATCCATAATGACCTTCCCTAGTTTTTCATTTAAATTCATTGGTTTAGTCCATAATGTAGCACTGATGGTCCAGAAAGTTTTATGCTCTAGTAAACAGCTTATAGAGGTGCAGCACTTACCTGAAGTCACTTAAACCATGAGTCTACATTCCCTCGGGCATATTGTCTTTTTCCTTCTTTGTCTTTTCTTTTTTTTCATGTTCCATGCGTAAACAGAAAAACTAGCAGAATGGCATCTGTATATATTTGGGAATTTTCAATTGTTATCCTGCTTTTGCCATTGGCACATTTGTAAATCATTTTCAAATATATTCTCTCTTCTCCACAAGTTGACTTTGCCCTCAGCTCCTGACAGGACTCCAAGACACATTTCATGGTCTTTATGGGAGCACTTGAGCCATAAATATCTAAAGGTAGAACGTGTGTGTGTGTGCATTTGTGCACGTGCACACATCCCTTAGCACTCTTGATCTCACATCTAGGTGTAACTTCCCAGCTCTCCAGATTAAAGGACAAAAAGGGATTCGGGTGTTTTCTTATAACTGACTCAAACAATGACTAATTCATGTATGTCAAGGTTGTGTGTGTGAGACAACGGGTACAATTCTGGTCATTACATCCTGTAAATATGTATGTATGTAATATTAGATTTGGAAAACATCAACATAAGCTATTTGTCTGCTTCTCTAGGACAGGTCGAGCTGTCTGGGAGGGAGTGGGTATTACAGAGCTGCAAATCTGGTTCAAGGCCACAGGTTTGCCAAATGCCTGGTGTTAAGCTGAGTTGTCTGATGCTTGAACTTTGTGTCTGGGAAACAGAATGATAAATAGAGTTCTACAGTAATACTTTTAAAGAAAATGAAAAAGGAAAATGGATAAGAGCCCACAGAGTCAGTATGTAATACTGACAAATTCTCATCAATTGAAACAATTTGTTGAAATAATCTGGGAATCGTATCTGGGCCAAGAAAGTGACCCCAAAATTTCCTTATGCTTCTGTAAACCAGAATTTGTACACAATAAATGGGAGCGTAGAGCCTGGTCAGGTTTGGCAGTTTGAAAGCGAAGTTGGAGAAAAAACCTTTTGCCAGGAGCAGAGAAGAGCAGGTAGAAAGCAGAGTGTGAGAATCAGTGTTCCAGCGAGAAGCAGGGGAGCTGGTTAGAGGGCAGGCGGTTCAGGGTTAGTACCAAGTCCGTTCCTCACACATCTCCTGTGTTACCCACAGCAAGGAGCCTGGGAAGCCTGGCTGAGATGACCAGGGATTGAGCCATGGACCAGTTTGGTCAGACACGATGGTCCTTAGGTGCTATTCGGTAGCTCTGCCCCAAAGAAGTTTTGGATGAATGTTAACTATTCCCCTTATTAACTCTCAAACAGAAAACTGCCATATACCTATATATTCATTACCTAAATTTTATTGGTAAGTGAGCTGAAATAGGACCTGTTTTTAGTTCTCTTGGAACTCCCAGCACTTGCTTTTTAGGTGTTTCAATCACCGTCTTACATGAAAAATTGACGAGAAAAATTCCAAAACTCTAATGCAGAATTCTCTCAGCCTGAAAGCCAGCCTCTGGCAAATGAAGTCCTCCAATGTTTATTGTAGATACAGGACAATTTAGAAACTTAGTCTAGGCTCTCAAACCTAAGATTTAAAAAAGTACAACTCCCCTTGATTCTTATACTTGCATGGATTGGAGAAGGTCTCTAAAACATGTTCTCAGCCATATGCTTCTGACGCCTTTAATTAAAAAAAAAAAATCCCATTTTAATATTTTATGCTAGTTAAAAAGCACTTTGTTATTGAAGAAACAAACCCATATCTGACAGTATGCTAATTACCCAAGCCTTAATTGTTAATTAAGATTATTAAAACAAAAGCACTTGTAGTAGGTACCTCTAGAGTATAAGCTTCCTAATTAGAATTCCAACAAAGTATTTCATATTTAGCTTACTCTATCACACGTGTAACATCACACTGAAGTATTTTAAAGAATGGTATACACATACAACAGAGAAGTTGAACAAAAGTTACCTAAAAATTCACCATTAACCTTTTCTTCCTACATGTATTAGTCTGAGCTTAAAAAAAAAAAAATAATTCTGTAGAAAGTTGTCATATGATTTATTATCTGCTATGTAAAGTAGTAGTTGCTTTTTTATAGTACAAAACTTCACAATCTCAGAGACTCCAGGATTTCTGGAAAGTATATACCTAGGTACATTTTTCATAAATTTAAAACACTAATAATTTCTCTTTCATTTAATTACCCAAAATGAAGTCCTTTAATCATTTATCGTATGGAAATGTCTATATTTACAGAAGTTGGTTTATTGCAGATGCACATATTCCATCTAAGAGATTCATAATCAATTGATTTTGGGGGTAGAATACAGATGTTAGTTATTTTCTAAGTTCCCCGGGTGAGTCAATTCTGCTTCTAAGGTTGAGAAACTCAGGGTTGTTTAAGAACCTGATGAGGGGGTCCATACACATTGTGAATTTTCAAATTTTAATGGGTAAAAAAGAACTAATAAGCTTCTTGCTAAAAATCTAAATACTCGGGCCACAACCTCAAATATTCTTCATAAATAGATCTTAATTATCACCAAGGAATCTGTATTTCAAACTACGTCCCCTGTTGTTCTGATACAGGAGGTCTAACATCTGCAGTTTGAAAAACAGTGCTCTACAACATTTAGCAACGAGTATCGTGAGTCACAGTGGCTCGGCACAGATTTGTTACATTGAGTGAAATGGCGCTCATTTTGGTAAGTGATTCCATAGGTAACAACCAACTCAAGAGTTTGGCTAAGGCACTGACCCAGTGGCCTCTAAGGGTGAAGAGAAGTTCTATGTGATCAAGGGCAAAGACACAGTCTCTTATCTAAGGCAGCAGAGCAGGCCACCAAGCAGAGGACCAGGTCAATAAGTGTAGTGGACATCTGATATTTTATGCAACTACCTTTTTTCCTACTCTAGTATCTCTCCAAGTGAGGTCCTTGGACCGCCATCAGCCCAAGCACTCAGGAACTTGTTGAAAATGCAAATTATCAGGCCCTATTCCAAACCCACTAAATCAGAAACTCTGGGGATGAGGCCTAGAAATCTGCTTTAACAAGTCTTCTACGGGATTCTAATGCACATACAACGTTGAGAATCACTGCCCTATTCTTTTGATATAGGAATTCTTTTTGATATAATCTCCCCGATTTTCTTGTAAGAAACCATCCTTCTGGCAAATTCAGTCCAGATCTTTTAAATGTGATAACCCTACCTCATCCTTAATCTTAGGGCTGGATGTGTGAACCAGCATAGCCAGAGAGGCTCAATTCCAAATCTCAACACTGGAGAAGGAGAAGCAGGAACTTCTATCCGTAAAGGGGCTGAAAATAAAGAAAAATAAAAACGGGAAAGCAGAGGCAATTGAGAGAGTCCTGGAATCATAGTTTGAGTCCATGGTGTGACTTGGATTAAGTAAGTTATGCCTGAAAATTGCACTCTTGATACATGAGCTAATAAATTCAGTTTTATTAACTAAATTTGAGTAGGGTTTCTGCTACTTGCACTTGAAAGAAGTTTGACTAATATAAACAGAATCAACTAGGGAAAGCAGACTCTAGTGACTGAGACAGAAACACAAGTCACAGAAAAGTCTAAGTCCAGACCGCGTGTTAAGAGTTCAGACCAAGCAGATGCAGAACCAGAAACTGGGACCAAGTGAGGGGAGGACTTGGGACTGCAGGTCTAGCTCGAATATGTGAGCACTTAGGTACTTGGTACATATGTGGGTCAGGCTGGCTTAAATGGCCAGAAACAGGAAACAATAACTATTGTGCCTTCCTAAGAGCTTGCCTGCGTTTGTCAGAGAGGCAATGCCAGGGAAATGGAACCCTCACTTGATGAAGAAGAAGGTTTCTCATTTTTTATATAATAAATTAATTCTTTGTGCCGTTGAAACATCACTTATGTGTCTCCCTTGCTCGTGGGAATCTTTAAAATGAATATAATCAATAAAAACAGTTGACATTTTTGGTACATTGGATGCAACTGCAATCCAATTGCACACAATCACGGTAGCCTCCACATTGCAGAAGCCTACAGCTATAATTGATCAAAACATGATTCGGTCTTGTCAGGTCGTTACCATATGACTGCTGAAATTGCAGGGACAAATCTCTTTTAAAAAGAGTCCTTAAAATGACAATAGTCAATAAAAGATAAGATTTCTTAAAAATTGTCGGCTTCAGTGATGCTCAACAAGAAGCGATATTTCCAGTTCTTCAGAAACATCCCACTGGGCAGTTTTCACATCTCAGCAGCACCACATTCTGTAACCACGGAGTTAATTGTTACACAGGATCACTGCAAAGAGCTTTCTCTCTTGAAATGTGCTTTCCATCTACTGATTAACAAAGGTTTTATTGTAGTTTACTGTCAAGGATTTTATTACTTTAACCACGTAATGTTTTTATTCCAATCAATTATACCAGGTACACTGAGTTTTCAGGGAAGAATACAACTCTTAAGGAATTAATGTATAAGCTTCTCTTATGTCCCCTTCTGTTTCAACTTATTATTTTTAAAGCCTCTTACAACATACAACACTGAGAAGACTGTTGGACATGCTATATGTTTAATAATAATAATAATAATAATAGCGAATATGTACAGAACATTTATATGTGCCAGCATTTTTGTGCCAACATTCTCATTTATATTCATGGCAATCCTGTGGGATATGTGTTATCTTCATTTTATAGACAAGGAAACAGAGATGCAGAAAGGCTAAGTAACTTGCCCACACAACTAGTGAGCTAGGATTTCACCTCCTGCTATCTGACTTGAGAGTTCACGCTTTGACAATATTGCTTAAGAAAATTCTAAAGACTGCACATGCTTTTCTGAATACACAAACTTTTCATACGTAGAACTGTAACTTGACTATAAACCACATGAAGCAAGAAACTGTGATCTCATCATTTATTCCTAGTGCCCAGCAAGTGTCACATACAAAGTAATCAGTACTTGTAATTATTTATGAATGAATAAATGGTATGAATGGGAGTGTATGTTGATATCAAGTATAGAGTTTATTTTGGAGGATAGACTCAAATGTTACTCACTAATTCTATGGCGTATAACTTTTAATTTCTGAAAGATATGATTTGATATACATGGAAAATTCCATAATATTCCATTTTGAAATTTGTTTCATAAGCTAATAATCTGACTATAGATACAACGAAGGCTTACTGTTCCCCCCTGACAATCTAACCTCTTGAATGCATTGAAAATTTACTGAATGGTAACATGGAAGTTATTTGACCTGAACTTCCATTCATTGTAGAAATGTTGCCTATAATACACTTTTTTTATGTTTATTTTTCAATTACAGTTGACATAGAATATTATATTAGTTTCAGATGTACAACATAGCGATTAGACATTTATATACGGTATAGCCCCCTTCTTGACAGGGAATCATTTGGCTTCTATAGAACATTTCTAACGACAGGGAGCCCATTGCTACATAAAGCAATTCACTCCGTTTTTTAGCAACATTAATTGTTTAGAAAGTTTTTTTTATGGCTGGCTGAAATCTCCTTCCTTGCAACTTGGTCCCACTGTTCTTAGTTTTGTCTTCTAGGGCTACTCAAGAGAGACTGGCTGGCTAGCCGCTACATGACAGTCCTTCAAATAGTTGAAGCCAGTAATCAGGTCCCTCTAGGTCTTCTGTGCTCCAGGCTAAAAATCCCTTATTCCCTCACATATGTCTCATGCTGCATGGTTTTAGCATTCTAGTAGCCAGTTTGTCTTTAAAAATCATCCTCGGACAGAGGTGGATTTACTATGCAGCTAAGAGCTTCAAGGCTCCAGTTGTGAGGGCCCCTTCTACAGCCTCTGGGGGGTGGGGGGGGAGGAAATGAGCAATGTGTTTACATAGCAATATATTCTGTAAACGTTGCAAAAATTAGATGTTAAAAGCGGTCAAGACAACTCTGACTTTTCAGACTTTTGGTGGGAATGCCACATGGCTTTGGATTGGCCACAGGCATTTCTGGATTTGGCCAGTTGGGGATATCTTTCAGTGAGTTAGTGGGATACATACTTGTGTGTTTGCAGTCACTTCTGGGACTGTTAAACTATTGATAGTTGTCCCAGAATAGCAATGGCTTGCAAGAATCTTTCTATATCAGTGCTAACTCCTGGCATCCTAACTTGAAGATAAATTGAAGACAACCTGGTTAGTGAGCATCATTAGTTCAATGGGCATTTAAAATGAGTGCATAAGAAACCTTGAAATATGAAATCTCACAGCTCAGACATGAAAGAAACTGGAGATCAGTTTTCTTAAAGTTGACAATAATCCTAAACATTTACCAATGAGTTGTGAAGCTAGAAGAAAAGTGTTTCTAAGTGATCAATAATAAAAACACATTTCAAGCAACCATGCTAGAAGACTGAATTATCTCATTCCTCTACAAAAGAAATTACAAAACTCTTATATAAAGAGGTGATCTGACACTCTGGTGTCACCACATTTTTTTAGTTTTGTGCAATATGTGGCATTTGTCAGCTTTTCATCATTTTGTGATCTCTTTCTTCAGTCTATTAATTTTTACACTTAGTTTTGGATCTTTAATTTTGTAATTCTTAAAGATGCCCCCCAAAATTGTATAAGTTTTAGGCACTATAAAACTTAGGTCCTAGATCCACCCTGCTGGCCAAACTCAGTGAAGTCTGAACAGAAATATTACAATGGGACTTTTACTTCCTTTGATCTAACACTCTACTTTCACTGATGCAGGCTGGATTCCATTAGCCTTTTTCTGGCAGTCTTGCTGCACTGCTCACTGAATTGCTGAATCAGAATCTTGGGGTTTAATGTAATCTCAAAGGTCATCTAAAGCAAACACTCATCCTATACTCAAATCCCCTGTTGATACCCCTGCCAGGCAGTTAGCCCATGGTTGAATGCTTCCCATGACAGGAAACTCATTAGGTCTTATGGAACCCATTACATCTTTGAACAACTCTAAATTTCAGAAAGATTGAACAATGCCTCTTGTTGGATGCTGTAAAATTAAATATCTTTCGTTATATATTTTTTAGAGAAACTGCCTTTACCTAAATCTCATTGTTAAATAGTTTATTGAGATAATTCACATACCGTACAATGTACCACATAAAGTGTACAATTCAATATTTTTTAGCAAAGTCATAGGGTTGTGCAACTATTACTACTCTGTAATTTTAGAACATCTTAATACCCCTGAAAGAACCCATGTACCCATTCACAGTCAATCCCCATTTCCTCTACCTGTTTGCCTAGTAAGCCCTAAGCAATCACTAATCTACTTTCTGTCTCTATTAATTTGCCTATTCTGGAAATTTCATACCGGTGGAATTACATAATATGCAGATTTCTGTAACTTAGCATAATATTTACAAAGATCATTCTCCCTCACTGTGTTTGTAAACATTTTTTTGATAAGCCTACATTCATCACCATTTAATTTTATCTTTTTGTTTTGGCTAGTGTTCCAACCTGTTAAAACTAATTTTAACTTCCCAACATAACCTTCAAATAGTTATTTTTTACTAATGGCCCATCCTGGTCACGAGTGGGAGAAATAGAAATTACAGTGATTATCATTTAGAGAGCACTTAATGCCAACCAGGGGTTAATTTCTTTATACGTATCATTATTTATATTATAATAATAATACTATAAGGTAACAGTAGCCCCAACTTATAAGTTAAACAACAACAACAACAACAACTGATTCTTAAACCAGGCAAGTAACCTGCCTAAGTTCATGAAGCCAGGAAGTTGCAAAACTGGGGTTAAAATCCAGGTCTGTCTGGCTTTGAAGCCCATACTTTAAACCAGTAGACTCCATGATCTCCCACGACAATCTTTAGTTCCTAATAATAGTATCCAGAAGCATTACTCTGCACCATTCTTTCTATAGGTACTATTTCATGTTAGTATAGTTCTCTGGAAAACACAACTAAAGTAGATATTGTTATCTTCAATATACAGTTAAAGAACCTTAAGTCCAAAAGGGATAGGCAATTTGTCCTACTTTACTTAGCTAATGAGTGATCAACTGGTGTTTGTATCCAAATATACCTAATGTCAAAGGTTTTGCTTTTCCCCTAAGTTGCTCCACCACTCAGGTGGTAGAATAGGTTAATTGTCTAGTAATGTTCTGGGGAAGATCAGTAGCTGAGAAGCCATCTGTAGTCCTCATGCTGGTACTGAAGTTGATCTCCTGAGGCTTAAGGTTAAAAAGAGTTATCAGCATTGACGTATGAGTGTATATACACTTGTATATGTAAACATGTATAATGTGTATATGTATACATGGCTTATGTGTGTTATGTATATGTACATATATGCATATATGTGTATACAAGTTCATATATGCACACAAATATCTATCTCTATTCAAATGAATATCTGGATATATCTAAATACGTGTGTGTGTGTGTGTGTGTGTGTGTGTGTGTGTGTGTGTATCCTAACCTAGTCATCTGGCCTAAAACTGAGTGAATAGTAAATTCTCACTGCTGACAGATTTCTATTCCAAAGATGCCAGTTTTGTGATGAAAAATTCAGCATATCACTGCTCAATCTGTTTCCCTGCTTCAGTCTGAGAAGTTATTCATTTTTAAAAGTACATCTCTAGAAAGCACTTCTGATGGGAAGGTGGGATATTGGAAATGTCATATTATTACAGATTCCAACTTCTAATAAAGAAGTTCCTTTATTCATATGCCTATTTAAATACAAATAAATTTTAATATGAACAAAGTCCAACAGGAAATAGGAAACAAGGAAAGTGGTGTCATACAAGGGCAGCATGACATCTGACGTAGGAGTTGGCTAAGGCTGTCAATCAGTCCCTTTGTGCCCAGGATATATATGTGTTTGTTTATGTCATCTTTAAAGGTCGTTACATGACTTCTTATCCTAATTTTTTTAATGGTGGAAACCACAAACCGTATTGTTACAGTACAGAAAAATGTTCGTAGTCTACAGATTCCCAGCTAGTATTATTATGGTCATTAAAAATAGTGATAATCACACTCTGGTATTGTTCATTTTAAATGAGATTTAAAAATAATCTTAGGAATGTTCTCAATTTTCTTTGAAGTATGAGTCTTAGGGGAAAAATTGTAAAGAGTTGCGTTTTAATCTCAACACATTTTTAAAAAATAGTTATTTGACACCATTGTTTTGTCAAATAATTTCTTGACACCTTTGGCTTTTTTGATATATGATAATTGTCACCAATATGGTCACTGCCTCTGTTTTCAGGTGTTCTAGTTCTGGTGGTCTAACAGGTGACCAGATTTGATTGTGTGAACTCTAATCATCTCAGGGTGCTTTGCTTTGTGTGGTTTTGTTTTAAATTATGATAATAGACAAATTTTATCTCACCTATAACTTGATACTTTCTTTATTCATCTCAACTGGGTGGTTCCTGTATCTGAGTCAGACTTCCAAATCAGACGTTTTAGATTGAGAGCTCATTAGGCTTACTTACAAAGAAGTCTGCTGCAATCTCCTAACTCTTCAACAGCTAGACAGCTTGTCTCTAGCCTCCAAATTCATGGTCTTACGAGAAGACAAAAGATTTCCCTTCCTTTGGGTGAGTTTGCATGACTTTCCTGCTCCTGTCTCTGTGGCTGATTCTTCATCCCGACCACTCCAATCTGGACAATTGCTACATCCATATACTCACTTTAAGTGTTTCATGCTTTTAGTAGCTTTGCGGAAAAATATGACCATTAAGGAAATGCCCACATCCTGGAGTGCACTGTTTGCCATTATCCCACAGGCTCCAAATCCCTGTCCTCTCGGTTTCTCTCTCAGTACTTTGCTTCTCCAGAATAACTGACAAATTCTTTCAGTTTTCTCAGCAAAACCTTTTTGTTTTTCCTCTTAAATTCATTCCCCAGTGCTCGCCTGTCTCCCTAAACTAAGTTTCTTAAGAAACATCTTCCAAATATAGAAAACTCTGTAAAGGGAAGTCTGGCAGTACAATTTCCCAGATGCCACGCATTATCAACTACCCTATTCATGGCCGATGCTACTTCTCTGCTGTATTATTTCCTGGGAGAAACTTTGGTGACAACACTAATCCAGCATTTTCAACATACCTACAATGTGACCACTTGTTTTAACCTCTTCCAACTGCAGCCACTCCGGTCCCAGTCACCAACGTTTCCCACCTGGATTATTCCCGTCGATGGTCTCCCTGCTTTTATGATTTGACTCCATACTGACTACTCCTAACACTGCAGCCAGAGGATCCTGTTAAAACATATTTTACTTCTCAGCTTAACATCTTGAAACTTTATTTTCATGCACAGTAAATGCCTAAATCGTTTCAAAGAGCTTACCCTTCCCTGGCTTCTCCATCTATTCCCCCAACTCTTCCATGGCACACTCCACTTCCGGGTATTTGCACTTATTGTGATTTTTGTTTGGCTTTCTTTAATTTGCTGGAAATGATTTATCTCCTGGTAGAGGCCTACCCTGGTCATTTCACCCTTACCTCACACTCCTGACCTTTCTTTCCTCTTTTATTTCTATAGCAATTTTGACCTTTTCATTTCCCCTCATAATTTTCCTATCAACTGACCCCCTCAAACAAATTCCCATTCAGGCCCAGAATATAAGCTCAACGAGAAGAGGTTTGTTTGTCTTTAATTGATGTGTTCTAAGATTCTAAGATGGTTCTTGGCACTCAACAGCCGATAAATATTTATTAGATAACAAAAATCAATGAATAAGTTACTGGCATTATTTCATATTTATACTAGGATCTATGTCTAGCTCAGTGCATTAATCGATGTTCTTTAAATTTTCATTAGGTACATAACCATTCATTCAATTACTCTAGGGACACAGACACTTAATACGTATAAATAAATAAGTGAACATTTTTTGTAAGATGATAAGGGCTTTGAAGACAAGAAATGGGGTGTGATAGAGAACAGCTAGGAGGATCTGACTTAAGCGACTGGCCTCTCTAAGGAGGTGTCAAACAAAAATGTGCAGAATGAGGAGTTTTCTGCATAAGGAGTCCAAATATCCTGGAGTATGAAGGAGCATTTGAGGACTGAAAAGCCCCTGTAACTGGAGTGCACTGGGGCAGAAGGAGAAAACTGGATACTGAGGTGGGCCGAGGTCACACAGGGCCTTATAGACCATCAAAGGAAGCTTAACATTTGTTTAGAATGATCACTGTGCCTTCTGGGGAGAGAAGAGGTTTAGGGACAAGAGGGTCTTAAATATTATGAATAACTATTCTAGAAAGATGAGATGACATTGTTTTTATAAAATATAATCATAACACAGCAAGGCATCCATAGAGCAAAATTTAGAACATAAATAGTAAAAGTGAATCTTTCTTCTCCTGGGACTGTCTACTTCCCTATGTTCTCCAAATATTCAATTAGAATTGCTTAGTTTTAATGGAAAAAAATTAAATGGACATACACTAAGGAAAAAAAAAGGAGAAGATATAAAGTGTGGAGCTTGCTCTAATGGATTTTTAAAGTAATTAGTTTGTGACTGAGGTTTTTAGAAAACAAAATTACCACTGATAATAAATTTAAGTCATGTTTCTTCTGTGGGATATCCTAAATAAAAGTGCAGATACACATAATATGAATATTCTTTGCAGTGTTCCATTATTAAAAAAAAACCTCTCATAAACACCACCAGTGGTATATAACAGAAATTTAGTCATCGTAGATAAACTATTATTAGCTCTGTCATCAAAACAATCAAGTTATTAAAATTAAAAGGAGGTATTAGAGACCAAAGTAATTTAACATGTTCTTTCTACTATCTATATCTTTTGTGAAAATGAAAGTTTTATACACACACACACACATACACACACACACACACACACACAATCTTCTACCATACAAATATTGTCTGTCTATAGTGTTGGCTTCATTTCTTTGAAAATCTGTGTTGAAAAATTCTTCAATTAAATGTAGAGCAAGGGTTAGACTTTATTAGTATGTTGAAACTGAATACTGTAGGAAGAGACCAGCAGAGTAGCTAATGGAATTGATAGTTATGTAATGCAAAGTTGCCTAGTGACAAATTGTGTGTGTGGGCCTTTTGCCTTCTGGAAACTATTTTCAAGGTTGGTATAAGTGTGTGGAATGTTTCATGAAATCACTAAATAGTTTCCTAGACTTATAATGAGTACTTCAAAACGTCTACAATCATATTTTCTGGTTGTTAAAAATGATTAACAAAATAAAATATCAAATTATATCTTCTTTACAAAAACTAAATGTTTTTCCAAAATTTTCTGAGTAAATTTTCCTAAGCTCTCCTACAAAGCCTTTCCTATACTATCCTGGCTTTCTCAATACACAGAATACTTGAAAATAACTAAGTTTCACTAAAGATATTAAACCAATAATGAAGGCTGGCTGAATTACATTTCTCTCTCTTCTCCTAAAACAATAGGATTCTCACAGCCTCAGTCGCTACCACAGATGGCCTTAGAGAGGAAAATATTTACATTTGCACATATTTCTCATACATATAATGCTTTTTATTTCTATTAATTTGAATGGGCCCATATGATTTCTTTAAAATGGTTTTGGGGCAAATTTATACAAGTTTCTAAATCATTCATTGCCATGAAAGGCAATGTAATGATCAATTATTTCCTTTATGTAGTTATATTGGTTTTGGTTCCTGGTTTCCTCAGACACAGCAAAGACTTTTCTCATGTGGAAATAGTACCTGGGAAAGAACTACACTGTCCACGTGAGCAGTGAGATCATATCAGCCTAGAGCCGGGTTTGGCTGTGGTATCTGAGAGTCTTCCCGGTGCCAAATTTAACACAGCCCAGGGAAAGACTGTTTTCCATTTACTACCATGCACACCCTCAGAACGAACTGAAGGGGGCAGTATTTACCAAGAAAATTCAACAGGGAAGTACTTTGGAAATAAACATGGGAGCCTTGTAACATTATTTAAGATACAAATCATTTTTATTTGGCAGCTGCCACTACCATCACACATGAGCCCACACATATGTGCGCGTGTGCACGCACACACACACACACACACACACACACACACAAATGCACAGTGCAGAACTACTAAAGGGCAAACATTTCAAATAGCTTGGATTGCATTATGGATTAAATTCATAGATTAAAATAATAGCAAATGTGTTTTTGTCCAAAAAAGTACACTCTACCAGGGGTCTGTCTCAAGTTCAGGAAACATTTTTTTTTAATCAAATGCAATCTTGGAAAGTCCCCCGCACAATGAACTTCGGTTGTTTTCATACACCAAAAATGATTTCTCCTTTCAATTAGGTTAGTGTGGAGAGGAAGCATAGATAAATCAGGCTCTGTTGTGCCTCTCCTTGCAAGAGTTTTTTTTTTTTTTTCTACGTCAGGCTTCTTCTAGTCCTTAACAGGAAAATTCTTCCAATAAAATTTCAACCTTGTGCTACAAAAAGTAGTCATGATTTTATGTCTAAATGACATCAAATGTAGGTTATCAAATGATATCAAATGTAGGTTATTATTTGGAAATATATATGAATGAATGTGAATATATGTGTGCATCTAACTTCATGCACTCATGCATGCAACATAGCAGCCAATAAAATAGAACAACAAATTAACATCTGAACACTTGGGAATTTTGGTTACCCTGCCAAACACAAAACAAACAAACAAACAAAACATATTATAAGTTTTGTTAAAATATAGTATAAAATACAGTTATACTGATTTCATTTTATTTTTTAGTTAGGAAACATTTTAAGAATTGGTATGGTCGTAAGTTGGGTCTCAAATGAAAAATTAAATAGTATTGTATTTCAAAAGAATTTACCTTAAAATTAAGGACCTCCTACAACTACAAATTTAGAGGTATGCATAACATTCCTGAGACATTTTTATGTATTTATAAAATGACACTACTGTCACAGTCATATAAACCATCTGCTTATCACCTCCGGGGCGCCAAGTCTAAGACATGTCCTCTTTTCAACATCATTTTCCAATAAACAAGTTGCCATGAAGATCTTGTTCTGCCTCCGGGCTCTTTACTTCAACTCAATGCTCTTATGTTATTCTACATAACAGTGAGAGGAATCAAGTTGGTTGCATATGAGCAAAGATCCAGGCTACAAGATTTCTTGTGATTATTTCTATGCACTCAGTGTCCAAGCATGTTGATTTCAGAGACAGTGGTAATGTATCAATCTCAGACTCAATTCAAAACTATGGATATGTGTTCCTTTGGGCTTGGGGACCATCTTTTTTATATTACAAAACCAGAAGACTGCCTCTAGGAGAAATGCACACTGTTCAAAGAGCTGATGTCCTTCTTGAAACATGATGCCACTGTTTGCATATTTATGGTTAGAAGCCTTCCCATACTATGCATTAGTGGAGTTAGTTCTTCAGTTTACTGCTTCCATTAATTTTTTACAACTCCAGCTCTGAGACTCCTTTACAAAAGTAGCTTTTCTTCTTTGCATAGTATCTGCTATTAATCACGGCTGCTCTTTCCACTGCTATGATTGTCCAACTTTGTCTAATGCTGCTACAATAATTAAAGTAAGCAGTTTTAGTCCCCAACCCCCACTCATCACCATGATAATTAAATTTCTATAACTACTCCTTTAGAATACATACGTACTGCTTCTGTCAGACACTCAAGAGGTATTACTGTTATGAAGTCATTATTGATTTCTAAAATGATCAGAAGGAATTTTCTTGCGGTTTTTGTGTCTTCTTAAAGGAGGTTAATGAATTTAAGAAGCTTTCTCACAACAGAGCACGTCAGATGATAATGACCATCTGCGAGCCATTGGACACATACTGTCTACAAACACATAGCAGCCCAACAAAGGAGGCAGAAGAACACTTTGTTCCGACTACATAAAAGTGTTGAATTATTGCAGATTATTAACATAGCACATGTATTCATGTGGGTATTTTCATGCAATCCCTCCCTCACAATTGTCTCAACAAAATTATAAAGTTCATGAGTAATGAAAGTATATATATTTTTATTTTCATAGAATTCTTTGTATTCTTCTGCCATGTTCTCTCTCTCTTCTGTAAAACATCTTTAAGATCTATATCAATTATGAAAACCTAGGGAGAGAGGGTGATCTGGAAAAAGGGACCAATGCATTTTAAATTAAGTTAATATTGGTAGGTCTTTGGGAAAAGGGAACAAACAGTGTCTTTATTGGCTGGAATCTGACCACAGTGGGTTAGCCCCTTGAAACTAGGTTTTGAATTATTAATGCTGAAAAAGATTTTCTACAAATGTGTCCAATATGAATGGAAGCAAACAAATAATCATAGTACAGCAGGTCCTCAAATAACTTCATTGTGTTCAATGTCGTTTCATTATAACGTTGATGGATGACACAGGTTAGCTTATGGTAAATCGGTTTTGTTATTCATCAAGTTATAGAACCTATTGACAATGTTAAGTGAGGACTTCCTGTAGTCTTTAGTCAAAATATATACATATCTTGGTTGTTTATGACCTTCTCTATGGTGATGTCTTTTAAAAATGAGAGTGTACATAAATTAAAACAGGATGAAATTAAAATAGCCAAAAATTAAATAAGCACTGTAAGTTAAAATAGCTGTAGTTAGTTCCTGGGAATCAGTATAAGAATGTGTATATAATACCATGGAAATGTTAATGCCATTTCCATGTTATATATGCAGGTATCTCCTGATTTCTGAAAGTTTGAAAATCCTCTTCCGATGTCTTTTGGTTAGTGAAAATTGGTACTAATGTAAGTGGCATAACACAAACTTTCAGAAAGTGGGGAATGGTCTTTGTTTTACACCATTTCAGCTTACGAAAGCATTCATACTCGTAGGAATGGTATACATTCAGATAGAGGGGAAACCTGTATATTCCTGAAGCAAAGGATGGCATACACAGACTTATAGTCTGTGGTGTTTTTTTTAACCAAATACCACGAATACGTAGGTCCTGCAGTAGTTACCACTGACTGCTTACGTGCCGCACAGGAACCGGGTGAATCCAGTGGTGATACCATCACCAAGAGGTTCAATAGCTGGCCTGTCAGACAACTAAGACCATTTTTAGCAGAATAATTCCTTCAGAAAGGCCTGGCTGAAAACCTTTTCATTTCTATTGCCTCACCTAATATGCATTTTAGGGTTTTTAAAAGTCATCTTTAAAAAGAAAAATGAATGTATATCAGGTTCTCTTATTTAAGGTGACTAGAAAAAACATTTGACCAAAAAAAAAAAAAAAAAAAAACAAGAAAAAAAAAAAATTGCCAAACCCTATTCTAGACTCACCCAGAAAGAAAAAGCTAACACTCTTTCTGTTAAGCAATTAACCTGATACTTCTGTTTCATCCTTATTATCGTATTCTCTAACACACACACACACACACACACACACACACACACACACACATTATTTTGTTTTTAAAATTATGTAAAACTTGATGTACAAATCTAAACAAACCTAGAACACAAAACAAACCTAGAACCTGTCCAGACTTTTACAACATGGTACTGGGTGAGTTTTTTTTTTTTCTCTCAAGTAAATCAATATTTAATTATAACCATTGGTTTGAACCTGCTTGCCCTCTTTCTTTTATAAAAACCCCAATATTACTGGGTGTTTCTTTTTTTTATTAGTTTCAGGTGTACAAAGCAATGCAACAGTTAGACATTTCACCTGTTACAAACTGATGGCCCCTCTCCCCCAATCTATTGCCCCTCTGACATCGTATATAACTATTACAATTCCATTGACTCTATTCCCTATGCTGTACTCCACATCCCGTGACTATATATATTAAATTATAGTTGACATACATATTATTCAACTTCAGGTACAGGTGTACATTGGTCAGGCATCTACACCGTCCGTGAAGTTGTCTCCCTAATAAGACATGTTCCCATCTGACACCCTACAAAATCTTTACAACATTACTGATTATATTCCCCAAACTGTCTTTCAGATCCCTGGGGCAATATTGTAGTTACCAATTTATGCTGTCTAATCCCTTTCCCTTCTTCCTCATCCCCACCCCCCTCCCTGCCAGCAACCATCAGTGTTTCCTCTATATCTCTGAGACTATTTAGTCTGGGTGAGTTTTTAGACTGCACTTCTCAGCAATCCTCTGAAAGACAGCAGACTCTGACATCTCCTTTCTATTCGCAGTTCTCAGTCCCAAGCTGGGCTTGAAACAACCCATCCCAAAGGTATATGTGGTTTCATGTCCTAGTTTCTACTCCTAGAGTCTTTCCATCTAGCTATAGTGGTTCACATACTAACAGAATGATCACGAGCTATCCATTAGGAAACTAAAATTAACTCTTGCTTGAGGCACTTATATGAAAACTAGCTTTGTGAGGATCATAAAGTCTTGCCACTAAACAACAATGTATCCTTTTCAATTTAATGTCTCCTTTTTCATTTAATATACATATTCATGCTTTATATTAAGAGAAAACATTTTCTGGCCTAAACCATATTGATCATAATAAACCATGGTACAAAATGAACCTCTTAATCTGCTAACATGCCATTTTACTTTTCTTGGAGGATATTAGGTCTGAATTTATATTTTATGAGATGTTATCTCTCTCCCTGTCAATGAAACAACTGAAGTTGCCTTTGTACAAATTCCATAGTGACTTAGAATTGTGCTCATAGACATCTACTTCTTTAGCTGGAAAGTGGCAATGTTCACGTTTCTGTTGAAATAAAGATAGTTATCTGACCTGTTGATAAGTGACTAGTCTGCCCTGAAGGAGAAAGTATGGACAGTTTGACCCAGTGAGAAGAGTAAGATCATTTACATAGCAGGACTCACAGGAAATTAGGGAGTAGGAGAACATAGCTTAGCAAAAGTTGTTATTTTGACAACAGCCATCATTTGTCCTTTGAATTTTACAGTCCTTATAATTGTGATAAATATATCTTTGCTTTAAGTTACCGATTAGATAGGAAGACAGAACGGTGGGGGGAGCGGGGGAATTTTTAAAAAAGCCACAACAAATTCTTTCTTCCTAGGTGGTTTTAAGCTAATATATTATGCTGCAGGCTAGACATACAAAAAGCATCTTATTAAATCACATCATAAATGACCCATGTAGAACAGTTTATTTTTCATTAACAAGGTGAAGATGTGTGGGACCAAATAAATCAAAATGAACAAGGCAATAATTGTTCCTCCCATGATATCATCTTAAGTGTGGAAGTAATCAAGGAAACACAATTTAAAGAAAGAATGTTTTATTGGTGCATTCATTTTTATATTTAGAAAGCAAAGCTTCATCATGCCTCTGGGAAAAAGTGAGCCTATTATTTTATGTGAAAAGTAAAATTTAAAAGAATACAAAGTTAGATTTATGAAGTAGATCCAAGGAAATACACTAGTAATTTACTCAAAATAAAAGGAGTACAAGAAAATTGTAACTTTTAGAAATAACTTCTTAATAATTTTGTACCGTGACAGATGGTGACTAGACTTATTGCGGTAATCACATCGTAAGGTATATATAAATGTAGAACCTCTATGTGGTACACCTGAAACTAATATTGTATGTCAACTATAATTTAATAAAAAATCTTGGCTTATAAAAATGATTACTTCTGATACGAACCCCAAAGTTTGAAGGGATTACCATTCAGAAAGCAACATTATCTACGTATCTTTTAGTTTTATAATGATATAGATTTCACAGGACATAATGGTCATTGTAATATATTCTCTAGAATACACGTTATTGAAAATTGACAATAACCTCTTCATAGGCAGTGAGATTCCCAGAGTTCAAATATTTCTTCCTTAATTTGAATAGGTGATATCACCTATTTAGGTGTTGGTGGTGATACACTGATTTTTGTAACCCTACAAAGCAAAGAGATATGAGCCTATGATTTGGCCCTCCAAAATTTTGTTTCTAAGTCTCATATTAAATAATGAGGACTTGAGTTTTCTCTATATCAGCTTTGATTTTCTCTATATTAAGCAAAATGATCAGTGTCAAAACTTTAAGACAAAGAGTAATCAACTCTTCATCTCTTACAATTGGTATTAATTCCAGTTAAGGAATAATATCCTTATTTGAGATTTGGCTTAATAGGAATTTTTTTGTCTCCAAGATTAAGAGTAGATGGATAAATAGTGAAAAATTAAGCAGTGACATTGAAATGTGATATAACTGACGGGAAGGCATGTGAAACTTAAGGAAATTAGATCCGGGGTTGATAAGAGCATAGCAGATGGAATCAAACCCAAGCAGTTTTTCCTTCTTATAACCCAATTGTTGGTTGGCACTTATAGACTGTGACACTTTCTAAAGAAACCTTGAAAATGTCTCCAGGTCCTTTCAAGTCCTAATTAGAAATAAAAAGCGTTGTGTTATTATGTCCTAAAAGAGAAAGTACATAAGAGTTAGGTACTACTAAATGGTGTCAAAAAGGAGAATTTTACTCTTGGATTATGGCTCAGGCCAGCATTTTGATGAGCTACAGGCAAAGGGTAAAATATTCTTTAGGAATGAAAAGATTAGGTAATTCAGGAGGCTTGTTGACAATATACAAAAATCTGATGTCACTTTCTTGGTTAAAATTCTTTATTGATAGTGACATTCCCATTCCTTTAGGATACAGTTAAGAATTCTTCACCTGGATAAATATGTGGGACTTTCTTTATCTTAGTTCCTAACCTGCAGCATCTCTCAATATGGCCCTTATTCTTCCATACCCACAGCCCACGGCAAAGCAAACCACACACACGTGGGCTTCAGCCACCTAAACTATGCTTCTGTGGTCTCCACAGTGAGACATGGTTTTTGTTCGGTCTTTGGGCCCTGCATATGCTAAAGATAACCTTTATCTCACCTTTTCCTTGTGAATTCCTCATCTTTGTAGCCTCATCTCAGGTTACACCTATTTCAGGGAATCTTTCCTGAAGTACTTCCCCGAGTTTAATCTGGGTTCAGTAGGCATCCTTCTACAGTGCTTCTGTAGCTTCTGGACTTTAACTTAATTGTGGGATTCAGCAAACACTACTATAAATGTCCATCTACTAATTTGAATAACCTTCTGAACTCTTCGAGGGAAGAGATTATGTCCTGGCAGTCTGTCTTGAGAGCCTCTGAGTCTAGCATAAAACATGGCATGTGCTCAATGAATATACATGGCTGTGAAACTGAACTGAAACTTCAGTGGGAATTTAAAAATGCATAGGTAAAAATGGAAATCGATATAGGATTTGATATCATAGAACAGTAGTAGAGAAAGTACTTAGAAGTTATAAAGAAATTAATGGAAAAAAAGGGTAAACTTAAATGTTTTTATACCAATACACAATATCTAGGAATTAAAATAATTTAAACTATTATATCAATTGGCAAATGTGATTTCATAGGTGGTCATGTTAGTATACACAGAGGGTGCCAAAAATATGTATACACATTTTAAGAAAGTAAAAACTATTAAAATTGTAATACTCAATATATACCGATAACAAAAGATGAACACAAGTCACGTTTGACTTCTGCAGTTACAAGAGGTGCTCAAAGTGGTTACCATCAGTGTCCAGACACTTCTGATTATGGCGAACTACTGTTTGGGCATAGATAACATCTCTTAAACTGTATATACATTTTTTGGCATCCCGGGTGTATTGTATTCTTGGTCAAAGTATCTCTATGTATCTGGAATATTTGTGTGTTTTTTTCAATTTTCATTATTTAAAAGTATACAAATATTTTAGGCTTAGTTAGAGCAAAAAGAAAAAAAAAATATCATTGGATTTGTATATCCAGTAGAGGCCACTTTTGAGCATTTGAATATTTGTCCTACCCAAAAAAGTTTCCTTGTTTATTAAGTATTGATGTGCTTTTGTTTTTCAAAAGACGAGTCTAGAAGTATATGTTATTTTGAGTGTTTGAAAAGATTTCCATAACTGTAAGCATGTTTCCATGTCAATACCTCTGCATCATGCAAAAAACAAAAGTATATAGCTAAGAATCTGAAGATTGAACCACCTGAAATGATCATTTGCTTGATTAAAAAAAATATAAAACTAGGTGGGTTATCCCTGTGATATAATATTATAAACAACTCAATCAGACTACATATGAATAATGATTTTGTACATCATGGAAAACAGGCACTAAAGCAAAGTCTATTAGTAAAACGTTTACCTTCTGAAAGCATGTAACCTAGAATATTATTGTTTTAATTTGCAGAGGGCATGGGTGTGGTCATCATGTAGAACAAAGTTTTCAAACAGGGGTCTGCAGATCAGCCTGTATTAGAAAACCCAACGAGCTTGCTAAAAATCAGTTTTCTAGCCCCACTCCAAACTTACTAAATCAGAATCTCTGGCACTGCCTTCATGAACCAACATTGCAGGGAAGCATGCTTGATTTAATGCTCTGCTGTCACCATCTTGAAATTCTTACTGACCTTTGAGCAACAGGCTTCACACTTTTATTTGTATTGTGCCCTGATAATTGTATAGCTTGTCCTGGGAATGGGCGCCTACTGCAGGTGACTTTGATTCAGACGGCTATAGACCATGCTGTGATACACACTAAATATTGAGAATGATTGACTTCTATGGTAACAAAGCAAAAAAAAAGAAATGTGACTCTGGTCATACGTCTTATAATCTAGGAAGAAGGGGTTACGAATGTAGAGGCAGCAGCAAAACCATGGCAGATAGTAACCATATCATCTTAGAGTTCAGGAAAGCCCAGGAGTGATACTCAGAGAAAAGCCAAAGGCTATATTCACATGAAATCACATTTTCAAAGTTCTGAGACAGATGGTACTGTACCTTTGGTCAGAAGTACTATAGGAAGGGAATATCGTCAGGGAAATAAGAAAACTCAGCGAATTTAAATTACCATAAACTTAATGTGAGATCCTGACCAAATTTATTAATCAGAAACCAAAGACAAAATCTTCATGACGGAATGTGTCCTGAGCTCAGACATTTAAGGTTGAGAAGAAAACCAAAGAGAAAATCTGAAGTTTACAAAGATCTGGAACATCTGAAAGTTCTCAGAACAAAATAACAAGGGTTTTTAAATACATTAAGTAGCATAAGACAGGGAATCAAACAGAATTAAAATCCAACACTGAGGATCTTGTACAAGAATCTGATGAAATTATCAATCAATCAGTTCCAAGAAATGAAGCTTTCAATGACCCAAACAGAGCCCACAATCATCCCGACAAGAGGGGGCACTGAATTCCAGCACAGATACTGGAGACACTCACTTTAAACCATTGCCATCATGATAGGGTAATAGCAACCATACAGACACAGTGACGAATACAGAGGATTCTATTTAAACTTGTAACTCTGTGATTGTTAAAATATGGAAGTGCTACCTTAGGCTGCCTCAGATAAAACAAACAAACAAACAAACAAACAAACTGCATTTAGCTGGAGTACTCTGTAGCACCAAAAAACATGCCAGGTACTTCTCCACTGAATTCTCCCAAACACAGATTAGTCTCATCAAGTCACCTCAGTAATTTGTTTGAACACCTGTGTATAAATTTTTAGTTTCAGCTTCACTGATTATTAACCAGTCTTGACTCCTGAGAAGCAGCAGTTCTTGGCTATGTTGCAGAAGCACACATTGCTTAAAACAATCCACACCCCTTAAGAAAAGTTTACAATTTATGACAAAATATATAATGTTAAGCAACAAAGCAGAGAGAGTAGATTTATTCGTATTGTTTGTTTCTTTTTACTCCATCAAGGAAACTAACTTTCAAGCTGGGAAATCTAGAACAAATATCATTAGGAGGGAATTGAAGTACAAGATAGGTGCAGAGATAATAAGGGAGTACTTTACAGCTTTAAATTAATTCAAGTCTTCCGGCCCACATAAATTGTATCCTAGGATATTTAAATGACTTGCAGATGTGATCAAGGAAATACTCTTGTTAAACTCTAAGAAACTGTAAAGAAAAAAGGCGGCCTCCAAAGTCTAGAGATGAGTAAATGTTATTCCCCTTAAAGGTGGGTGTGTGGATGAAGAAGGGAGGAAATTAATTCTAAAAATTATAAACTTAATTAAGCCCCCGTCAAATTCTTGAACAATGATTAAGCAGTCTGTGAGTAGCTCCCTTGAATGTAGAGAATCTGTCTGTGTTGCTCAACATTGAATCTTCGGGGCCTTTTGAGCAACAGGCTTCACACTTTTATTTTGTCCTCAAGTAGGCACTTAATATTTATTGACTATTTTTACTGACCATTTATAAAGAAGGTTGTACTTGAAATCAGCATAGGTTCCCTGACAAATAAACTTAAACAAGTTGCTTAAGTCTCTGAGCTCATTATTGTACTAGGCAGAAGAATAAAAACCCAAGTCTTAAATTAAAATGACTTACATTTTGTTCACACTTCATGTCCTTGTGGTGGGCTGCGGCCTCTGATCCATGCCATCCTCACTCCAGAACTCAAGCAGGAGAGTAGCCACCATCTGAAGCATTCCCATTTATACAGGCAGAGAGAAGGAGAGAAAACTGTGTGAGAATGGTAAACCCACTCTTACAGCTCCCACCTGGAAGTGATGCAAGCCTCCTCACACGTTTGATTGGTCTAACAAGTCACATGGTCATGCCTACCTTCAAAGCATTGGGAACGCAGTATAAACTAACCTTGTACTCCAGAGAGAACCCTAAATACCTAGTTCAAAGTACCAATGGCTACCATAGTTATCTGTGAAATGGAAATTGTAAAAGCTATCTCTTATAATAATGCCTGCTATATTTTGAAATACAATGCTATCTTTTAAAATTGCTATTTTGTATTTTTTTACAAGAAATATCATAACACTTAGATTTAAATCAATTTAAATCTAATGCTAAGCCACCAGTGCCCAAGCTGGTAAATGGTAATTTAATGCTAATCTTGTTTTTGGTGAGGTTGGAAGAAGAGTAGCATTTATCTCAAATTTGCACAAGCATCCAAAGAGCTTTCATCCTACCTTGAAAGTAAAGACAGATTCTCTACTCTTCCTTATATCATGGTCACAGCTAAGAAATAAATTGCCCAGATCCATGTGATCTGTTAGAAAATGGGCTTTTCTTGCCATTTCTGTGCATAGTTGGGGACAGTTGTTTGGAGGTAGTGTGGGATTGTTGTGAGGCTCAAAGCTTTCGCCAATTGTCTAGCCTCCATGACTACACTTTGTAGCCACCCCTTGTGAAGTCCTGTCCCTTCCCTAGGTTACTGCATGGGAACATAATTCTCACTATAATGCACACACATTCTTCTACAGTCTTAAGGAATCTTTTACTTTCATAGCTCTGTCCACTTTCGTCTACTCACTTCATATCTCCCTCTACTTTCCAAAGACTGGTCTCGCTCCCATCCCACTCTGGAATTAACTGGCTTAATCCTTTAAATGGATTTCTGTTTTCAGAAACAATAGGTGGAGAGAGGAGGTTGTGGTTTAACAAATTCTGCTTTAACCCTTGCAACATCAATACTCCTGAAGGCAGACAGCAAAAGCCTGGCAGAATCCTTGTGAAGAGGAAGGAAAGTAGTAGGAGCAAAAAACAAGTTAGAGACGCAGCAAATTGTGTTTAATAATATTGCAAAGTAATATCTTTAATTTGGTGATTAAATGAAAATATAAGTAGAATCAAATGTAGTAGCTGACAAAGTAAAATTTTAATAAATTAACTTTCCATTATTACTGCCAAAGCATGTCTATTTAGCCATATGTCTGTGTTTAGAACAGTTAGTTATTCAACTGGTTAATTGAAGGATCATATAGTCAAAGTATCTCTGTTCTATGTATTGGAGGACATTAGGACTGTGTTTGTAGGACATAGGACATGGAATTTTATATCTAATTCCACTCCTTCATTTTACAGATGATGGATCATAATACAGGAAAACTTTCTTTTAACTGTCAGAAATTTTACATTGTTCCCTTTGATGAATATCACTATCCAAGTCTACTCCTGGTTTTATTTTATTTTATAGTATTAATGTTATCAAAAATAAACTAATAGGTATCTATCTATATACTTATCACACAGTGAACTCTCATCTGAAATTATTTCTAATAACCTATATGTTAAACATTCTATTAGGCCTCCTTCAGTTTTATTCAAATAATTGGAAATCACTTGGCCAGTAAAAAAATACCAAAAGTCTTATACTCGTATTACCCTTTGGAGGTTTTTAATTTTTTTAATCTTTATTTTTTTATTCCAGAGTTCTTTTACAATTTGGGGCAATGCACTATGGTAGCTTTTAGGATGGGTGAGAGGTATATATCTTTCTTTGGAAAAGCACAAACCGGGTGTTGAGAAAGGGGAGATAGGAAGGATTTGGTGAGTTAACAGTATGTGAAAGGAAGCTTATTCTCAGGTGGTTCAGTTTTAGGAAAGACTGTCTTGGAGGTCAGACAATTGATTCACACACCTGTGAGTCCTGGCGAAGGACCGCCCCATTGAAAGACAACAGCTCTATACTAATGGAATCTTAAGGGCTTCAGTCATTTTAGTTTGGTTTGAGCTGGCACCAGTGGAGTTCTTATGGATTAATTTAAGAGAACCATTTAGCAATGTACTTAGAAGTATATATCCCTGTCAATCACTTAGGAAGGCTTAACTAAATTATTCGAAGGATTCCATTCTGTTTTCCAAATTTATTATACTTATTAATTCCACAGAGAAACTTGAAATCAAAATTGACCTCAATTTATTATTAAACTAAAGGGTGACAAGCAATTTCAATCTTAATAGTCTGAGAAATAAGGGTCAAGAATCTGTAAACTCCAAATCCTGACCATAGCTTTCAACCCTGCATCTCATATCCATTTTCTGATACTTGCTGACAATGTCACCAGCTCAATAAGGATCAGAACCAATAAATAGTGAAGAAAGATTTTATTGAATTCCTTTTCAATGTTATTTTCATTTTTACCTTTTCTCTTAAGCAGTTTGCTCCAGTTGTTAGAACGCATTGTTGACAAGCTCAGTGCTTCCATGTGTCCAAAGAAAATGGGTAAAAGTTAACAATTTTAAAAGTCACGTAATATTATCCTAGTGATAAGGCTTACAAGCAATTTCTACTACTCTTGTAAGCCAGGAAACTGTCTAAGTAATAGAAGGGCAAATCAAATTGATTTGGTGCCAAATCAATGAGGATTTCTCTAGAGTATATCAAATGATAGAAAACTTTTTTAGTCACTATTTTTTAATTTAAAAAATAAACAATTTTGCTTCCTGACATATCTGATGACACAGAAGGAGGTATGGATTGTTGAAGAGTTGTTAATTCTAAACTAAAACTGAAGAAATTACTGTAAAAAGAAAAAGTATACAACCTTGAACTAAATGAGAAATGAGAAAATCTACGTGGCCCCGGTAAAATGCTATGATACAGTATGAACTTTGTTTTTATTCAAAAATTCAGGCCTCTCTCACATTACATTTGCCAGCATTTTCTTTTATCAATTTCAGACCCAGCTTTTCTTTTCATCATCTGACCATCATGAAAAACAGATAAATCATATTAAATATGTGCAAAAGATATCACAAAAGGTGAAATGTGTAGTGGTATATACTGAATATCTTCTCACATACCAATTTGTCATCCATATATATTCTTTGGTCTAGTTTTTGCTCAAATCTTTGTGCATATTGTTTTACTGGGTGGTTTATTTTCTTATTATTGAGTTTTGAGACTACCTTAAATGTTTTGGATACATGTCCTTAACTAGATACATGTTTTGCAAATATTTTTCCAAATCTGTGGCTTGTAATTTCCTTTCAACAGTTTCTGTCAAAGAGGAGACATTTTTAAATTTCCCTGAAGCCCAATTTATCTCATTTTTTTAATGGATTGTGCTTTTGGTGTCATAAAGGAATCTTTGCTGAACCCAAAGCCATAAGTATTTTCTCCTTTGTTTTCTTCTAGAAGTTTTATATTAATCATTAATAGATTTTAATTTTACATTCTGGTCCATGATCCATTTTGAGTTAATTTTGTGCATTAGGCAAGGTTCCTTTGGTTGGAAAGACTGGCATTTCTTCACTGAACTGTCTTTGCAACTTTGTTGAAAGTCAATTGACCATATCTGCATGGTTTTATTTCTGTACTATATATTTTGTTCCATCGATTTATGTGATATTTTATTTTTATAATTGTTTTTCGCTTTGCAAAACATCACTTTTTACCTAGCATCAAAGTTAGTTAATATGTCTGTCTTTACTCTTTTATTAAATTACAAGCTAAAAGAAAGCTCAGGGTCTGGTACATTTTTGCATCTTCTTGGCTCTTTTACTAAATTGTGAGCTAAGAGAAGGCTCTGGGTCTGAAACATCTTTGCATCTTCAAGATTGCTTAGCTCAAAGGTTTAGATAGAGGAGGTAATCAAGATATGTTGACCACGTGGTTTCAAATCACATTTTTGTTTAGCTACCATTATAGTTTTGTTTGCTGGAGGACAGACTTAGTCATCAGGTTGGATAGATTATAATGCTCTTCCCTTTTATTCCTAGAAGGATATATATATATATACCCTTA
This sequence comes from Rhinolophus sinicus, assembly GCF_036562045.2. Classification (NCBI taxonomy): domain Eukaryota; kingdom Metazoa; phylum Chordata; class Mammalia; order Chiroptera; family Rhinolophidae; genus Rhinolophus; species Rhinolophus sinicus. The sequence goes on from NC_133753.1 coordinate 143,519,144, forward strand.
TGTGAAATATAACCCAACTTATTCAGAGCCACCAGATTCACATAGCCTCTCTTTTTTTGAAGGGCTTGCTAGAAGAAATTCATGGGGATTATTTAAAGTACAAAATGTTTTCAAGTGAAAGTGAGCCCATTCTGGAAATCGAGAAAAACAGTATAGAAATGTTAGATACGTAAAGGTTCATGATTCGTGTGTTTGTGTATGGAGTACTAATAACATTAGTTGTTATACTGCAGTGGTAAACATTTGAGGCTGTCAAGATCTGAAACAATTTATTTAGAAGATGAGACAAATGGTGCCTTCACTGTCAGTACCATCTGAACTGAAGGCGTTAGTTTCTGATATTGTTATATGCTGGAAGCTAGTTTAATCATGCATAGCCAGTTAAAGAGCAAGTGGCCTTTGCAGCACTGAGGGGAGCACTGACTATGTCAAATGAGTTGTGTCTTTTTGTCTGACAGGACAGATATTAGGCTGTGTTGGCATTTGCACACATGCACAAATAATGTCAACCATGGTTGTTAATTTATAGAAGAATTCCTATTACCCAGTGCCTCAATGTGATAAACCTTATTACCACTCTTGTTCTCATATTCTTTTGTCAACATTTGCTGAGACAAACACAGGAATTTTTTGTTCTGGGAAAGGTCATCTTATGGTGACTGATAGCGAACTGGCATTGTAAAGATGATTTAGAGTGTCCAGGCTTCTCCAATGCTCCGTCAGTCTCAGGCAAGGTAGTTATGTAAGTCTAAAGCTTGTAATCAAGGAGGAAAAAGGAGGGGGCAGTTTTTCAGAAATCTTTGGATGTAATGTAATATGGACATGGCTTAGGGTATTTCATCTCTCCAATTTCTGTAGAATCCAGCTTATCCTATTCTTTGTCATTTTGAAGTCATTTTGTCTCCTTTCTCTTCAGCTGCTAGTCATGAGAATGAAAAGAACATGCTTTCCAAAAGCCTTATTTTGCATCATACTCCTGAACCCAAGAATAGTACCAATATAGGGTCTTCATGACATAAATTGAACAAAAAAATTACAAAGATTAAAATAACATTTTTATTACAAAATACATGTACAACTCTTTATAATGAAAAGTTTTAAAGTATAAGAATGAAGCCCCATGCTTCATAATTATACAACTTTTGAAAATCTTCATCTGTTCCTTACCTCTTGTTATTTTTCTTTTCTTTTACAACTTGCGTATTTTAAATCAAATTCTAGACCTCATATTATTTCTTTCATAAATACTTTAATAAGTCTCTCTAACACAGTAATTTTAAAAAATATAATCACCGTACCACTATTATACATAACAAAATTAGCAATATTTTATATCAGCCAATGTCCAGTCCATGTTCATATCTTTCCAGTTGTCTTACAAATATATTTTTATAGTCGACTAGCTTGGATCCAAATCCAAACAAGTCTCACACTCACACTGGAATGATTACTCTTAAATTTCTTTTAATCTATAACATGTTCCCTCTTTCCTCTCTCTCTCTCTTTACACTCCCTCTAAGTTCATTTCTTTTAAACCAGGTCATTAGTCCTATAGGATCTTTCACAATATTAATATATTTGACTGATTGATATATTTTTGGATTAATTTAGTATATTGGTCTGGACTTATTTTCTATATATAATGGTTGGGTCCATAAGCTTGATTAGATTCAGATACTTGGGTTTTATTTCATTTTATATTATTTGGCAAAAACACTTAAGTGATTCTATGTAATTTTTATTGTTGCACATCAGGAAACAGATAATGCCTGATTTTCCTACTTTAAGTGATATTCAAATGGACTAAAATTCAGCTTCATCCATTATAACATTGCCATTCACCATTTACCTAATGGTTGTAACAGCTTTTGATGATTGCTATCTACATTAGTTATTGTATTAGGGTTTGCAAAATGGTGTTTTTCTAATTATATTATCCCTTATCTATTATGAGTTAGATTTAGCCTATACAGCTCTGTTAATATGATCAATACATAACACTTATTTTCAAAATATTTTAATGATAATTTTACCTTGTCAGAAAACAAAAGACTGTGATTCTAAATAATGGCAGTAATTTAACAGTAGGAAAAAAGAAAGAGACAAGCAGATTTTCAGTTGTCCTTTACTGGAAAATAGTAACAACATGCGCTTGATTCAATTCCCTGGAGCACAAAATTTGTTAAAATTTTGATTAACTTTATTTATTATTTAATTTATTTATTATTAAATAATATAGGCATTTAAGCAAAAATTTGTGATAAATTTTTGACTAACTTTAATTATTTATTATTTAATAATAAATAATTAAATATAGACTATTTTGTAAACTCTCACTAGAATATAATTACATGAAGACAGGGATTTTTGTCTATTTTGTTCAGCACTGGATTTGCAAGAGCTAGAATGATGCTTGGCACACCATAGAGTCTTGGTAAATATTTACTGAATCAATATTGAATTAAAGAGTGAGATAATTTCAAGAAGTGAGTGGTTAATAGTGATTTCATCAACGGAGGAGAGAATTAAGAGGAAAATTCACTCTGGTTATTTGTGGCAATTGTTCACCACTGTGAATTAAGAATTCACATTAGGAATGTGTGTGTGCCACTATATATAAAGTGTAATGGTTTTAAATTAATTAGTTACTCCCCTTGCTAATAAAGCACAAACATCTCTGAGTCAAAGAAGCAGGTGCACACTGTAGTTTCTATTTCTCCTGCGAATAGCCTCTGGTCCTATTTCTCCAGTCAAGAACAATTCCAAATTAAGAATTCCTCCATGCTTGACAAATAATTGATGAATCGATAAATGAAAAATTTATTAGTTTACTGAGGTTCCTGCTAACATATGTACCAAGCTTTTCTCTATAGAAAAGGAGTGTTTTAAGATTTCTGACCTATAGTTGTATTATCTTGCTATTTTAATTAATTATACTATTACTAGGATGGGGATAAATATATTCAAAAGCCCCTTCTGAAATTAAAGAAAATCTAAAACACGATCTAAATTCATCTTCTGATGCCACATATATTTTTAAAGAAAGAAAAATGCTCTTGATTTAGAGATGCTGGTCTGCTGATTCTCCTCCCACTCTGACAACTCCTCCTCTCTTCTTAAATGCCTCCTCTTCTTAGTAACTCTTACACATAAGGGATAATGTTCACTGTTTCTCCTTTAGTGCGTTCATCGACTCTTAAGTAACAAAGAGTTACTTAAATTTATATCACACACACACCTACACACACTCACACACATTATATCACCAGTTCTGATCTTTTTCCTGTGTCTGGGTCTGCATTTTCAGTTGCACAATACCTCAAACATGTATAAAGCCAACTTCCAAACAGAATTCCAAAACAGTTCCATTATATCTTACAGAATTTATTATTTCTTCAAATGAAACAATTTTCTCAGCCTGTTAAGCTTAAAACCACATTATCACCTTTATCTCCTCGATCCATTTTGCCATCTACCTGCAATTAATCACTAAATCCCATTGGTTTGACTTCCCTAATCTCTTGAATTGGTCTCTTTTGTTCCATTCTCATGATCCCTTCTTTCATTACTTCTCAGCTGAACTATCATAATACCCTCTTAATTGGTCTTCAGTCTTTCTCTGCTCTAATTTTGTCCCTTGCTACAGATTAATCTTCCTAATGCACAACTCTAAGTACATCACATTTCTAGTCACAAACCCCAGTATGTAGTTCTCCATTACTTGAAGGATTAAATCTAAACTATTTTTTCCCGGCATTTATGTCCTCTGAATCTTCTGTAACATGCATTAATTTCCAGCCAAAGTGAATTAATTTTCGTTTCCCCAAAAACTCCAATTTTCTGCCTCTGTTTCTTTGATCATGTTTCTCTTCATTTGAAATGTGCCCTTTCCACAGCCGATTTCCCATTCTTGTGCATAAAAATACCCTCATCCCTCAAGATATTGCACAAATGCCATAGTTTTCCAGGAGATTTTCCTACTCATGCTTTCATCATATTGCAGCCTCTCTTTTCTGAATATCCAGGACATTGTGTCAATACCTCTCACCAATCAATTAACACATGAGTATATGGTGACTATTTGTGTACTTAATGGATCTCTCCTTTAGGAAAGAAACCAAGTTTTTAAATCTATTCACATTCTTTTATTCTTGACTAACAAAACATTGCACAGTATTTTGCACACTGTAAAGCTTCATAAGTACATGTTCAAGTAACTTTAAGGGCTCGCTGTGGTAATTCTGAAAAATCAGCTCCACCCCTTCTATGCTCACTGAAATAGACATGTTAATATGCTATTGTGCTGACATCAGCCAGGGGTTACCCAGTTGATACTGGCTCTGAGAAAGACATTAGAGTCATAATGTACGGCAATGTTGACCATGAAAACTTGAAACAGAAATCATATTTTCTGTTTCCTTTATGCATATCACATGGAAGATAATAGAATGCAGATCATACTTTGACTAATACATTCTTGCTAAATAAATGATTTATATAAACTATAATGTTTGTACCCAAAATTCGTCCAATAATAACACAGAATTCATTATTTTGAAATCAGCTGATCAAAGTCTTCAAACACCCAGATTTGTTTTTCAATTCTCTAAAGAGAAACAAGGAAAGTCATAACAAAACAAACTAATTTCAGCAACAAAATTCTTGTAAATAACTTCTGGGTAGTAAGTATACACAAGCCTAAATCTGTGACATTTCTCTGTCTCCTATTTCTCTGTGTTTTGCTGTCCTGCTGTTCAGAATGACAGTCCCAGGATGCTGCCAGACCTTTCAGGAAAGACAGATCTGTGTTCTGTCTACTGTGTTTCATAAAACAAATAAGTACTTTAGATATTGTAGATTTTCAAAAGCAGAAGTTCACACTAAAAGCATTTTCCAGTTATAAAGGAGATACCACATGTTACAGTCTCTTGGAATCCGCGTTACAATGACTCACTAAATAATTCAAATTTTTGAAAGCTCTAATTCAGAGCTTCCCACTATTACCTATCCCATGCGATGGAGTTGGGATGGTAGGAAACGCTGAAAAAATTAAAAATCTCTACGGTTAAAACTTCTCAGCTACTTCTGATGGCTGTAGGAATGGATAGTTAGATGAATACTCTTGATGATACCTCTTCTACCAGCTGTAGGAGGTAAAACTGCAGGTCTGTGGTGAGAAGGTGAAGCTCTCTCTTCTTCACTGGATATCTTGGAAAAGAAGGGATAATTGGATTACAAACAACATTTATGAGCTATAACATAGGAGAATAGAGCAGGAAGAATTCTGCTCTGTTGTTGTCTCAGGACAATTCCTTTTCCTTTTTCGCTTCTCCCCTAACTCATTGAATGCACGCTGGCTAAACACTTGGCTTCTGTGGGCCTCAGTTTCTTCTTAAACAATATGAGAAAGTCGAGCTACATGATCATTCTGGGCCCTTCCTGCTTTCTTTCTCTTAGGAAGAAACTGACAATGGACTTGTAAATTAGTAATAACGATTTCAGATAATAAGTGCTATGTAGAAAAATAAAGCTGAAAGAGTGACTAGTGGTGAGCAGGTGACATTTCAGCTGAAACTAGGCATATGAAAAGGTGGGAGGGAGTGTGCTAAGCAGAGAGAACAGAAAATGCAAAAGCCTCAAGGGAGGAACAAGGGCAGTATGAGTGCTGGGAGAGAGATAAGAAATAACTTTTAGGGAGGTGAGTCTATGGTCAAGAGTCTGGGTTCGAGTTTCAGTCCATTGATAAAGGGAAGTCATTGAAGAGTTTGATACTGAATAGTGAAATGATCTGATGTAAACTTTAAGACAACTACCTGTGGTCCATATGGGGAACCAACTGTAGGGAAACAACAGTAGAAGCAGGAAAGGCAGAAGGGCTAGGATAGTAACGGGGGACTACGGCTTCAGCTGGGAGACCACAGTGAGACACACGTTTAGGAGAGACAAAACAAGACATGCTAATGGATTGGAGGTGGGGTGTCAGGGGCAAAAGAGGGCTAAGGATGCCTGGTATATACAGAGATGGCTTAATACATGGGCTTGGGTGTTGGTGATTTGCAACAATTCGTTGTACATGTGGCTGGATTTCAGTGGAAATGTCAAGGTTGCAAACAGAGATTTGGGAAAGACCTTAGCTTATAGATGGTCCTTAAAATCATGAGACTGGATAGAATCTTGAATGCTCTCACATTTACCTTTTTATTACCTAGCTACAGAAAATTGGATCAGGTACATTGAGTAATTCTTATTAAATTGCTTGCCATGGTATTTTGAAGTTCTTTGTGCCGATTTAATGAAGTGATACAAATGGGAGAGAAGCTATGAAATGGGCCACTGAAAATACATAGTTTTAGTTGTAGCTTAATTTAAGGCTTCACTGTCGTACTTTATTACGATACAGTATTTTCCAGGCATATCACCTAATGTTGTTCTTAGTCAGATTGAAAGGGAAGACACAAGTTTTATCATCTCAATTTACTTTGATTGTGCCCCATTACCATTTAGTTTCCGATCTATCCAAAGCCAATTGATTCTCAATTAAGAGCAAAGTTTTCTTTAATTTTAAATCCATTTAATTAATTGTTTTAATTCCAAGCCTAACAGAGTTTCAAGGAAAAAGTTGGTTTAAAGTTTGTTCTTAACTACAAAAAGCAAAAATTCTAGAAACTAGAAATATAAGCTTTTATTGTTAACAATAAGTTCTTTCTCTTTTATAGTAGAGTCTAGTGTTTCACTGTCATTTCCCCTTTTTCATTAAGATTTTAAGATAAACACTTAACTCTGCTGTACATAAATAGTATGAAAGACAAAAGGCTTATTCCCTTAATAGAAATAAGTCCTTATCAATCAATTAATAAATAAATAATAGTGCATGTCTCCAATAACAACAAAAAAGGTGGGGGGCCAAGGATAGAATCAGGCAATTTACATAATAAAAGATGCTTAGCTTTAATTTATACACACACTGTGCTCTAAATTTTTCCAAATGTTTTTATTTTAGAATACTGTAATTTTGAAAAATCTGCCACATATTTCTGTACATCATTGGCCCTTCATTTCACTTTCCTTAGCTACCAAAATTATTTTTGTGAGTCTGCTCCGTTCTCCTAATTTAACTCTGGTTTTAATCCTTATCAGGAGAACCCCTTCATATCTAAGCAGAAGGAAAGTGAGAAAAAGGAGGTAAGAAATATTGCTGGCCCTAATTATCAACCAACAATTCTGAACTCTCTTTCCCCCTTGACCTTTTTTGATACATTTGCTAAATCTTCTTTTTCAAAACTGTTATTTTCCCAGTTTCTAACTGATTTACTTTTTAAATTTTTGATTTTTTTTCTGTTTATTCTTACTGACCCTTCTGCATCTCTCTACATATCAAAATGTCTAAGTCTTTCTTGAAATTACCAAAAAGTAATGCCTAATTAAGATTACCACTGGACATTAATTAATATGAAAGCATTCATTATAAGGTGGAATAAAAAAGCTTTTGAGAATCTATACGAAGGAAAGGGCTTAAAAATAGTATTTTAGAAATTAAAACTGGGAGTTGAAGCTTAGGTAGATGTTGCTTCTGGCAGGTAACAGGAAAATTGCTCTTAGAATAAAAACATCTCTCTTTCAAGAATCCCTTAAATTGCTTTTAAATATCCAGAAGATAGGTTTTGGAAGCTCAGGACCTAAGAACTAACTTATTTTTTCCTCAAAAAGAAAAGAAAAGATTGATCAAAGTGAGGCTGGCAGGCAGACTAAAGCCTAGTTTGAAGAGGAAGCTGAGGCAGTTTCTTGGTAGAGAACCAGGAGTTAAATAAAGCATTCTTCCTCCCTCCTCCTCACGAAGGCCCTAACTTGATATTTTATTTTTTCTTTTTGAGTTAAATTCTCCTTTGATGCACCCCTATTCTTACCTATCATTGTATCAGGTCCAGCTTTGGCTATTCCCGACTTTTTACCTACGTGGTGACTAATCTATTTTGTTGGCTTACTAACAGGATTCAACACTCAGGATAGACAGAGCTACTAGAAGACAGAGCTTCATGCCACTGACATGAGGCTTTACAAACAGCTGATGCAACATCAGGCTCAAGGATAGTCCTCCTGTGAACATAACAGGAAAATATGTTGAATCACAGATTGCTCTTCTTTTACAGCGGAGTAAGCAACATCTAACACAGCTGAACAACCATTACTTGGCACCTCACCTGCTGACAGCGGTGCAGCTCTGACAGGACTCATGCTCCTGATCCGGACACCTCACATGTGCAACAGAAGCAGCTGGACACAGCAGTCCTTAGGTGGGTACTACACCTTTGAAGCAGAAGTCACCTCAATGACAAATCCAGACATTGGCAGCTAGTCTGCAACTCTTGAAGTTGTTGTTTTCCGAAAATGAGAAAGAGACAATTGGGTTTAAAAGACCTACCTACCCATGTCTCATCTTCTGAAACTCAGAACACTGACTCAGTGATTCACCGGGTTCCCTGCTTGATAGAAAATATTTTCCCATTAAACTGTAAATCTCTTCTTTAGACTTTATGGCTTTTATTTTTCTTTTTCCTTTCAGGGTCATAAAGAAATTAGTGACAGAATTAGCTTAATTGATAATTATTGGTAAAAACAAACAAAATAAAACCAAAACAAATTGTGACATATTGCTTTAAGAAGCATATCTTGATATAACAAACTTAAAAGCAGCAAACGCAGTACTTTCTCTTAGTTTGAGAAGAAATTATTTTTGAAGTTAAAAAAATTGTATATAAACTAAATCTCTACTAACCTACTCTCAGATAATAATCCATCAGAAAAATAGCTTTACAAAAAATAAAACAGAATATTGATGGAGTATGTGGGCTGAGAAGCCTTGGGTAGAACACAAAATGCATCCATTTGATGCAAAATAGAAATAACTATTAATTTGAGCTATTTTTTAAAATCAAAAGTCAATTCTTCCATCAAAGTGCATTATACTGCAAAGAAGCAAAAATGGACTCCTTTGAAATACTTAAGAAATTAAAGAGGCAACTATGATTTCAATCAAGGCATGAATTTCTTTTTACCATAACTTGTGTGAATATTACGCACCTCTCTATACCCCCAAATTTATATTCTTTAAAAAATACTGATTTGAAATTCACCCCGTCACACACACACACACACACACACACACACACACACACACACACACACACACACACCAGAATACAGACACCTTACATACTCAAATAGTGTCCAGTAATATAGTACCTAAGAAAAACATCTTCAAAATTGAGTACAAAACTGAGTTTTCAGATTATCAATATGGTAAGGGATTAGATTTTTCAATCAGGAAAATCAATAGGTGCCCCAGCTCTTACAGTTTCAGCAGTTGTTCCTTTTGCTCACCCAAGCTGTTTCAATCACAATGGCTCTGTGTACAAAATTATCCCAAAATTTAGTGGCTTAAAATAATGATAATCATTAATCTCACAATTTGGGAGGTCAGAATTTCAGAAGAAGCTCAGCTGAGCAGATCTGGGTCAAAGTCTTTCGTGAGGTTGCAGTCAGATGGTTGTGGCTGAGTCACTGCCCAGTTTTCTTTAATCAAATGCCATGCATCTGATATGGGAAGACTCAAAGAGATGGGCACTGAAATAGCCGTGATCCTTCCGCATCTTTCCCCATCTCTATATATTCAGCATGGCAGCTTCTGGGTAGCCAGGTTTCTTACATATTCACTCAGGACTCCCAAGTGAATTCTGAGAAAGAGAAAACCAGACACAATCTGCCTCACCTTTTATGATCTTGCCTTCTACCACCTTTATTGGTAGAGTCAGTTAAACATTTCTGCTCAGGTTCAAGGGAAAATGAACATAAATGTCACCATTTGATGGAGGAGGGTCAATATCAGATTGTAAGAATGTGGCATGGATTATATATACTGACGTGTCCAACTTCAGATAGTACGATCTCCCATACCAACAAGTCTGGCCGAGACCCATACTCAGATTTTTTCCTATACAATGCTATTTAGGACAGTAATAAGAATAGGTTTAAAATGGAAAATAAAAAAAACTACTGTCACAATGGAGGTGGTGAAAAATAGCCTCCCATGATAGCATTTGTATCTTGAGTTCTTGTGTTCTTTCACGTTTTCGGTTCAACAGCTGCTATTGAATACCTACCGTGTAATAAGCAGGATATAAGGCGGTGAGGATGAAGTTGTAGACACACAGACACAGCACTCGCCCTCAGTGAAACATGTGCACGAGTGTGGACAGTCAGAACTGCGGCTTTTAGTAGTTTGCGTGTGAGACAAATCTTCAACTTTAGTAGCATATTTAAATTTCAAACAGGAACTCATTAAGAGCGAAGTCTTATATGAGTCTAATAAGAAAGAAAACTGGATAGCACCATTTTGAGTTTAAAGGAAGGTAACAGAAAATGGTAGACACATTTTCTTTGTGATTTAGAAACTGGTTTTGGAATAACCCCCACAAAAGGAGTTCTAAAGAGAAAAAGAAAAGAGAGAGAGAGAGAGAAAGAAGTTTTTAGTCCATGTAAGCAGTATTACAAAAGACACTTAGCTCAGTTCTCCAACGGAACTTATTGGAAAGAACATATTCATTTGATTGTGGGAATCTGAACATAATCTAAGTGCTTCAGTGTATAACCTGCAGGGTTTCTCTGTGTGTGTAAGTTTACCACTTATCTGAGAACATTTTTTTGATGATTGCCAGAAAAAGGCAGTTATTGCAAGAAAACAGGTTATAACTATATGACAAATTAAAACCTCACCTCAGCTAATTATTATTAAATATATATATATATTTTTTAAAATCTAAGGTCAAGGGCATCTTTTAGGTTTGACATTCTGGCATATAATCTGCACTAAACAAAGTCATAAAATCTCAATGTTTATAGGGACTTTAAAAATCATCTACTCCCCAAACTTCTGCCATGTTTTGATCCTTTTCACACAATGACTCACCCACGTTGTCCAGTTTCTGCCTAAACTTCAGTGAAAAGACAAAGCATGGGTGCCTATATCCAGCAATGTGGTACTTATTTCATTTTGAGTGTCTTTGCAAATACAGTCCATCATCATTACTCGTGAATCCTGTGTTTTGAAATTTGCCTAGCCTGCTCACAAAAACGTGTTTGTAATGCCCAAAATCAATACTCATACCATTTTCACAGTCTTTCATGGACATACACAAAGTGGTGAAAATTTTGAATCGCAGGACATGCATGTTCCCAGCTGAGGAAAAGGTGACACTCTGCCTTCTTGTTTCAAACATCATACTGTAAATAAGAGTCCTTTCGGGGGATCTGTTTAGTGCCATGTTTTTTTGCATTTTGGGGTTTTTTATTGGTGATTTTGTGTAAAACATCTCCAAGCTTAATGCTGAAGTGCTGCCTAGTGTTCCTGAGCACACCACGGCTGTGTTGTGCCTTCAGGAGAAAATACACGTGTTAGTTAAGCTTTGTTCAGGGATGAGTACCAGTGCTGTTGGCTCTGAGCTCAGTGCTAGTGAATCAATGATATACATTAAATATGGTATCTTTAAACAGAAAGACACATAAAACAAAGCTATGTATTGATCGGTTGACAAAAGTTGTTAACTTAATAAAAAAAAGTTGTTAACAGGCAGGCAGGAACATAAACCTATATTTTTCATAGGAGCAGAGATTCAATATTTACTAATTCAGTTTTCATGGCAGCATCATACAACATCCTGTGAATAATAAGAATTGACTGTGCAAACAAGCATACTATAAATACACAGTATGACTGAGTACTGAGCTTTCCTTTCCTTTGTGCATCTTAGTAGTCCCAAAGACAATTTTGAACTTTTGATTCTTTCTCACCATAGAAATAATACATTTTATGGTGTCACTTCTAATGTGGTCTGAGAAAAATTAAATAATTACAAATCGTACTTGTGATTGTTATGCCTATCGACTAGACTTCCATTGTGCTACTAATCCTCTGTCAATAATTGTTTTTGCATAAATAGCCATACATTATAGCCCACTAGAGTCAGCCTATCTTCACAGAAACTAGGGAAGCTGATGGCAAAACCACGTGCACCCTGGCTAGAGAATGAGCAGCAACATGATAGAGAAATATGATAGGAACAAAACTTTAAACCGTCCTTGAAATTCATGATCCTTAATGTTTCATTAGCATTAGGATTCAATTGCAGTTCTTCAGAAATAGCCTTGGCAACTGTCAAGTATCCCAAATGCATGAGCAGGACTTGACAGGGAATAAAACGTTTGTCATATGGTAAGGTGTTGATGGTAGAAAGGCTGGCGAGTTGCATCCAAGCTCTTGAATTATCCATCACTTAGATTAATACTCTATTTTCCTCTTCACCATGAGGCTATGTAATGATCAGAACAGAAGCCAATACATAGTGGAGATATTTAGCGTGTTTTAAATTTTCACACTCTCCTCAACCTTGTCCAGCTTCCTTGCAAGTTAAGCAGGGCCATGTGACTAGTTCTGGCCAATGATGCTTGAACAGAAGTGACCTACACTTCTAGTAGAAGCCCAGAAGCAGGCGTCTCCCCGCCCCCTTTTCCTCACACTCCCTTCCCTGCCACAACAAGCCCTAGAACTTTACTGACAGAACATCCGTCATCCTCACCCATTCAAGAAGAAGCAGACTTCCACCCAACTTGATGAATAATCATCATGAGGAATAAGCCTTTTGTTTTGTTAAACCATTTTGACTTTGGGATTACTTTATTATATTATTGTTACATTTTCAATGTTCCTCTTTATTCATTTTATCCTAAATGCACACACAAGATGTTATGAGTCAGAGACAGATTTCTTAGTAAATTCTTCAGAGTAAGTAGTAAGTGCCTTAGGCCTCATGTCATTGTGCCCTTGGAGTGGCACACTGAAACCCATGTCAGTTATCCTATGTAAGTGGCCAAACTCCCATAGGAAAGATGAGAAAAAAATTATTTTTCTTTGCTTATAAAAAGGAAGGAGGTAATGGTCTCCTTTTGTCCCCTTTTGTAAATAAAAATCTCTCCAGGACCCAATAACTACTGCATGCCTTAGCTTTTAGGACACACCTGCCTAGAGAAGTCTTCAAATTCTGGAGCTTCACCCCATTTTGACATGTAAACCCCTACGGAGGTAGTCCTCCAGTCCTCCAGGGACCTTGGGGGTTAACCTAGGGACCTAGTGCAGGCTCTAACCAGTTGGTCTTCTTGAAAGATGAGAGAAGTTTTTTTTATCTTTTTAAGTCATGGCAATTAACTAGGCAAATGATTACAGAACTAATTTTCATGGTATGTAAATATGCTTTCTCACTCTAAGAGAAGTGAAAACAAACATCTCTAACTTTATAGCATTCAAGTTTCTGTAGCCCAGGAGGCTAGAGCAGGACCGTTGAGAAATCCTGGGAAGGTTTATTCTCCACACTTATTATGGTCTAGGCTCACCTGAGTAATAAAAGAGTTAAGGGTCATGCTAATTTGGGTAAAGAAGAGTGTACACAAGTGAAAATAGATGAACCTGCAAAGGTAGTATGGATATATGCTTTTGAGGACTAAGGTGTCCAGCCAAGGATTTAGCACGTATTCATCTAAGTGTTTCAGTGACTTTGGAGGCCTCGTTATCCAAAGGTGTCTATAGACAATCCAAATATTTCTAACACTGTTCGATATGTACGAATGTGAGGAAGAATCAAATCCATAGGAAGTCTGTAGTGAGGAAAAGAATCTTTCTTGGAATAAATTCCAGAAAAGCCATAGTCTCTAGAAGAGGCTGACACCATCTTAGTATGAAAACTGAAAGTAACTACTGGACCCTGGCCCAGAAAGTGGCTTAGAGGGACACACATCTCCCCAGGCTTGGCTTCTGCTGTCACCTTCACCATGCTTCTCTCCACCTCCAGCAGCTGTCATTCAAACTGACTGTGAATTAGACTTGATATCTAAAAGACCAAGAGAAACTTCTGATTTTTTTCTCCTGAAAGGCTAAAGTAAAGCTCCTAAACTGAGGTTATTACTTCATTAAGTAAAATTAAATGGGGATCTAAATATCAGCTGTAAAATCTTTGTAAATGTAAATTCTAATCCGGGTTTTAAGGAGGTCTGAGATTCTCTTGAGGAATCATGGTTTTATGAGTGAAAATCTTTGGTGTATTATGTGCCAAAGATTCCTCCTTTTTGTAAATAGAAAGCCTAGCAGAACACAACATAAAATTATATGAACTTTATCCATGGCTTTAGACTTTTCTTCTTGAATTTAGTTCAACACAGAGTCACAAGGGTCTGCCTTTAAAGCCCTAACATTCTGCCTTGAGATTGGACGTGCTGATGAAAATAATGAAAATAGTGTTTCTCTCCCATAAAATCCACATCCTCAAAAAACTGAGATAAATAAACAGTGACTGTATTTGCTATAACAATTGTTCATATCATTATGACTTTCATATGATGTTTGTTTTTTTCCTCACCTGTAATTTAGTTTGACAACTAGAAATGAATATCTGAAGCATGCCTGGTTATAATTTTCCAGCTCTTAGTAGAGTATAATTAAAGTATTTGTAGGCACTGTGAATTTAATTGACATGTAAATGATATGCTTGTGGATAAGCACATACTAATTTCCATATCAAAAATTGAAGGTAAATAAGAGGTTTATTCCTTGTAAGTCTTTTGACAGAGTCTCTTTCAAAGGCTTAACTTATTTTTTCTCATAATTATGTTATCAGAATAGGTTTGGCTCAAAATAAGAGTATTTATTTTAGACTTGATAAGGATCCAAATGCTAAGCGATATGTTGAAAACTGAATAGGAGGCAACCATAAATAATTTAGAAGACAAAAAACATAGAGAAATGTGTGAAAATTTGAGGGTGTAGAGGCACAAAAATGAGAAATTATTTACAAAAGAAATACTTATTTTGACAGGGAGGGAATAAGTGATGCTACAGCATCCCTCTGCCTCCTTGTCCAACCAATGTAGCGATTAAGAGCATCTGTGGCATGAGCTAGACCTGAATTTAAGTGTTCATATGTCATTAATAGGTACATGTCCTTGGACACACTTGGGTACTCTCTAAACCACAGGTTTTTATTATTACTATTACTATTATTATTATTATTATGTTTCAGGTGTACAAAACAACATAGTGATTAGACATTTACACACCTCACAAAGTGATAACCCCAACAAGTCTACTACCCACATAACACTGTACAATAGCTATTACAATATCACTGACTATATTTCTCATACTGTATTTTACATTCCATGACTATATATTTTTTAAATTATAGTTGACATTCACTATTAAGCCACAGTTTCTGAATATATAAAAAACATCTTCTTTTTCTCTCATGCCTTAACAGCTAATTTGCTAGAAAATCCTTGTCAAGAAATCCCATTGGCTCTACTTTCAAAATATATCCATGTTGCTCCAAGTCACTAATATCCCTTATCTGAATACTGCTATATGCTTCTCCTTTGCCTCTGCTTCCAATCTTGCTCCCCTCTGTCTGTTCTCAATGCTGAAGCCACAGTACACCATTGAAAATTTAAGTCAGATTATGTCACAACTCTCCTATAAACCTTCTAATGACTCCCGCTCTCATTCAGAGTAAAAGCCAAGGTCCTCAGAAAGGCTCACACGGCCCCACCTGCTCCAACCCTAGGTGACCGCTTCCTAACTAGGCTCTCTCA
Source organism: Rhinolophus sinicus (assembly GCF_036562045.2). NCBI lineage: Eukaryota > Metazoa > Chordata > Mammalia > Chiroptera > Rhinolophidae > Rhinolophus > Rhinolophus sinicus. The sequence goes on from NC_133753.1 coordinate 143,534,831, forward strand.
CTGTTAAGTTCCAGCCACTCTGTCCTTTCCATTATTTATTGAACTCCACAGGCAAACTCCTGTTTTAGGAAGACACTTCCCCCAGATTATCTTAAGTTTTTACTTAAATGTTTACTTCTCAGTGAGGCCTACATTGACAACCCTATTTAAAATTACAGCTTACCTTCCCTACCCTACACACTGTCCATTTTTCCCAGACCTATTGATTTTCTCATAACACTCCAACTTCTGAGATACTATATCATTTGTTTATTATGCTTATTGTTAATTATCTCTCTGTACCCCTTTAGGATGTAAACTTAACAAAGGCAGGGATTTTGCTCTGTTTTGTTCAGTGATGTATATCAAGTTCCTGGAACAGTGCATTGGACCTAGTAGGTGCTCAATAAATATTGACTAAGTGATCAAATTCATAAGTATCTATGCCATAGTCATGTTTTGAAGATTAAATATAATAGTTTAATAGTGTTATTACTATGTTCTTGCCTAGATATTTCTAAACTTTCCTGTTTATAATATGTCATCAGTCCTCCCCATATTCTTAACTGTAAAAGAAAAACAAAAACAGAAACTATGAAAATGTACTATGTAACAATAGTTTAAAAAGACATTTTTAGCTCTAATTAATATGCTTGCTTGCTTTGAGACCTAGGGCCCTGGGCCTCCGACACATTCACAGTTTTATTAGATGCATTTTAACTACTACTTTGCAGTACCTACTGTTAACAGAACATCCTGAAGAGATTAAGCCTCTGTAGAAACACTAAACACAATCACACATGCAAAACCAGAAATAACAGCCAGTTTTAAGATCAAGGGAGTGAAGGAAGATCAGAAAAGCACTAAGAGGTGACAAAATATACTGAGATCTAAATAACGTTTTCATCTGAGTTAACACATTAACAACTTAGTTAACTGCACGATATATAGGAAATAAAAGAAATACTAATGCCTCCATGAAACATGGTAAAGCAAACATTATAGATAATTCAGCACTTATTTCTTAATAAGTATTAGTTTGTTTTGAATATTAAAACCGGGTATACTGCACTTTGTAGTTTGATATCAAAGTTCTTCCACGTTTTAAAATTTTATTTCCTTTGACTATAACAATAAACACACACTTCTTATATTAACTTAATCTGGCCAGTAAATTTTCCTCCTGTGCAGATTATTATATACGCACCAATATATTCTCATTTACAACTCAGCCTTCTGTGATTTTGGTTAATCAACACAAATAAAATGACAAAACTGAGTGCTTAAACCTGATGTCTAGTCTTTGGACACACACACAGTCTTTCTATCTGTGCAGATCCTGCATTGAACACAACCTGAAGAGGCCCACTCATGTGTCTCTTTCATTAAATGTCAGGTCATAGTCTCCCTTCTCTAGGAGACTTTCCATGTACTGATAAAATAAAAAGTCCATTCATTTTCTTACTCCCTTGAAATGATTGTGATATATATGTGTACATGTATACACACACACACACACACACACACACACAAATATTTAAAAGTTAAAAGGCTGAGGTATTTGCCTAAATTATTCTTGAGAGCAACTCAAATATATATGTAAATATATATAAATCTATATCTATATCTAAATATAATTTCTATGACAATAGACATTAAATGAAAATTTAACAATTATGGCAGAAAATTGTTTCTAAATCCACCAATCCTTGCTTCCATTCCTTTTTAACAATCATGTTTGTTTCTCAGAGGTTACATTTCAACAGCTAAATTTTAGCCTTTTTAAGTTCTCATAACATGTTATTTTAGTTTGTTGCTTAGGTAGTTTTTTACATTTGCAAATTGATGACTGATTTGACTCCAGGGTACTGAGGTTCAACATTTTGTCTTAATGAAGACTCCTTCAAACAATGTGATATTTTGGAGTCTATCATCATTACTTACAAACTATACAAAAGAGGTTGTCATAACAACCAGAGCTCAGTGGCTTAGTGTTCCAGATTTTCAGATTTAATTTTTATACCTAAGTAATACCATCTCTCTGCATTGCTTTAAACCACCTGTAAAATAAATGAACTGTTACTTGACCATAAAGCCATGCTTAAAGAATTTCCTATAAGTAAAAATATCTGTACAATTCCTATGTATGTCCTTCTCCATATAAATGTTTATGTGTGCTATATCTGTAATATGCAAACATGTGCTCTATTTCTGTATGACCCGACCTGTTCCTCACATTTCTATGACCTTAAATTCTGCTTCTCCCTCAAGACCCAAACTCCATAAAATTGTCTCAGATACACTAGATTCCCAGCTATCCCACGTTCTCATAGCCCCTTTTGAGCCTCACTGCCAGCACTTACCCTATTCTAATTTGTACTTAATTTATGTGTGTAAGCATCTATCTTAACCCCAGGTTTTTGCACTCCTCCAAGGTGGGAAATAGCAACTTACTTTTCTTAGTGTTGCTCTCAAAACTACCACAGTACCTTAAAACAGAGGACTTAAATAGATACTGAGTGAAATTAATATATCTTTGCCAAGCAACTCCTTGGTCAGGGCACGTAGAGTTCTACTTTGATGGGATACTGGCACCCACTGTACATACTCATATGTGAATGAGACTGCCTTCAGCTTTGGAGTTCAACATTCCTCTTATTAAATATTAAAATGAGCTCTCTGGAGAGTACTGCCTCTTACTGTCAGTTTATTAACTGCACTATAAAGTTATTTTATAATGCCATAGAAAGTGCTAAGTACTCAGGATATCAAAAGACTTTACCACAGGTCTTAGAATGTAGAGGCCTTAAGATTTTAAGATGAGAATTAAATTAACTGTAGAGATAGAGACGCCAAAATACTTTTCACATTGGCTGGGCACTTGAAGAATTTTCTATGTTCATTTCTTTTTGAAGTCACAATGTAAGATCCAGTTTTTGCATTTTTCACAGGTACATGACATAATAGAATTAGTAAAAAGTCTAATAAAGTATACAAATATAACCAGCACATTGGAAACAAGACATTTAGCGGCAATGAGAAACATTCTTTTCCTGCATTTCATTTTCAAATATCTCTTATACTGAATATTCTACACTGTCACTTTTCATGTTCTTACCCAGACTGAACGCTTGTAGTCCCATTCTCAAATTACCTCTTTCTGCTTATTCTTCTTTTCTAGGTTCTCTTCTTATTAGGCCATCAGGCAGGTAGTTGCAAATGAATATCGCTCTTGTCCCCCACATGCTCAGAACTGTGATGGGCTGGAGCTCACCACCAATCCTAGACTTTAAGTCATCACTTAAGCCTTCACTGCCCCCCAGCCCCCAGCCTCAGACCTACCACAACCTTTCCTCTTTGCTGTCATATCTACCTAGTCTTATCTTAAGGTACTCAGTTAAACCAAAGGCCTCTTCATACTTCATGAAATTTCACTTATTCGCTTATCTTCAACTATGTTCTACTCTTCTCTCTACTTGGAATGATCTTAAATTGACTTCCACAAACATTAAGTATAAACTGTTTACCAGAGACTTGCTAGACACAAAAATGTAAATGTGCAGCAGTTGCCTTTAAGGATACTTCATTCTTTAACCTTTTTCAGTCCTTTTGGTCTTTTCTCTACGTCAGGGGTGTCCAAACTTTTTTCAATGGTTTTCACCAAGGGCCATATGCGGTAAAATACACAAAGAGCCGGGCCACTCACTCGAGGTGAAGTGCATATTGCCTCACCTGGTTTATTTAGTAAACTAAATACATTTTTGGAATTTGCTGTGGGCCAATTAACAATGGATCGTGGGCAGCAGTTGGCCCGTGGGCCGCAGTTTGGACACCCCTGCTCTACGTGCTACTTAAGATACTTCTTAGGAGAAATTTTCTGATTCTCCTCACCTGATGCTGCTCATTCTTTTACTCCATACATTCCCTTACTCCATATTTCATAGTTCTTCATAATATTAAGTCTTCTGTAAGTTCTTAGATCAGATTTTCTCTGGGAAATGCTTTGAAAATACTAGAACTGATAACTAGTATTCATATTCCCTAAAATAACACCATTTAATAGGTTCATCTAAGAAATCTTTATGCTTTGAACCTTTTATGTATGAAAATTATAAAAAATTATATACGCTATGAAGTCTAGAGGGGACTAATCTATGGTGAAAATAATCTGAAGAGTTGTTGCTTCTGGGAGATAGGGACTGGGAAAAGGTATGAGGGGACTTTCTACAGTTAAGATGACGTTCAGTATTTTAATAGGAATTTGCATTATACAGGTTCTGTATTTCTCTAAACTCATCAGTCACAAATTTTGTCCATTTCACTGTATGTAAATTTTACCTTTTTAGATCTTCATTTTATATTTCTTAGCTGTTTTATGTCTTTCCTTCAGTTCTCTTATTCATTTTCAGGCAAATCTATCCTTCCTCAGGCATCTTGTAATTTTAAAGATCATTATGTCTTTTCCCCATTTTTGCCTGTTTGATCAGCTATTGTTTCAAATGTGCCAGCACAAACTCCTGTTCTAAGTTTTTGAATTTTTAATTCAAGGTGTCCTTTTTCCCTTCAATATTTGCAAATGTTAGGGATATTTAATTCAGACTCAACTGTATTAAAATTTGTTCTGCTTCAATAATAGTGTTTTGTGGGGGCAGAATTTTGATTAGCTGAAAGGAAATGTTATAAATCTAAATGTCTGCTTTCTTACTTTGTGTGAATGGCATCTGTCATATGTTATGCACTTTGAAATACTATTTTCCTGTATTAGTAATATAATTATATGTAGCCAGAGTGAGAGTTTGAGGAGGCAAAGTAGGTTTCTTAGTTCTAAAACATTCTCTTCTCTTGATATGGTGAAATATTACTATTTGTTTAAACATTGTTTTGATGGGAGAGGGTTTGGTGTGTCTTCTGATTTTGTGACTGTTTTTACAGGAACCTTAATGTCTCCCTCTGGCTTCCTTTTCTTCATTTATCAGCAAGACTTCATGGGTGTGTCTCCCTATATTATTCAGAAGTGGGGCCATTATGAAACTCCTGCTTTGGGTTCTGCTCAATTACAGTTGCATGCTCCGATCTACAAGATCTCAAACTGATTCTTGGTAATTTCCCACCCTTGAGTGCAAATGGTTTTTGAGTGATGTTTATCTGTATCCCAACATCTCCCATCTCCCTATCTCCACTCCTTTTTCATATCCCTCTGCCCTCACCCCATCCCCGCTTGTCTCCCCTTGGATATAGGCTCTAGACATGATTTTGCTGGTCTAAGTGATCATTTTCTTATTTATAGGTAACTTAAAATCTGTCTCCTAGTGTTTGGGTTTCTGGATCCAATACTGTGTGTGTGTGTGTGTGTGTGTGTGTGTGTGTGTGTGTGTGTGTAGGCTTCCCTGCACCAAGTAATTCTGAGATACTGGCAAGTTATCTGACAATTCAACTCAATTTTGACACTGTCTACCCAGAGATAGCATCACATTCCATGGGTAAAGGGCTCAGTGCCATAAGACTACCCTCTACCTCAGGTGCCAATTGCAAAGCCAGGGTGTTACCTGTGTTTCTGACCCACTGGCTACAACTCAGACACTACAATGACCTCCTTCAATACTGGATGTCAAATCTCAAGTAACCTGTTTACTCACTAAATCACTGTTATAGTTTCCCAACCTGGAAGCTCTCCAAACCCCCTCCATTTTGGGTTTTTGTAGCAGCTTTGTCACATAGGCAAGATCCATTAACTCACTGGCCATTGGTGATTGAGTCAACCTCCAGGCCTTCTTCCTTGCCCAGAAATCAGGGGGTGGGACTGAAAGTTCCAACCCTCTATTTAAGGTTGGTGCGTCTGGCAACCAGCCCCTAGCCTTTGGTGCTTTCCAAAAGTCACCTTCATTAAAATAAACCCAGTTGTGGAAAGGCGCTTATTATGAATAAGAAACCCATTTCACCTTTATGGCTCTAAAGCCTTTTTGGGAACAGTGAGAAGAGACCAAATATTATAACAAAAGATGATCCCATTACTCTTACTGCTCAGAAAATCCCAAAGGTTTTGGGAGCTGAGCCAGGAGCCATGGAGAGAGGGAGAGAGAAAGGGAGAGAGAGAGGGAGAGAGAGAGAGACAGAGAGAGAGATTTTCAGTCACACAGTATCACTACCAATCAGTAAGATATTTTTGGAGTGCATGTGGGGAAATTTAGATTTAGGAGGTATCTTAGTCCATGCAGACTGCTGTAACAGAATACCATAGACTGGGTTTATAAACAACAGAAATTTCTCAGTTTTGGAGGCGGGGAAGTCCAAGATCAAGTTGCTGGCAGGTCTGATGTCTGGTGAAGGGGCTCTCAGGGGTCTCTTTTATAAGGGCACTAATCCTATTCATGAGGGCTCCATATAATAATCTAATCACTTCCCATAGGCTCCACCTGCAAATACCATCACATTGGGGATTAGGTCTCAACATGTGATTTTTTTTTTCTTTTTCAGGGGATACAAACATTCAGCACATAGCAGGACATTCTCTTTTTTCTATGATTATGTGGAAATACTTAGAATCCCTTTCCAAAATCCAGACAATTTTTTTCAGAATTCATATTAAATACCATAATGGCAAAGATTGTAAGCCAGAGTCTTGCTATACAATCATCCTACTGCGTGCATCAGGAGGTATTTTTAGTACTGTAATTGATAGCAATGTCCCCCAAAACTCAGACTGTTGGGGTAAAGGCTGCATTTGAGAATTTTAGATTATCTTGTTCTTTAGTTGATAATAAAATAATGATACCCAGATTAAACAGTTCCAATCCTGCTACATTGAGGGTATACGACCCACTTAATCAATTTATGGCCATGGGAAAATCCATGGCTTCCCAAACAGGTACACGTATGGAGGGGAAAGGTATCCGGTACCTGAAAGGGCAAACTATGACCACTGAACCATCAGTAATGGCTGTCTTCCAGGTCAAAACTGTGAAACATTGGTAATTTCATAGGGTTCAACCTAAGATATACCATCTGGAAAAAGTGTGATTTTGGTAATTAGCATGAGAGCTTAAGCATGAATAGAGATTTCACATTATGCAGTTTATACATAGAACTACATTGAGTAAAGGTCACAAAACATAAAAAGGGGGATTTGTTGATTATATTAATTTGAGTGAATCAGGGTTACGATGTAAGCCTGATAAATTTATTAACATATAGATATTTAACTGACCATCTCCTGTTTCGAGGCATCGGGAGAAAATTTCCTAGGCTGGCTCCTCATATACTTGGAAAGTACTATTTAACCCAATCAGTAGTCATCCTACCTCCATCTATCTAAATATATCTGTTGAAAGCTTAATATTTACGAAGCAGGGCACTTAGTTTTGGAATCCAGCAAAGAAACACAGAAGTCTTATTCTAAAGTATATAGAACACTATTAAAATCCTGCATAATTATTTAGTATCAATTATTGTGATATCTGTCTTTTGTTAAATCTGGGAAAATTGGGAGGGGACATTGAATTTTAGTAGGAATAATCTAAAATATTCAAATATGAGATGACTGTGCAGGAATGCTACATAGAATTGACTGTTTTCCAATGTACAATGCAAGTGACTGGACAAGGGAACGAGTTTGTTCTGGCACGATGCTGTGTCCACCTGAAAGGCACTGATTTTTCTAATTTTTACAAAGGTGTCCAATTGGTAAGTGCGGTCCATTAAAATGAGAGCTAAGGTGGAAATGTCTACTATGTAGCAGCTCAAAACTGCAGCTCCAAATCCACTTGAGAAGCCGAAAACTATTTACCTTCATCATTGTGGCCCCTGTTCACATTTGGGAAGCAGTGAAGAGAGATCTTTCCTTACTTCCATGAGCCAGACTTTTGTGTGGTACCGTGTTTGTAGTTATATATACAAGTCATTTTAAATGGGAAGAGTGCTTAGAAGATCGAGTTGACATGGAATTCTACAACTGAAGAATGAGAGGTGCAGAGAAGTAATCCTTTTCAAGGTCATATGGAGTACCCGAGTATTTCAATGAGGGTAGGCCAAGTTTTACTGCATTAACAAACCATCCTCAAACCCAAGGGACTTAAAACAATGAAAGTTTCTTGCTCACTCTATACATCCGACAAAGGGCTGTGCTCACTAGTCTCTCAGGCATCCAGGCTGACGGAGGTTATATGCCTGCAGCAGGAGGAAGAGAACTTGGTGAGCTGTACACTGTCTTTTAAAGCTTCCAGGAAGAAGTAAAACATTTCTGCTCATATTTTCATGTCAAAGCAAAGGGAACAGAGTTCAATTCTGCTGTGCATTAGAGTAGAAACTGGCGCATTTGTGAAAAGCACTAACGACTACTACCCCAGGTGAGAGAAGGACCTCAGTATCTTGTGCTCATATTCAAATATGAGTTTAAGAAGTCTCTCTCTCTAAAGTCAACTATAAATTATAATTATATACTCACTAAAAAATCTTCACTATATTAGTTATATAGAAAGTGTCTATCTTCCTTCTGATTTATAAAATTTCAATAGCTATGAGAACAAAAATACAATTTCATAATGAATAAACATTTAAAGTGTTGATGTCGGCAGAGTGTAAGTCATGTAAAAGTTTTCATTACTTATTATAGAATAATTTACTTTCTATTGAAAAGAAACAAAAAAAAATCGTAACACTATTTATTCCCTCTTTGATTCTGCTTAGAATAAAATTCTGCTTATTCCCTCTTATATTCGGCTTATTCTGAAGTTCTAAAGACCTGTGCTAAGGTCTTTACTAATTAGATATACTAAAATAAAGGCTTATTACATTTTGACATTTGGGTTTATCTTTTCAGTATACAGAATACAAATACAGAATAATTGCAGCAGGCACTGTCTTTTGCATACCCAACATCCCCTTTCTTCTCACTTTCTATTAGAATCCTGATTTGTTCCAGGGTCCATTCTTCCCACATGACTTGGGAGAAAATCCTAATTGCTCAAATCTAATCATTGTGGCACCTGCCATTCCCCTTGTTAGTGTTATATTTAGAAATGGATATATAATCTTTGTGGCTAGTAAGTGGTGGAGGAGTCTGCTGGTGGGTTTCTAGGAAACCTTTCTTCATTCTTAAAAAATAACTTGAACCAGTAATTTTTCTTGCTGGATATTGTTGTCTGTATGGGTTGCCTGGAACTGTAGCACAGCTATCCTGTAACAAAGAAATAGTTTAGGAACAAGAGGCTGAGTAAAAGAGGCCCTTAAATTCACTGAGCTCTGCATTTTGTTATGTAAAACCATACATTCCCTAATTCTTTAAACCAGTTCTTCTCAAACGCTGGTCTGAAACAAGATCAGTATCTACTGCTGGAATGTAAATCAACACTTTCTTTTATCAAGGGAAGCTGTCTACAAAAAATATAGATGGAGTAAATAAATAGTGTGGTCAGTGACATAGTCACGTTTTGGCAGAAACTCCTAATTTGAGTCTGTGATAATTGGATTATTTCAATATATATTTGGTTGGAGAACCCCACTCAGCAAGTTACCTGGGAAAAATTCATTTATATTCAGAAAACACTGAAACAGACACCATTTTGGTGTACAGACTAGGCGGCCTGGGATTTGCTCTTTTTAGGTAATTCTATTATTCTTGGCTTCAACTCAATAACCATTCAATAAATGTCCATTGACCTCTCACTAAATTATACATGCAGGATACCAGAATAAATAAAAGCCTCCTTGGTCTCAAGGATCACAAGCTGGCATGGGTGACATGTAAGGAAATCAGTAGTTACACTACAATGTTGAGGTAATTATAGAGGGTGCTGTTGACTTATGTACAGTGTTTGGGATAATGGCGAGGAGTCAGTAGGGGAAAATCTTTACAAAAAATGTGGCCCCTAAGCTAAGATACGGAAGTGGGACATGAAACCCTTGGAGCTGTTGGCCAGGATGACATGCTAAGGAGCTGGAATTTCACTGATGGTGACAGCTTATTTTATGACCCACATAGTAGTACCATGCATGACTCCAGGCATTTTTACATCACTAAGGATGAAGTATTTGTGGTCATCTGGTTAGAACTGTAGCTAGAGTATAACTGAAAATACCTACTTGAAACTGGATTGGCTTTGGGATTAACTTGGAATCATTTACACAAGTCCATTTGAGTTCCTCCATCACATTTTTCATTAAGCACTCTATAGCAGAAGCCTAAAGAAACTTACCTAAACATAGGCATATTTCTATTTTTGATCTTCACAACTACCCTAAGATACTGACATGAGGAAACCGAGGAAGATAGTCTCTTGATGAAGTGATCAAACCTGGCTTTGAATCTGAGCAAGTATTAGTCCTGAGCCCCTATTTTTTATTTATTTTTTCCTAAGTCAAGTTGTCCTTTCAATCTTAGTTGTGGAGGGTGCTGTTCAGCTCCAGGTCCAGTTGCCGTTTCTAGTTGCAGGGTGCGCAGCCCGCCATCCCTTATGGGAATCAAACCGGCAACCTTGTGGTTGAGAGGACACGCTCCAACCAACTGAGCCATCTGGGAGCTCAGCGGCAGCTGAGCTCAAGGTGCCATGTTCAGTCTTAGTTGCAGGGAGCAGAACCCACCATCCCCTGCTGGACTTGAGGAGTTGAACCAGCAATCTTGTGGTTTGAAAGCCCACTGGCCCATGTGGGAATCAGACTGGCAGCCTTCGGAGTTAGGAGCAAGGAGCTCCAACCCCTGAGCCCATATTCTTAATTAACCCTTTCTTACTGACTCCATAGAAAAATATGGTTATTTTTTTTTCCCTTTAGGGTAGCCAAGCTTAATTATGGAAGCAGTAGTGGCCTCTCTTGAAAAATCGTGTTACCGGCTCCTGCCAAAATTCCTATTCCAGTATTCTGGAGTCAGGGAAACATCTGCATAAGGTATTTTACTTGGCCTAGCTTAGCTTCATGTAGGCATGTACGGGTCCACCCCGTATAATTCTTTCCGAGAATTTTGATTTTTATGGGAATCTTGTGGTTGTGTTGGCTTGAATTAAAAAAACTATGGGAGAATATTTATATAATTATAAAAAATAATATTCTGTTTAAAATTTCAAGCCAACACAAAAAGTTTTTATATTGAAGTCATGTGCTTATATGAAATTGTGGTTAATTTTATGTCAATTTGGCTGCGCTCTGGTATCGAGATTTGGTTAAACATTACTATGGATTTTTCTGTGAAGTTTTTTTTTGGATGAAATTAGTGATTACTCTTCATGTGGTAGGTGAGTAAGCTTCATTCAATCAGTTGGAGACCTTAATAGAAAAAGACCAACTGCCCAGAAGAGGAAATTCTGCCAACAGATGCTTCAGATGAAAACTGCAACTCTTCAGTACTACCCCATCAGATTTTTGACCTGTCAAACTCCACAATTGCATGAGCCAATTCCTTAAGTAAGTCAATATATACACATCAGGTTGGTTGCATCTCTGGAGAACCCCAATACAGGAACTAAGCATTTTCTGGTCTCTACCACTCACTACACACTAAAAGTCAGCCTGTTGAAAACTTTTTGTGGATGGGACAATCCATGGCACCTACACCAGAACAGGGAAGCGTTTTTATCTCATATACATACAGGTTGGCAAATGTTGTTATAACACAGATGAGAAAATGATTCTTGGCTAGGGCCACGATTTGTGTGGATTGCCTGTTCCCACTTCTGTGTGGGTTCTCTCTGGATACTCTGGTTTCCTTAAACATCCCAAAGATGTGCATGCTTAACTGGCATGTCTAAATTGTACCAGTCGGAGTGAGTGTGGGTTTGTCTGAGTATGCCCTGAGCTGCCAGGATAGGATCTAGCCTCTCTCAACCCAGAGCTGGAATAAACAGGTTGGAAAATAATAGTTTCTATTAATCTTTCTTCAATGTATGGATATGCCACATTTATTTCAACGTTTAATATTAGAAGTGTTTTGGGTCTTTGTTTAGAAGTTTAGTGATTTTTTTTGATCAGAAATATGCTAACTTGTTTATACCAATTAGTCTATGATAAAATTGGTTTCGTTTTCAAGTCACAGAACCTACAGGCAATGTTAAGTGACTGTATAATCCTCAAATACTTTAACCTAGGAAGACAAATTTAATAAATCAGATTTCTACCTACACCTTGCTGTCTGATAATAAATTAACATTTCACTCTTAATGTATTGTAAAACAGAAAAAAAACCCTTCATTTAGGACTTGCCAGACATGTTTTTATATCACTCGTTGACTCTCAAAATTATATGACGTAGGCTCTATCGTCATTTTCTCCAAGAAAACAAGAGATAGCTAAATGTAATTTAAGGGCAAAGATTTGAAACAAGAATTCAGAATCATTTTACGAACCCTAAACTTACTCGTTTCTACTTTTCCCAAAAGTAGAAAGCCTCGATGTTCCATTAAAAACTCTCCAAACAACATCTGATTCATCAATGGATAATCAAAAAACAATGACACACAAGTATAGGGAATAGCTGGACAAAGTGACTTGGATTCAATTGCATCAAACTGAGAGAAAAAAATAAAATAAAAAAATAAAGTTTCAGCAAATCAGCAGTTTAACACTAGGGACATATAGGAAACCTAATGTTATTGGGAGGTGTGACCTAGACAGCTGTTTCATTCCATTAAGGGATATAGAATCACCCAGAGCAGTTTCTTAAGAATCCAGAAATATAAACTTTATGTAAATATTCTGGTATTAAATATTGGTTTAAAATCAGTACAGCACCTCCTCTCACCAAAAAGTCTACAGGCCAAACAGACCACCAGTTTATAACCTCTGCTTTATAGTATTCTTCTAACACCAGTGGTATTCTAAAAGTAACCAAACCAGGATTAAAATATTCAGTAGCTACTTTTTCCTTACCCTAATACACAGCCTTAGAAATTAAGTAATTACACTTTATGCGGCAAGCAGCATTTCACTACTCATGTAAATTTGATTCAACAATGCTGAGAGCCATCTTTTACCTCATTTCTACTAGTCGAAGCTCCAGAATAAATCAGTAATATTTCCTACATTCTATTTTACGTGCTGTTACGTTCCATTTCAAATACCATACTTCTAGTCGTGTAAACACGACTAATATTGGTCAGCAGCACATTTATCAAGGCAAAGATTTGTTTTAGGGTATAGGTCTGGAGGTAAAAAACGAAGCTCTTAAACTTTAATCTGTCATCACTATTTGGTTTTCCTCATGATTATCACTCATGGAGAAAAACCAATTTACTCCTTCGAAGTAAAGACTGAAAGTAAATCTTTACTCTCCCTTTAAACTATAAAATCTGAGAATTTAAGACAAAGAAACAAGCTAAATAATACATATTTTGGTCAAAAAACTAACAGAGATATTACCCAAATAAAAAAGTATGCACATGCTCATTATCACATTTTGTATTTCAGAGAGGAGGCATTAAGGATTCATGCCATAAGTTTATTTACAAATATTTCTAGTATGTTGAGTTCAACAGTTTGATCCATTTTTCAAAGTGACTGCACCTCTTAAAATGCTCCTCTTCATATCTGTGAATAAAAACACACAAAAAAACTAATGGTATTTAAAAAATCCCATTCATTTAACAGAAATCATGTAGTTTCATTAATGCATTGTCTGTTCATCAGTTTATGACTGGTACATCAGAAAGCGTTTACAGTATCATGACTTCATTCATACTGATTTGCTTCATCATATGCACCAAAATCTTTCCATATTAATGGCTTGGATAAACCATTTCCCTTCTAAACTTGACAAATACTATCTTTACTCTCCAAAGTATATTTTGGGAATTTATTCCAATTACCCCAGAGCTGCCTATAGTGTTTTTTTTTTGAGGAAAATTCTGCTTATAATTAAGCTAACTAAATATTTTCTTCTCACATAGGGAATTTGCTAACCTCCAGCACACAAGACATATACTAACATTTATTGCCATCAAGATAGACTAACATTTAATTAGTTTACTAGAACTTTATCTGGATAAGAGTGGAGCTCTGGAACAAGACAGCCTGGGTAAAAATCAGGTCCACCATCACTAGTTGTACAATACTGGGCAACTTAACATTTTTGTCTCGGATCAGGTTAATATCCACTTCATAGACTTGCTAGGGAGCCACATGAGATTATTAACGTAAAACTATGTCTCATAAACAGTAGACCTCAAAAAACCCTGGGCTCAGGTAAAGAAACATTTGCTACTAGGTTTATTAACCAGTCTCCATCAACGTCATCTATACACTTCCCTTCAGCAATTAGCCCTACCCACAAAAATGTATTTGTAATTTTTTTTCCCTTGAGGGAGGGGTGGAGAAGAGATGAAGAAAGAAATAAAAGAGAAAGCATTGCTTCTCTTTTATTAGAAATCCATTAATTACCTGTTTCATGGATTAAGTAAAACATCCTTATTTTTTAAGCAGCTGGTGTCTTACTATAAAGAAAGGTGCGGCAAATCCAGATCCAAAGTACAGAGTCATCATAACTAGCAACCGCCACTTGTTTTCCACTGAAAATGGCAAATTCTGTTGGGGGCAAAAAAAGAGAACTTCAAGTCATCTGATTGTATCGATCAAAAAAAAGTACACAGGAGATACCAAATTTTTTTTCTTTACATTATCAGGTTATACATGCCATATATCATAGCAGCACCTTTTAAAACATTATCCTTTAAGTCCTATGACCTTCACCACACTAAAAGGTAAAAACATATCTGGCTTTACTGAGCACCTGATCTTCAGAACTCAAGTGTAAAACAGCGAGAAGCTCTTTATTTTAGAAAATCGAAAATGCTCTCCAAAAGTCATTGTATAACAGAATGGAGCATTGCTCTAGTTTACTGTTTGTTGGAAAACTACTTTATTCAGTAAAGAAGGAACAGGTTAATGTTACTTGCACTAAGGCTGACGTTTTCATAACCAAGCGGCTCTACCTTCAACACCGTTTTTCTCAGCCCTTTACTACTCGGGCCTCGCGTAACCCTCGGAGGTTCTTACTGCTAACTATGCGATATAAGCTATTTATATTTGAAGCTAAACCCAACCTTACCCGAGGGTTAATAGTTATAATTTGATCAACTAGTTAGATAAGATCAGACTCACAACCAAAGGCCCTCATGTCTTCATTACTTTCCAATGACCTTCACTCCTAGTCCGGTGACCTCTAGCTCGACTTTGAGACACGATGTATCCGCCGCCAGTATCTCCACAGCCCTTTAGATCTTGGAGGGCAAGGAGGGGGGGCGCTAAGGCTGGGTAGGGCTTCCAGCTCTACCTACTCATTACCTTCCCGACTAAGGCTCGCATCCAGGGTCCTGTGCCTTCTCCCTGTGCTTTGGTCCCAGGGAGAAATGGAAAGCTAGCCGGGGTCCCAGACCAAATTTCCGGCTTACCTTCTCCCTCTCCACCGCCCATAGCGGCCTTGGGAATTCAGCGAGTCGAAACCAAGTGCCCCCTCCCCAGCGAACCCGGGCCCCTACACACTAACCTTCCCTGGGCCCTCCTCATAGTGGCTTCTACGGACCACAGAGGTTGTGAACCTCCGGATGCTCTGTCCCAACATAGCGCTGTTGGGAGGCCTGCAAAAGGCGCAGAGACCGAAAACGGAGGAAATGGCGGTTCCTCCTTTTCTCGCGACCTAGTTCCTCGGAGTGAAGTGGCCGAAAGGTAAGGTGGGAAATGGGGCTGAGAAAGGGCGGTCTCCGAGGATTGTGGGAATTGTAGTTTAATACCTCGATGCGCCTTGTTGGCCCGGAAGGATTGTGGGAAATGTAGTCTCACGCCAGGCTGAGGGAGCAAGAGAAACTCTGTTGTTCGTGACCAGCAGTGATTCATTCAGACCTGAGTTCTTATCGAGTTCTTGACAGGATTCTTGAGGTCTGCGTCCAGACGATTTTACTGAATTTAGTGAAGCAGTTTCACCACGTGTGCTCTAGTTTATGAAACATGAAAATGAACCTCTCCCTTTTCCCTTTTTGTTACTATAAACGAGGTGCCTGTGAATTGCAGTACTCTGCCAGAGCTGAGAGAGATTCGTGTTACAATCTTATCTGAGGAAACAGTGTAAACGCAAGTAACCAACGAATATGCAGTGCAAAGGAGTCAGAGAGAAAACTGAGTTGAGTGCTAAGGGAAGGATTCCTGAAGTTATAGGGCACTGAAAAGGACAGAAGTACGGACAGGGGCCAGAGAAAACTCAAGGCCAGTACGAGTATGGCATTTTCTGAATGGAAGAGAGAAGCGGCCTCTGATATCTGGAGCTGGCCTGGACACGGAATTGGTATTCTGCTGAACGTAAACAATTTCACAGAACATCAACATCCGACAAAAATCACTGTGTCAGTGATGGATCAAGAAAATAAGAATCACTGTATTATCATCTCTGAACGTAGACAAGACATGAACCTTGTCCAGGTCACAAAAAATGACCAAAATCACCATATCCAGTCTAATATGATGACTTCTGCTTCTTTGCCAATTACAACCTCAACCTTGAACTAATCTTTCTTCTTCCTAAATAAGACTTAGTAAGACACCCAAAGTTATGGAAAACAAGTTCAAATTCTATAAGTCCTAACACTTTACTGAGATGCCCATGGTTCCTCATGGTATTCAGTCTCTTTTACCTCAATGAGTAAAACCCAGTTTGTTCAATTACAGGTGTGTTCCTGGTGGTCTTTGACTAGCGGGCATTGGGAAGAAACCAGTGATAAATGAGGCTGGAGAATTTGTATGTTAGACTGTGGAAGGTCCTGGTAACCTGAATCTTATGTTATTCATCTGTGGGAACGTGTACTTGTATGTAGCCTCAGATGGCCCATTTATATAACAGTGCTAAACAAAGTTGAATAAGACCCAAGTTTTATTTTGACAATTGGGTATAAAAAGTGTGTTTAGTGTTTTTTTAAGTTTTGAAAGAGACTAAAGAAAAAAACTATGTTTTATTTCTACAAGTACCTTCTGATTGACTAGAAATGAATGTAATACATTATATAACTGGTGTTTGTCTCCTAATAGATATATGATATTCAATTTTGAAAAAAAACTCCCATGCAGCAACTTTTTGCATTAAAGGACTCTGATTTAACCATAATTGGAAAATGTTTCCACATTTAATACTTCTGGATTGACCTTTTCAATCTAATGTAAGTAATAACCTCTGTATAATTGGTTCATTGTTACTTTTAATTCACATTAATTGAGTCTCCTCTGTATCTGGCTTCCAGATAACTCCAAAGAGAATTCCAAGAAAGATTTTAGCACATGGCTTTGGAATTGTCTTCCTCTTCATAGTACCTGTGGCAAATTAAAGATAGCTACAAATTCTTTTTATCGAGAGATGAGGTCTATGCCCTCTCTCCCTGAATCTGGATGGACTCTGTGACAATTTTGACCAAAAGATGTTGGCATAAGAGATGCTGTGCCAGTGTCCTGCACAGGCCTGTGCTATTGGCAACTTCTTTTCCTGGTTTTTTTTTGGGGGGATACTTGCCTTTGGAACCCTGAGCCTTTATGTAAGAAGTTTGACAAGTCTGCTGGAAAGACCTTAAGAACCCACCAAAAGAAGATGGGGATGGGCTTAGGTGTCAGGCATGTGAGTGAAGCTATCTTGGACCCTCCAGTCCAGTCCAGCTGCCAGCTGAATATACATTACTGGTGACCCCAGTCAATGCTGTATAAAGAGCTGCCCAATTTAGCCCTGCCCAAAATGCTGATCTACCAATGTGAGATATAGTAAAATGATTGTTCTTTCAGGCCATTTAGTTTGAGGTAGTTTGTCATGTGGTAACAAATGACTGGAACAGACACCTAGAAGTAATGCTGTTTTATTTAGGGAAATTATCTGTTATGAGAAGAACAGAGTTTCTCAACATCGATCTATACATTTAGAAGTTTGGTGGTGTCATTTAAAATATTTATCTTAAAACGAGTGTTTTTGTCAAAGGGCCAAACTGAGCACAAAGGAAAATTTTACGTAAGTTTCCATATTGCTTTTCTTAATTGCTAATTAATAACCAATTAATAAATTAGCTAAATAATTAACATACCCTGAGTTTAGGGGTTTTATGTTAATTTTGATCTCTTACATTCACCATGGAAGAAAAAAGAAGCTTAAAGAAATCTGACAAGCTTACATTTTTGAATAGGTATTGTGATGAATTAAAGATGGCTATAATTTCTTTGTTAATGCTTCTAATGGAGAGGTGCGGCCTATCTCCCCTCCTCTTCACCTTTAGTAAACTGCTTGACCAATAGAATGCAGCAGAGTGACATTCTGAGACTTCTGAGGCTGGCTTATAAAAAGCATTGCAGTTTTCATTCAGGCAACTGGAATGTTTTCTTGGGAGAAGTCAGCCACCATGTAAGAACTCTAACTACCCTGAGGTAGCCTGGAATATGAGGAAGCCCAAGCTAACCATTTGGAGAAGCCACATGTGTGAAGGAGGGGAGTGGGAAGGAAAGGAAAGACGAGGGGAGAAATATGACATATGCCTGGTCAGCCTCAGCTCTTTCTGCCATCCCCAAGCCCAGGCATCAGATGTATAAGTAAAGAAGTCTGTGGTGACTCCAACCACAGTTATGATTTGCCTACACCTATATGAAGATGTTAAGCAAGAACTGCCCCGCGGAACCCATCAGCCTCTAGAATTATGAGACAACATTGTTAAATAAATTGTTGTTTCAAGCGACTAAGATTTGGGATAGTTTGTTATACAGAAGTAGAATCCTGGAACAGGTATCATACACAATTTCGGATCCACATGCCTAACAATCTAAATTCAGTCATAATAGTAAGCAAGAAAAATGTGAATAATTCTAGAGAAACTTTTGATTCAGTTTGATACTCTTTTGCTATAAAATGAATTTTAAGAGAAATGAGACATTTCGTGGATTGGTACAAAATAGAAAACATCTTTAGGGACATGAGGTTTACTCTGAAGTTATATTTTTAAAAATACAATCCAATTATTTTAAGTAGTGTGTAAGGTGTATATCTTAGAGTGAGCAATGTACTTTCTAGACCCACATGAGTCTTTGGAGACTGAAATTACATTACATAGAACAGTATATCTGAAAATTAAAGTGCAGTATTTGTCATTTCTTTCAACAACTACTATATCATATTTTGAAGAACTAGGTTAGAGTTTATTTAGAAATAAATTGTTTAGTGAAGAAGTTATATATTTCTGTCTTGCATTGAAAAGCTTGAGTTTCTTTTGTTTTTAAGTTTTCATAATGTCCCACTATTGTAAAGTCAGAACTTCATCTTAATTTCTATTTGAAATTTTACATTTAGAGGGTAAAACAAACAAACAAACAAACATCTCAGTTCAGGAAAGGAGAAAATGTGATTCCACTGAGGCAGTTAGGGTTGGAAAGTATTGTGCCAGCTGATTTAGTGAAGGAAGAAAAGTTTTGCAAAAACAGTGCTTACTTGATCAAGCTGTGTATTTTCTCTCCATCTTGTTTCATTAGTTTTTATACCACTTTTTCCTAAAAAGCATCTCATGTTTCTCATTCCAAATGTATTGCTTAATCTCAATATGAGTTTAAGGACAATTAACTTATTTTAGATTAACTATGATATACTTATTTGACATTGAGAATTACCAAGCATAGGCAGATATATTTTTTACAAGATGAATGCAGAAACTAACATTTCTCAAAGTGAAAATCACTGATTCATGTTATATTTATATTCCATCTGCATCTTGACTTAACTTACAATTATACTTGTTATCATCACTTTGAACAGGTTTCTTAATTAACTACAGCATTTCCTGCTTGTTTCTATAAGTGGAATACTAAATGATTAAATAGTTGAATTTACTTATTTTAGGAAAACAGTCTAAATGAGGAAGGGGATTTTGAAAATGAATCCCCTTGGAGGTATCATTCTAAAAAACAATCCTTTTTTGTTAGAGTAGAAGTGAAAAATACATAGGAGGTATTTGAGAGTAGAACCAAATTTCTTGCATTACATTTGGTAATTATAAAGAACTGCAAATAAGGACTACGTGGAAATCTTGATTTAGAACCATTACTGATGATCAATGCATATAAAGCTGCTGCAACTATATGTTTCTACCATTCTGATGAGATTGTAGGAATCCAATCAAAGGCATTCTGTTTCTCTAAGACAATGGTCTGGCAGCCACTGGGTTAACACACTCCATCAAGATATATTTGTTTATAACAGTTTTTGTATTTGTCTTTTTCAGCTTAGACTCTAAAGAAAAATGGGATTTACTTGAGAACAACATTATGCACTTTGAGAAATTATTACCGACTTCATCAAACAGTTCTTTCAGACATTTCAACTAATTATAAAATTATTACACAAAGGGGGTTAAGTGTAATTTCCTGTTCTCTTTTTATTCCTCAATTAAGCTAGACTTTCACTGAACAGCATTCTTAAACTGTATCATTATCCCTGAGTTATGCTCAGCATCTTCTTACCATTTTGTACTGAGGGATTTTATAAATAACAGACTTATGAAACTCATTGCTGGGTTTACTGTGGGCATTTTTTTTTTTCCTTTGAGGATGTGTTTCAATATATTTCACTGTATCGCTTTTATGAGGACCCACAGGAGAAATTTCTCTGTGGTCTTAGAACTAGAATAAACGTGTTTTTCCCAGGTAGCTGATTTGCTTTCACCTTATGAGTACAGTGAATAACAAACTTCATTGTAATTTTTTCCTGATACTGGTTCCTAGAAAGCTTAGAGCCAAGTGTGTGAACCCTTCAGTGGAGAGGATGAATGTATTTTGTGTACTTTACACCTGACTCCATCTTCTTTTCTAAATTTATTTACCTTTACTTTTCTCCCCAATTTTAAATTTATCTTGTTATATAGTATGTGTCTTTGTTCTGTACCCTAAATGTTTTCTGGGACAATATTAGCATGAAAATAAACTAATAAATCATAAATTCTCCTGACATAGAAAGCTGTTGTAGTGTTACTTGTGTGTGTGATGGGCCGTTGAGTCGGCTCTGACTCCTGGCCACTTATGAATGAGTGAGGTCCACAGTGTCCTGTTCTCAACAGCCCTGCTCAGCTCCTGTAGACTCATGCCTATGACTTCCTTTATGGAGCCAAAACATTTCACATGCAGTCACATGCTGCCTTCTATTTTCCTCAGTATTATTGTCTTTTCCAAAGAACCGTGCCTTCTTGTGATGTGCCGGAAGGAGGATAGCTTCAGTTTTGTCATTTCTGCCTCTCATGAGGTATGAGGCTTAATTTGCTCTAGCACCCACTTGTTCATCTTTCTGGAGATCCAGGGTACCTATAGAACTCTCCTGCAATACTTGACCTATTTTGTCTCTTCTTTGCTTTATGGGGCCTGAGCTCAGCAAGTTAGTTAAAGCTAGCTAATATAACAAATGATCCCAAAATGTTAATGTCTTAACAGAATAAAGATTTATTTCTCAGTATGTTATAATCTGAATCAGATGCTCAGCATGCGATTTTCCATGTGGTCATTCAAGTGCCACATCTTCATGGGCCTCTGCTCATCCTCCGGATGGGCCCTGTCTGCCACCATGCTGAGAAGGAGAACGTGGAGGCTCCCACAGGGTTGTTCAGGGCCAGGTCAGCAGGTGGCAGCACTACTTGTGCCCACATTATAATGCCCAAACCAATCACATGCTACCACCTAGATGCAGGAGGTCTGAGGAATTGAGATTTCTGTGTGGCTGAGAGGAAACTGGAAATGGTTTGGTTGAACACATGGCATCTCCTTCATGGAGCCCTTCTAGTTTCTTGTTGGAATCTTACAGTGCCGCTGCGAGAATTCAGTATCCAGTGGTTACATATAATCTTGGGACTTTGCTACAGTGGGGGCAAATTCTGTAATTTCTTGTTCCTGCACATTTCCCCAGAGTTACTCAACCTGGAATCAGACTGACATTGGTTCAAAACCAAGATATACCCTAACATTTAGCTTTGGACAAATTGCATGACCTTTCTTCATCTTGCAAATGGGGACAATAATGTTACCTACTTTATAGGGTTGGTTAACTGAAATATATGCTGTTTCAGAGTGTTCTATTAGCAAAAGCCCCCAGCACATCCCCCTTTTGGGGTTCCCCTCCACATGTCATGTTTAAACTACCTTTCTGTCTTTTCTCAACAGATTGGCCACTGCAATATGTAGGTCTGAAATATATTTAAAAAAAAGGTTGAGGCATTACTAGAATGTAAGCTCCCTGAAGGTGGTGAGTTTTGTTTTTTTCTGATCAATTATGAATCCATCTTAAGTATCCTCCATGAAGACATTCAGTGAATACTTATTGAAAACAACGAATGAAAAATGTGGCAGTTTAAATTTAAATACAAATATGTACTATTTTGAATGTGAGATTATGATTTAATTTTTAAAATCCACTTTTTTGAGGCATAACTTACATGTAATAAAACATATCTATTTTGAGTATACTGTTTGACAACGGTATACACTCATTAACCAATACCATAGTTTAAGATATAGAACATTTCAATCACCCATGATTTACTTTTAGCAATATACTTTAAAATGATTGATTTGTTAACTGCCTATGAGCACCCTCAGCCTTCTCAATTAAAGCCCAACCTGTACTCAGTCCTGTAAAAGTGAGACCCTATGGCAGAGTTTCTCAACAGGGGTCTATTTACATTACGGGCCAGATAATTCTTTATTGAGGGTGATGTCCTGTGCATTACAGGATGCTTACCTACATCTCTGGCATCCACCCAGTAGATGCCAGTAGCATTCTCCCTCCCATGTTGTG
Organism: Rhinolophus sinicus; assembly: GCF_036562045.2. Classification (NCBI taxonomy): domain Eukaryota; kingdom Metazoa; phylum Chordata; class Mammalia; order Chiroptera; family Rhinolophidae; genus Rhinolophus; species Rhinolophus sinicus. Next base: position 143,557,563 of record NC_133753.1, read on the forward strand.
ACAGCCAAGTGTGTCTCCAGACATTACCTACAGTCCCTTCTGCTGGCAAAAATCATTTGGGGTTGAAAACCACTGCCCTGTGGCCAACTCTTCAGGGCAATGTGAGTCAACAGAACACACGCTTGGTCTGAGCCAATGCTTCTGCACTTGCTGAGATCTGCCGGGGGAATCACAGTGCCTGACCCTTCTGAGTGAGAGAAGGCTCAACTGTCTTAGGCTTCTGCAATCCGCTGGCATGGTGCCCACTCCCTTCTCTGCCATTAGTGTGTGCCAGTCACCGCCTGCAGGGCTGACCATTTATAAGCTTCTGTTGATTCTCCTCTCTGTTCTACACCGAGTCCAGGGCAGATGGGAAGTGGTAATAAAGCTTGCTTTTGTTTTATTCCTATCTTATGAATCTGTGTTCTCTGAGACGCACTCACTTAGAACATAACGAACCTGTCCTTAGTTCTACCTTTAAAAATAGACAATTAATTTTTAATTAAATGAACACATGTACTTAGCATTGCATCCGGCAAGTCATAATGCTCAATACATAGCAGTTATTATCATTACTTCTTTACCACTGTTTTTATTGCTGCTGCTCTTTTTTCCTCTTTTACTTGTGCTGGGATCACTCTTACCTTCATCATACTTGCCACACTTTCTTTGTTTATATCATCAGCTTTTATAGTAAGGCCACACCAACTGTGCTCACATGTCCCCAAAATATTTAATTTCTCAAGCCACCCAGGTCACCAAGGCACCCCTGCTTCCTAGACTCTTGGGTCACCGATCATACATTTCTCAGCTTTTGATGTAAGATATTTATTATTACTATTATTATTATTATTAATCAGTTCCTTAGAAAATCCCATCATTATCTGAATGGGAAGAAACTACTTTCCTGACTAGTGCCACTCGAAAAACCATCTTCTGAAGGACAACAACCCAGACTTTCTGACTCTGATAGTTTTCTACTTTTCTATCTTGCCTGGAAGAGCTATGGAACTCTGCATTTAAACTGTATGCATGTTTTGAATAAGAAAGGTAAACAGAGCATTTGATTAAAAACATCTACTAAAGTTCATTTAAAGATACATAAAATAATTTTAAAAAAAGACTATAAACTTAAGATGTGAGAGAATGCCTATCTTACTCACCGGATGAGGAAATCAGAATATTGTTCCTTTAATGTGAGGAGAAGAACCCAAATCACGCAGGAAATCTTGAGTGTGGTGGCCTATTAAAGAAGTGTCAAAAGTTCAGAAATTACAGAAGTAAAACCAACGAATCACTAATGTAGTGATTAGTAAAAGTTTATTGAGGGGAGTTGGGAGATGGGCAAAAAAAGTTTTAACAAAATTTTATTGTTTCTGACAATTGCAAACCATTTTTGTCCTTTCTAAAGAAATTACTGTACAGATATAATTTTAAAGAGAAATTTAAGGCATCCATGCTAAAACTTTTACACTGCTAGGGATTTTTTTGTACTAGTGATTCTATTTGGAAATTCAGTACATAATGTTAGATACAGTCTAATGGTATGTGATTTTACGAATGAGCCAGTTCAGATTATAAATAATGTAAGGAAAATTTGGATATGCCAGAAAAAAAAATACAGAAAATTTTACAATCAATTTTCTAAGAAAATGCTATCTCATATCTTTAAGAATATGTATTATATTAAGCTTTCAGTATAGTATATAAGATGATTCTAAGCAAAGAATGAAATAATCTTCAAAGAGCAATAAAGTAACCAAAGTGAAATATAGAATTTACGTTAAATCTTTTCCTTGTGAAATATACAGATAAATGAAACAAAAAAATAGATTTTGACATGTCTTATTACCCTCTTTGGTGCCTGTAGAAATAAGTATATTATGAATTTTTAAAATAGAAGTTTAAAAAAGCCTAACAACTAAATATAAAAAAAAAATATTTTGAAGGGGAAAGTAATCAAACAATAAAAAAAAAAAACAGTAAATTTTTCTTTAATAGTATTTAATATTTTAGGTATTTATTAATAACTAGTATTAATAATAATTTTAAAATGGAAGTATATAGAAGGTTTTCATCATTATTTAAAATTTAAGTGTGCATATATTTCCTTTGAATAACAGTTGGTCTATAAGAGACCAAATGTACAGTTTCTAAGTTCATTGATTTTCAGTTGATAAGAAAAAAAGGATGATATTGCATAAAATTGCTCCTTCTTAGATTTTATTGGTAAAATCTGAAATGTGTTTTGATTACTTAAAAATAAGATGGGCTGACAGTACTGATACAAAAAAACATTGAGTATAAGATTTTATTATCTTATTTAGCCTAATATTTTATTTATTTAAAACAAACTTTCTTTAAGGATGAGGTAACTTTTTTTTAAAGGAAGAAATGACTTAAGCAATAAAAATATGAAGGTACTAAAGAAAAATCTCCCAAGTTGGATAACTTGAAAAAAAAATCAATCCCATTATATTATTAAATGTATACTGATTTTAGGCAGCATAGTGAGAGGTAATTGCAGTGCTTCTTCCTGTGCAGCCAGAGGGTGAAAGAGAATGTTTTGGAAGATGTTCAACATTTAATTATCTTAATTCAGATTTTTCCTAGTGAATGTCAATATTTTTAACCAGTTAAATTCAAATGCTTATTTTATATTGTGTAGTACACAGAACATGTCAGAACTCATAAAAATGTAAATGAAACAAAGGAAAATGATAATATTTCTTTAGCATTCTTTCTCTTTTATTAGCATATTAAAAAAATGCCCAGTTGGCTATGTCTGTGAATATTCTTGCTTATGTATGCATAAATAGTACCAGAAATCGTAAAGAATGATGGATGTTTTTATCAGATATTAATTACAACTGTCTGTAACTTTGAACTATAACATAATTTAGAAAAGTTTAAGCAGAAAATTAACCATAGTAAGAAAGCAGAATTTTTGCAGTAGAAACATATTCTACATGCTAGCAATGTGTATTTCAGTTTTTCTTGCTGATCATTAAATTCTGTTTTCTAAAGATAAAAGAGATATCCTTGTAAATGCAGAGATACAAGCTACAGCCAAACAGAACCTCCATACTTGTGAGACCACTGGGCCTCCAGGTCCAGTAATCTGTCTCTGATAATGACACCCAGTCACTTTGTGCAGTACACGAACATGGTTCTTAAAGGTCAGGGTCTGCATGGATTTCATAAATGAGACTTTATTCTCGAGTGCATCTAAGTTCCATAAGCATAATAAAATAGTTTTTTACCCCACTAAATGTGGGTTGGTTTTTATGCATCAATAAACAACTAGAATATAACTTGTTACCTGAAAATGAGGTGCTACTGTTGTTTTGGGGATCAGAAAGTGGGCTGTCTTTCTGTTTGTGTCTCTGTTGTCACATGGCATTCTCCCTCTGTGTTGTACCCAAATTTTCTTCCTCTTATAAGGAAACCAGTCATATTAGGCCTACCTTAATAATCTCATTTTAACCTGATTACATCTGTAAAAAACCTTATGTCCAAATAATTTACAGATACCATGTGTTACAACTTCAACGTATTTTTTTTGAGGAGGCACGATTTAACCCATAACAATGGAGCACCAGAAAAGTGGAGGGGGTCTGGCTAGTGTACCACCAGCATTGACTGCAAGTTCTTTCTAAGTTCTCAGTTTCCTCATGCATTGAATGTTTGGATATACTAAATTACTGACATACTGAATAATTTTCAGGTCCCAATTTTTATGTGTTTGCACATTTTTCTTGCTTAAATTATATCCTTTCCCCTTCTGCTTAGTAAAAGTCTCCTTATCTTTAAGAACTATCATATCCTTAGGACAGCCTTCCCTGACCCTTCCTGTCTCTCCATACCAAGCCACTCACTCCATTCCAGATGAGCTTATTTATTCATTCTTTCAAAAAAGTTTAACGCATATTATGTGGCACAATACTAGATATTAGACAGGGTGCTTGGTTATTGGGAATACAGACCTTGCCCCTAAGGAAGGTTACAGTCTAATAGAGGACACAAAATATAAATAGTTATAACAAAGTTTTAGTAAATGATAAAGTAGTCATAGCATGCTATAGTCACTGTGAGGAAGAAATATCAAGCATAAGCAATGGCAGAGATCTACAGAATGACATAAGTCAGGAAGATTCTGACACAATAAAGATGAACATTTTAAATGCAAAAAAAAAATTCTAAATTGGTCCTTTAATAAAGCACCTATTTTTGACTCAATAAATGTTCTCTACTACATAACAGTTTTGTTAATTCATTCACTGAATCATTCGTTCACTAAATTTAACACTTATTACTGGAATGAGGCACTGAGCGAAGTTCTGTCAGACACGTCTGCATTGTTTTAAAACAAACATTAAGTGTAGGTAATGGGAAAAAATGTACTTATTGCCTTTAAAGCTAATGTAGCAACTTCTTCTTTTGAACTGTTGATCAAGCTGTATTTATCTATAATGATTAGTGTCCTAGAAAAAGTTTTGTCAATAGGTATTTTGTATATCTCAAAGCAGTCCTTAAATATCCTAAAGATAATTTTCCTAAACAGGCATTTTAGAACTTTCAACATTTTAGTTACAAGTGATGATTGTCTGCAATAGTAATTTTCTTGTCTTAATGGCAATAAGCTGCTTATTATTTTTTAAGAAAATGTCAACAATTGTTCCTGTTTAGAATGCTGCCTTTTCTCCAGAAGCTGATAAAATACTCTGCTTACTGCTGATAGTGCAGTAAAGTGTGAGTGAAGATGACAATCTCCAAGAATAACAAAAAATTCCACACTGAGTTCTGATAGATTGGTTTTAATATCACTCATTACCCTGAAATAGCAATTTGGGGGAACAAAAATGCTTTACTATTACACAGGTTTATATTCATTTATATTCTTAACGGGAATGAATACATAGTATTTCACCAGTTCATCCAATTTCTTGTAACGCTAATATTACATAATAAAGAACTAATTTTAGTTGATATCTCGTACTAGAGCCATACCTTATATCTGAGACTGCAATAACAAGGATTAAACAGAAATATCAGGTTAACTGGTTGACAGGAGTGTTAGCTTTTTCTTTCTGAATCAATTTAGGACAGGGATTGGCCAATGTGTGTTTGTCAAATGTCTTTTCTAGCGACATTAAATAAGAGAAACTGACATACATTAGTTTTTCTTCTTCTATTTTTTTAAATATGACTTTTCACAACCCTGAAATGCATGTAAGTGATACAATACAAATGAGAAGGCTTTCAGCCAGGCCTTTCTGAGAAATTCTTCTGCTAAAAATGGTCTTAGTTGTCTGACAGGCCAGCTATTAAACCTCTTGGTGATGATATCACCACTGGCTTCACCTGGTTCCTGTGGGGCATGTAAGCAGTCAGTGGTAACTACTGCAGGGCCTATATATTTGTGCTTTCTGGTTAAAAAAACACTCAGACTATAAGTGCCGCCCTTTGCTTCAGGAGTATACATGTTTCCCATTATGGAAAGCAGAGCATTCCTATGAAACTTTGCATAAGCTGAAATGATGTAAAGCAAAGAAGAAGCAATCACTATTAATTTATATGGAAAGTTTTCTGAGCATTCCCAGAGACAAAAATAACCTGCTGAATCATACCCAATACACTTAATTATGTCCAGTTTTATGCTCAGCATTAACACCCTTATGAGCTCTCTTAAGTTTTTCTGATACCATAGAACACGTCTTGCTAACAGATGCACAAAATAAATGGAGATAAAGCACAGATGCTCACAGACACAGGGTAAAGCCATGGCAACTTGATGCTGAGATGCGGAGATGCCGAGTGTGGTTTCTGGGGGAGATGTTTGGCAGTGCCCCTGTCACTGTCCCGGGTGCGTGCTGCCTCTATAAAGGCTTGGGCTCCAAGCAAAACAAAAGCTAAATGCGATCTTCCCTTTTTTGCTTTTTTTCATAAAAGTGAAAAATCCACTTCAGATTCCTTTCGGTTAGCATATGCAGGTACTAATGTGGGTCTTTCGTCAAAGCCCAGTGGCGTAAGGTGAACTTTTGAAAAGTGGTAGGTACCTACGAGTATATCCTACTGACAATTCTCACCTGTCTAATCCAGTGAGTTTTAAATCGTATCCCTTTTCTCTTTCCATTTTTCTTTTTCCTTTCCCTTTTAGTTTTCTTAAAAAAAAGTTTTTTGTGTGTGTCATTAACAGGAATTCATATCTGGTATGACTTAACTGTATTTTAGAAGGTCATCAGATTGCAAGACTGCTCCCTTAAAACATTTTTGTGCTACTGTTTTTTAAAAAACTAATAGTTTAAAAAGTTGTTGTTAATAAAAATGTCAATGTGAAATTTAAAAAAAAAATGGTTTTAATGCTCAAAGAAAGCTGACCTTTCCAGAACATTGATTGCCCAAAATTACCCTCCTAGTGTAAATGGTGGGGTCTACATGGGTTTTGAACTCAGCTTAACTCCAAGGACCTAGGCTTTTAAATAAAAACTATGGAAGTTGCAATTTTACAAGTAGAGACATTTTAGTACCAGTTTTATTACTGCGTTATTATGATTTCTTTATTTTATCCCTTCATCCACCCTCGGGTGCTGACTCCAGAACACTGTTGCTTTTACTTTCACATTCTTGTATAATTTTATGTCAGAAACCTGTGGTCATTAGTACAACTCCCCACTCTGAAATCTGAGAACATTTGGTCACTGGACATTCCATTAGGCTGGCACTAATAGTCTCTCCTTTAAATTCATTATTTATGTAGTCAGTAAGGATCAATGGAGTTGGGTATTATCAGCGCTCAGCGCTCAGAGGACAGAGGAAGGAGGAAGTGGCAGTAGTCCACAATGTGGAAGAGTTTTACAATGACCATTTTCTAATGCCTTTCAGCTAGAGTGCTTAGTGAAGATCCATTTCAAACAGCTTACATTCATCAGCCCTGGGGTGAGGGGAGGTGGAGGGGGCAGGACACTTACTGCAGTTACTAGATTGCTCCATTTTTGACCACAGTTTTGTCTATAAGGCCAAAGTTTTGGATGAAGAAATATTCTGTGAACCACAGATTTTATATAAAATTTTTTCCCCTAAAAAATAGAAACCTGCCTTTTTTGTCCTTTCTGGTTCTGTCCTACTGGAGCATGATGGATCCACCAGCATACCGATTTTCTATTACTTTGTATCCTATGAAATTCCTCCCTTGATTTAATATTTCAATGTTACTGCTACCCTATTTCTCTGCGTCAGTCCATAAACTCCATAACATCATTGTTTTCACACAGTATATCTACTTTCTTACCTCTCATTTGCTCTATCTCTCCAGTCTGGCTTCTATCTCTATCACTCCACTGAATCTTCTATTTCCTGTTCCATATTTTGTCAACTCCCTTGTTCATTTATCATCTTATTTGATAATAGTATGAGATGTATCTGACCATTCCCTTTGTTCCAATGATTTTTCTTTCTTTTTGGTCTTAAGATATAATTTTTCCGGCTATTGAGTGAAGAATGAGTAAGACAGGACCAAGAATAGATTCTGGGAAACCAGTGAAAAAGCTGTTGGTAATAGTAGAGTTTGATGACAGAAAATAGTAGATTGGACTGGGGTGTTCACGATGTAGATAAAGGTAAGTGAATAATAAGATGATATTTAGGGAGCAAAATTGGAAGTTCTTGGGGAGGGATAAACTTTGGTTCAGTTTTGGATATGTTGAAATTGAGGAGCTCCTGAGACATCCAAATAAAGATATTGTCCCTGGTGGATATAAACCTCAGAGAATAATTCTGAGATAGAACTAATTACGAGCATCATCAATCTAGACTTAAGTTGAAGCCATGGGTTTGGATGTGGTCACTTACGGACAGAAGGAAAGTTGAAAGACAGGTCTTAGCAAGAAGCATACTACAGCTAGTAATGTATTCCAGTTTTTCATTCACTTGAAAGAATGGCTGTAGAATAAGTCAGGGTGTATAGGAAGTGACAAGATAATAACCCTTGGAGTTGATCTTTTTATTCTTTATCCCATGTGATACATTTTTCTTTCAGATTGTGATGGACAATGTGTTTGAAGGCACACAGCAATAGATTTTGTCACATTTGTCACTCTACTTTTAATAATACGTTTCATCAATAGCAAAGTCTTGCATGATTTATAAAGTCAATATTCAGTATAATAATGCTATATCGGATTATGATGATGAAGTTTGCTATAAATATATTTTTCTTATTTTAAAGCAAAAGTTTTGCTACACTATGAAATTCATTTAGTGCTTTGCTGTTGTCTGTTGTCACATGCTTTCTTTTTCTTTAGCTGCTTTTGCAATGCTTTAGTTTAACGGTGAAGGTTGCAGTAAAAAATAATAATAATGTTTCTTTGTACCCTGAACAAATAGAATTTTAAAGATTGTTTGAGTAAACATCTAAATACAAGGTGAAAAACTAAATAACACAATGTATATCATTCTTGTATTAGAAAAAGGAATATGTGCATATGTAAAGTATGCTAGCTTTAGTACACTTATAATAGAATCAGAAAATGGAAAATATTCATTTGTCATAAAAGTTATTATGTACATTGGTATCTTCTTAACCTTCTAAATGTACTAATTCATGTGGATTATTAATCTGGATAACTTCCTTTGGAATATTATTTTTGTATGTAGAGAAAAAAGGAGTGTTAAAAAGCAAATAAACCAGAAGCATCTTACTTTCCTTAAATGCAGGACATTATTTAATTACCCTGAAATTTTTCTTTTGCCTGAGTATCATCTTTTACTAACATATAATAACCACTTCTGTGGAAAAAAGGAAAGTGATTAAATTTATCCAAGTCTTTGATATTTAAGTAGGGAGAAGGGATAGGTTGCCATTGGTCATATGAAATTAGTTTATATTGTTAAAATATATTTGATAATCAGATTTTCCAACTTAGCTTTTTGAGAAAATAATGATTACAAAGTAATGGATGATGAAAGACCTTTAGTTTGGAATTCATTGTAGTGATATTCAAAATACTATACTATGTATGTATTTCATTTATGATAGATACAGTCTGGACTAAAAAAAAATTCCCTTCAAATCTAAAAATATATTGGGACCGCTATTTTTCAAAAATGTTGCCAGAAATTAATTTCTTGCATACCATAAATACATCTACATATTACGTTAAAATCAGTTTATTCAACATGTATTAATTTCAAAACATCTAAAACATCCCAGCTTTCCTATTATTAATAAAACACTTTTACAAACCAACTTTAAATTTTATGAAAATATAAAATGTTATTCTTTTCCCAAATGATGCCAAACAATGCTAAGTTTTTCTTACATCTTCTCCTGCTAATCTTCTAAGATTATTTCTTGAATTCATAACATTCAAACCCAAAATACCACACTGAAATATCTGTTACTGCATACACAGAAATGTTCATTATATGGCCCTAGTGCCATTCCGATAGGCCCCCTTCCCCCCATTCCAGGGAGCTGCTTGGGGTCCGACAGTGCAGGGATCATTCTGTTGACATAGGTTCCTGAGGTAATTTTGCCCCTGACCACCTCAAATCTTTATTTTCTGAGCATGCTTTCTTCCTGGAAATATATACTGCTGTAGAAAATATGTATTCATCTCAGGTGTGTTGTGAAGCTAGACTAAAAATCAAATTGATTAAATTTGTTGAATGATATGTTTCTTTGCTTTTGGTTTGATCTGAGATTTATTTTCTCATTAATCTTGAGTTCTGAGAGATATCTGATTCTAACAGAAAGTAACTTTGACACCTTAGTAGAAGGTTTACTTCCCTTCAGGTTAGAACTACACTGACATGGTAATTTAGTTGAATTGAGGCAGAAATCATGGTGTTGTTGCTCAAAAATGACTACCTGAAATCCATAATAATAATAAAAAAAAGTCTGTCAGTCTGAATCACTAAACGCAGTATATCCTGGCTAGATTGCAGTTTTGTTTAGCTCTCTCAACTACACGCCTGCCCCATCCATCCCCAAGCATTTCTTTTGCCACCCATTTCAAAAAACTTACTTCACAGTCCACATCCGCAAATTATACAACAAGTTAAATAAGGTGTTCTTATTTCATTTCGTGGTATTTTTAACTAGTTAGAAAGCAGGAGAGCTTGACTTCTATACTAGGAGTTTAGAAATTGTGCTATACACTGACATTTAGTATTTTAAAGAATTTCTAATTGAAGTAGTTTTTAAGTCTGAATATTTTATTAAATTGAATGAAATGACGAATTGACATAGTAAGTACATGGACAAATCTATCTGTCAAGTTTTCCATTTATAACTTGGGTAGCTTTACAGTTTTATCCACAGAATATTCCAAACATAGGAAAAACAGAGAGTATAACATAATGAATAGTTGTGGATTAATTATGTCTACTAGCATCTTTTCCTCCTCTAGGAATTTCCTTTTATTCTTTGCACATTTTTTTAATTGGTTGTTTGCTTTCTTTTATATTCTTCATAAATTTCACAGAGCAAATCTTTGTCACTCATATTAATAGGAAATACTTTCTCTTAGTTTGTGTTGTTTTTACAATTCATTTTGACATAACTGTAGTTTCACAGGAAGTGCAATAATAATATAGTAAGGTCCCATGTGCCTTTCACCTAGTTTCCCCAAAATATACTATAGTACAATATCAAAACCAGGAAACTCACGTTAGTACGATGTATATGTGTGTGGTTTTATATCATTTATCAGATGTATCAATTTGTGTAACCACTGCCACAATCAAGAGAAAGAACTATTCTATTAACACAAAGATCTCCATCATGCTGTCCTTTAATAGTCACACCCACCTTCCTCCTTCTCCATGATCCCTAGTCGCTGGTAACTACTAATCTGTTATTCATCCCTATAATTTTGTTATTTTGAGAAAATTATGTAAATAAAATCATACGGTATGTTACCTTTTGAGATTAGCTTTTGCCATTCAGCATGATTTTCTACATAGACCATTATGTCTTCTGCAAATAAAGACAGATTTACTTCTTCCTTTCCCATCTATATGCCTTGTATTCTTTTCTTGCTTTATGGCACTGCCTTAAACTTCCCATACAATGTTTAATAGTGGTGAGAGTGGATATCATGCCTTTTTCTGATCTTAGGGGATAAGTATTAAGTCATTCATTATTATACATGATTTTAGCTGTGGGTTTTTTGCAGATTTTTTTTTTTTTCATCAAGTTGAAGTTCTCCTCAATCCTATGAATGGGTGTTTTAATTTTGTCAAATGCATATTCCCCATCAATCGATATGATCATGTGATTTTCTTTTTCAGCTTGTTTATATGGTGGATTATATCATTTGATTTTTAAATATTGAGCTCCTTGCATCCTTTAAATAATCGTCATTGTACGTAATGCTTCTCATGTGTTGCTGAATTCTGCTTGTTAATATTTTGTTAAGGCTTTTTACATCTATATTCATGAGAGGTAATGAACTGTAGTTTTCTTTTTTTTAATTGTCTTTTCTGGGTTTGGATTCAGGGTAATAGTAACTTCTTAAAATGTAAGGTGGGAATATAGATTATTAAATTGAAATTTTCTTTTTTCTTTAATGTAAACATTTAGTGCTGTACAATTTTCTCAGCCCTGCTTTAGCTGTGTGACACAAATTTTGATTTTAGTACAAAAATTAATTATTAGTTAATTAAATTTATCAACATATTTTCATCTATTTCTGTATTCTGCCTAGTTTATTATATTACATGTCTCTGTGTGGACTTCATTTTCTTCTTGTTGAAGTATATCTTTAAATGTTGTTGTGATATTTATCTGAATGCTTACTATCTTGTAGGTATAAGCAAGGAGTAATTTGGGAATGTAAGCCAATGGAAAACAGAAGAAATAACCCATGAATCTACTTGGTTTGATAGTGAATGATGTCATTGGAAGAATTAGATAATAGTCCTCTCCTTTTTTACCTACATGTGATTACTTTTTAACTATCTTTAATATCTCCATAGTGCATGATTTGGAAAAGCTGTCACTTTGCATACTCGTAATTCTGATTTGCCACACTACCACATCAGATTAAAAAAAAAAAAGTTGGGAAGTAGGCTTAATTATAATCATTGTTTCTGGAAAATTGTGCATCATTGACATTCAAATTGTACGTGAAAATTCATTAGTTTTAGTTAGCTTTGTTCTTACGCAACTATATTGTCAAGCCTGCACATAGATGAACTTAGCTTAAAACTAGTGAAAATAAAAAAAGACTGTAAGTATTAAAGGAATGATGTTTTCAGAGTTAGTTAAACTCCTTCCTGACTCAGATAACCAATTTTCTTTAATGTTCACAAACAGCAGGGCTTATATTGCTTTTGTCCTTCTCTCAAATAAACACATACTGTATTTTTATCTTTGCTAGTTTTTATTGTGCTGTGTTAATGCTAAAACAAGATAGGAAGCAAATAGTTCATTTAATCTAAATTATATTTATGTTTTCTTAAAAAACTCAGTCTGTGTGTTCAAATGTCACATCAGTTTCTTTAACTAAATTTAGCAACTATTTGCTTACTTATCTTGTATAAAAAACTCTAAGGAATGGTTAATATATTTTCATATCTCACTTGAAATTATCCTGGTATTAAAAGTTACTTCTATAACATTTGGCTTGCAAAATAATGTTCAGAATTACGTGAAGAAAGTCTCCCTACTGTCAGAGATGAGGCAAAGATTATCCCTGGCCATTCAGGTCACTGAGTTTTAACCTGCCTTAACCTTTTCTAGTATCTGTGTCGTCTAGGGTTTGATGACTTGCTGCTTTATACCTCTAGTTAGACTATTTCTACATAGTCTCCTTAGTCCCTTGATGTTTTATGTTTTCCCCTCACAATGTTAAATCTTACTTTTTTGTGCATAGTAGGCAGACAGGAAATATTTTTGATTGATCAGTTATTTTCTTGAGTGAAATTTAACAGATGACAGTCCCTGAGGACTTGCTATTTTTCAATGAAGCTGTTTCCTGATCTGTCCATTGTGCACTCAGGGATATAGCTACTCTATTCAATCACTCAATCATTTTGATGAAAACTTGGAGACGCTATTTGTTAAACATAAAAAAATGTAAAGTCAGTATCATTAATAAAGAACAGAACACATGTGTCTGTTTTCCAGCAGCAAGCAGAGTTTGAGTATTCATGTTGTTCAAGATTAGGTAAATCACCACACACAAGGAAGATTATGCCCTAGCTTATGTGATCAGATCAAAACAACAGTCATTTTCTCCACCAATGGTTCCTATTAAGTGAATTGCATGCTAACAGTTTCTAATAATGAGTTGGGTTTAATAAATTATGTACTCTTCATAACTTTTTAGTGCACATCCTTCCAAGACTGCCTTGTCCTCAGAAGAGAATTTATCAAACATTCTACACATCAGAAATAAAAGCAAAATGAATGAAATTGGAGTGTATGCGATATCAGAGGTGTAGTAGATGGGGGTTATCACTGTGTGAGGGATATAAATGTTAAATGTCTAACTATTACATTGTTTTGTACAACTGAAACTAATACAAATAATAAAACAAACTAACAAACATAAATAAATATTCATAACCAAAAAGACAACTCATTATACTGGAAACTTTCATAATATTATGTATATAGTTGTGTTTTTGACTCATTTGGAATAAAATATATGTATGTGAGAAGAAAAAAACAACAACTTGATTTTTGGGAAGATACCACATAATTAGTTGTATCCATTTTGCATCTCTTCCCAGTGTATAGAGAGACTAGTCCTAATTTTATTGGAGTAGAGAGAAGGGTTCTGTATAGGTTACAGATAAATGGCAAATTTATCTTTTAAAACATAACACTGTTAAGTTAGAGCATTTTTCAGTGGAGTAGGTGGTACAGCAGGTGATTTTTGCACTTATTATCCCACATCATTAAGCCAACACTGACATTAAAAAAACTTGTCACCATATCAGAGCTGTTAAAGCAAAATTAGAGACAATATTATGTGTCTGCCAAACCAATTTCTTTTTTCCTCTTAGCACACAGCTTGACTGCATTTCCTAACTGATTAGATGGGGTTATAGGACAAAGGTCCAGGTACTGGACTAGGGCTCTTTCTTTCCTCTTTGTCTCTTTCTTACCATGCTCTTTCTTGCCCCATTACCTGGATAAATATAAAAGAGGTGGAACCACACTGGAGATGCCTGGGTTGTGGATGGTTACATGGAGCAGTGACCTCTGCTGACTGTAAGGTGATGAAGGAATGAATTTCTGCTGGGTTAAGCCACTGAGATCTGGGATGTTTGCTATAGCAGCAAGCTTTTCTGACTAATACAGATGTATTAAGCAGGACGCTTACAGATGGAACACAAAAGCAAACTTATAATGTCCTAATCAATAAGAACATTTACAAGCTCGCATAACAAGAAGTCTAGAATGGGTTAAATTTCAGTGTGATAAATTCAGTGCTCAGTACAATCATGAAGGACCCCAGAGTTTTGCATCTCGTCACTATGCAGTTTCATAGGCTGGTTCACCTTAGAGTCACAAAACACCTGTTGTAGTTCCACAGGTCACATAAAGATGATAATCGCCACTGGCAGTAAAATGACATTTCTCCTTTTGTCTTTTTTTTAGGAGTGAAGAAACCTTTCCCAGAAACTACCCTGCAAACTTTCTCTCATGTCTCATTTCCCAGAATTGGGTCACATTCTTTTTTTCTAAACCAATCACTTGAAAGGGCAGTGGTGTAGATTAATCACTGGGCAGTCCTTAGGAACAGAAGTCTTTTCTGAAACACATGATCAGTAATACCTGAATAACAACAGGGTTCTTAGTAAAGAAGAAAAGGAGGATGGCTTTCAGGCAACCAACAGCATATACTCAGATCATTTAAGATTTATTAAAGTCAAAAATTGCAGATATTCTCAATCCATTCTGGTCAGATAGATTATGTAACAATGTACTAGTTTAAAAATATAACAATGTATAAGTGCTTGAATAAAAAAAAAAATAGAACTGACCGTCTATACAATTTACATATCCAAAGTAAGGTGGTATTCAATTTCTATAGTATTAAAGATACACCTTTAATCTTCTAAGAGAGTGCTATCGGTGTGGGTACTAGTTAGCAAATTTGATATTTGTGTAATGACATGATAGCTAAGCAAGAATTGTAGATAGGTGTGTAAAACGTGAAAACTCCATTTGTTCCCAACGTCTATCTAGAAAGCCAGAAGTATGAATACATTTACTCAGTTTATATTATGATCACACAAACGACATAGTATATTTTGATCATAGGAATTAAATGATCCCTGAAGTCAAGAAGGCAATTTAGCAGTGTTGAGCCCAATTCCGTATGTCTCAGACAAGGAAACTGAATTCTGCCGTGATGCAGTGACTTGTACCAGGTCACACAAGAAGTCAGTTCCTGACAACGCAGGAACCACCATAGAATTTACCTGCCTTTAGTCTAGGGCCCTTTCTACAACAACACAGTATAATACAGCATAGTATAGTATGTTAGGAAAGTGGCACTTGAAGTAAAAGAGGAATACAATACACATGTGCAAAGCAGCATACTTTGCAAAAAAAAAAAAAATGATGATGATGGTTAAAACGTATTGAGCTGTCCCTGGGCACTGTACTAAACTTCCTACATCACATTAGTCCACTTGTCACAATTCTATAATTTAGGTTTTATAAATGTCCTCATTTTTTATGTGATAAGATGAGCTTTCAGAGAAACCTATTCTATAATCTAGGATCCATCCCTCGTTTTTTGTAATTGTAGACCTTTCAGGTCACAACTACTGAGATAACTTAAAACAAGACAAAGACTAATCAGGCAGAAGTCACCTGACTATTTTTATCTTTGTGCAAAATAGGAGCAAAGAGAGATAAGCAGTTCAGCACCTCAAGCCAGTCTTAATAATGAATATCTTTGAGAGTCTCACAATAAACACCTTTTCCCAACACAAAATCACACAGTCTTTTAATATAATGTTTTCCAACCCTGTATCTACCCATACAAACCAATTGGAGGAAACATTTTTAGGGAATTCAGGACTAATCAGCTGGGTCTCACAATCTTTGATATTTGTCTGGAGAGGTCCCCTTTCATCGTTTCCCTGTGAACTCGGATTTTTTAAAATCATTAATATCTACTCAAGATGAAAGAATCTAAGATTAAGTTTAATCTGTCATGTTCAGTATCAGTATTAATCAGCAGGAAAACAATGAATACATGTCCAACAAGTTATATGCAATACAAGGTAATGCATTCGGGAGGGAGTGCACCTACGAGGTGGCTTGTTGTGAGAAACAAGACCTCTGTCTAGCAGTCAGTGAAGCTTGCTTAGTACATCAAGCACTTGCTTTAATCATATCTATTTTCATTGTACACAGACCAAATGGTTTGCTAAGATTCTTAACGAATGAGGACTGCTTTCCTCTTCTTTCTTGTCTTTTGTGACTGAGAGTAAAGAACACATCAAACTTTTTGTCCGGCTTGTTGTATCTTTCTTCTACCTGTGAGACGGCTTAGATTAATGGCTTCATGGAATTTTAGAGTTGTTTAATTTTCCCAGGTGGTTCAGAATATATACCTCAGTGGGAATATAAACAATCTTGAATTTCGCCCATTCTGGAACTATATAGCTTCAGGAACGTTTCCATTTCCATTTATATGGGAAAATCTTTTTTTATGGATTGGCCTTGAACCTGACCCATTCTAAAAACAGGTCTATTTTGCTCTAGGGGTAACAATCATTATTTTTCTACAAGAATAACTCATATCTGAGCATCTTTAGGGGATGTCTCTTGGAAAGACGCCTCATGGCATCCCAGCCTGCCCTAGCAAGGCGCTGTATAATAGTAGCATTATGGCTTAGTCATGAAATTTTAGCAAATAAAATGCATTTTTTATTTGTCCATCAAACATAGGTATGTGTAAATATGTTTGCAGAAGTATAGATGTGTGAAAAACAGCTATTCAATTACCTTGTTTGGTTTAATCATTGGTACATATTTTTGCCTGGCTACAGAAAATTATCATTAGTGAATGTGAAGAGAGAAAAAAAATACTCTAGGAAAAGCTAGAATCACTATTATATACAATAATACTTATTGAATGGCACATATGGATTTTCTGAAAATCTTAGTAAGAGGGCAGTGGTGTTTCTAGAAGAATGCAGAATAGACAATGTTTTCCCATATGCCTAACAGTGGTGTAAGTGTTTATAGTGTTGGCCTCCTGAGTCATCGGTCTGTGGACAATGAGGTCCTTGGCATTATGGTTCCAATGACAGTGGTAGTATCTTAATTCAATTTGTTATAAAATTCTTCACTGAAATGAGAGAAATCAGAATTAACATATTGACTTTTTCATGTAGGAGTTCATATTTTTATCATGTTTCTTTTTAGTCAATGAAGATGACTAAAATTTAATGGGAATTTTGCTGATTTATGTATACCTAATCTTTTGACCAGCAGTTATTTAGATTTGTATGTGTGTGTGTGCAAAATAATTATTATACAGACATGAAAACACAGATCCTGGTACTGTGAGAAACTATTAAATTATAAGAATCAGAATCAGAGTTTGAAAAATTAATATTAAATCACTGAGTCCTGATTAATATGTGGCTTTAAAAAGTCACATGGTTGATTCTGTCATCTCCACATCATCCAAGACAGATGATTCATATTTTAAGATTTCTGGAGAAGAGTGGATTCCATAAACTTAGAGAAGCTTTTCCTGTGCTAATAAATAACCCTGGAAATAAGAAGTATTATCCCTTATTTTACTTAATTTCTATGAGTGACAGTTAAAATGTTTGCTTCCTTTTCTGATTTCACTAGAGATAAAGAAAGCTGGTCAAAAAATTTAGGATCTCATGTGCCTTGTTTATCACTGTCTTACCTGTCAGTAACCGGCATGTAGTAGGAGCTTGATAAATATTTGTGAAAAATATAAATTAAAAAATAAAGTCCACATTCTAATTAATTTTCAGTATTTTTGTCTTTTAGCCAAATAATCCCAATTCTTGTACAAGTCCACAATCCATATCTGCAAGTTGGAAGTTCCAAAATCACTTACAACAGAAAAATTTAAAATAATATATTTGGTGAGAAATCTTAACCTCACATAAGCTCATTTTTTTTGGTGGCAAATTTTGATCTGAACTGACATAAAAATATTTATAGCCTTCACTTATTATACTTGGTGAGCATAGTCATATATTTTGTTGTAGAAATATTGTCAACGTTGGCTCATACCCTGCTGGCGTGTTACATAACATAGGATATGTACTGTTTTCCCTCCACACATAACTCTGAAATTTTATGCATATTCACATCTAGCCTTAAAGGCTTTGAGTAACACATTGGAATTGAATTACTGTTATCTCATCTTTTTAATTATTTTAGACATCTGTTTGTAAATACCCTATATCATATTCTACCAAGATGTCAAACAACTAATACTCAGAGATCAACATCAATGTCTCTTGTTTTTCTTATAATAAAGGTACATGCCAAACCTTTTCTTAGGTTTCCACATTTCTGCTTTTCAATGCAGAGGAACCACTTATAAGAAGGGGCAATTCAGTTTCTGTGAACCTACAGTTTTGACCTCTCTTGAGAGTACTAACAAGGATGCCAATTAGTGTCAGTTGTGATAGCAAAGTTTTATGATTTTGACAGGGTATTATTTTTAAAGAAATGGATTGTCTCACCTACTCATTTCACATAGAATTTTGATGAGGAAGCTGTAAGGTAATTATTTTGTATTCACCTTCAGTCTAGACAAACCAAGCTATTGATCTTAAATTCAAAAATCTCTAAGTTCTGTATTTGTTGCCATTATTTATTGTTATTAGTCACCAAATGCTTTTTAAATGCAAATATAGCTCTCTAATAAGTATTTATTTTTATAATACTTGGAAAAACATATAGTAGATACAATAAAAACAAAACAAAAACAAAAAACTAATTCTAAATAGGACGGTAAGACCAGAGGCTATATTGAAAATATACTACAAAATTAGAGTAGAAAAAAGGTGATGCAACTGTAAATTTACTGAAATTTCCTTTATACTAAATCGTGTTAGCCTCACATGTAGACAAAATAGTTATTCAAAATATCAGTGCCTTTAAAAAATACATATATTTTACACACACAAAAACACACACATATACAGAAATAATTTAAAATCATATAGGTTTCTCCACTTACTATACGAACTTGGATGAGTCAAAACCTTTAGCTTTTTTATATACAAGGATAACAGTACTTACCACCTACTCACAGTAATACTTAAAGTTTACAAGTGGAGTAATATTTACTAAGCATATAAAAAGTATTAAATTATAGGAAATATAATAATGCTAATAATAGTTTTCTGGTTTTTATTTTATAATAATTAAAGATACATTTCCACTGTACCTTTATTATAAAATAAAAACTTTTAGGAGGGTAATTTGGGACTATTAAGTTATTTAGTCTTCAGTTTACATCTCTGATTTCTTGGATATAGGGTTTTTTGTGTGTTTTTTTTTTTTTGAATCAGTTTGAATTGAAACACCTTGCATGTCTCAGAAGAAAACTAGAAGGACAGACTAATTCACATGGGAAAATGAAGAAACCATGGGGCAGGTGAGCACCCTAAAGAAAAAGTTAACCAATAAATGTTATCAACTTTAGCTATTCTATTTTTGCCAAACAATAAGGTTATGAATGCTAAAATTGCTATTATTTTCTTATTTTTATTTCTAATAATATTCATGAATATTTGCTAACATTTAAATGTGCATAGTCTTAAAGTATAAATGAAATCCTTTTCAAAAATTGTTTGACCCGTAAGATTTGTTTGCTTTATATATTAACACTGGTCTGCAAAATTGTGTATTAGAATAGAAGAATGCAAATGTTTATCTAAATAGTTATTTCCTCATAAACAGAAATTTTCATTATACTTATCTTACCCAAATTGTAAACATGGTATATATCAACATTTTTTAGTCCATTGTCCTATTATTTTTGTACACAGCTCCTTTTTAAAAACCATTATCTACACAACACATATATATACGATACTAAATACATTTCAAGATATAACAAGTAATACATTTTAGGAAAGCTCTTAGAGTTGAAATTAGTACTGAAAATACTGCAAAGGGGAGATGAAAATTTCATTACATTCTATTAATCTTTGGGAACACTAGTTTAGGTTTAGATGCTGGATCTCCAATTTTAAACACACATGTGTACACCTGCAAGCTCACACACACACACACACACACACACACACACACACCCTTCTAGATGCTTTGCTTTTCTGGCCATGGAGCAATAGCATTGTTTGGGACAAAGCTATCCAACATCTGAGAGATATCTAGTCTTGGACAAATTTAGCAGCTAAAGTTGTATGCATTTGGTACAACAGGTTTTCTTGCAAAATAGACTTGATTATGAGCCTTGGCTCATTTCTTACTAATTTATTAGGCATATTACTTAACTGTGTTAAGACTTAGTGCCATTACTGCTAAAATGGGTACAATAGTCTTGCATCAGAGAGTTGTTATGAAAATTAAATCAATCAATACTGTTGTATCTAAAGTTCTTAGCACAAACTAAGACATACATATGGTATTTTAGCTTAAGTTTTGAATAGTCAGACGGTTAAGAGACATAGAATAAAAATCATAAGAGGGTACACTAGGAACACTCAGAACCCAGGTAGAGATATGAAACAAGGAAGCTAGGGGACAGCTTCATCGAGAAAGACTTCTAAGGAATATCAAAGTCCTGAGCACTTCCGGGTGGTTGAATTACTGCCCCCTAGTGGCCAACGGTGGTATGTCTGGCCATGTTGAGAAGCACACAAATCCAGGAAGTTGGCCATAGTCCTCAATGACTTAGCCCAGGTCCACAATCTTTCTATCTTTTCTGACCTGTATCATCAGCCCAAGTGATTTCAGTCTCCATACCGAAGATATCAGGATGAAGAGTTCTATATATCCATATCAATTCCCATCTCCCTTTCCTCAACCTCTTGTTCAACTATTCCTTGCATCTCATCATTATCCTAATTTGCTCCACCTCTATATGGATTCTGAAATGCTCTTCCCTCGCTGCAGGGTCAAAAAAAAAGGTTTTACAAAAGGGTGATATTTGAATTGATTTCTGAAGAACAAATACAAATTAAATAGTCAGGGATTTCCAGGCCAAAGGTGAGGAGTCCTTTTCTTTCGTGAGTCCTAGAATGTTTTGCAGAAAATTTTCAGCAAATATATACTCATACACATGGTTGCTATTCCTCAGGAGAGGAAACAAGGAGGCTAGGCTACAGCCCTAATTCTAAATGTCCAGGAGGCCACTTACACTAATGGTGACCATCTGACCTAGGGCTTCAGTTCTCGTCACCAGTGAGAAGCAGTGGATAGCGGTTTTGATCTTTGTCCTTAAATACGTTTTATGGCTCCAGGAGGAGTGCTTCTCTGGATGTCATATTAACAAAAACAACATTGAGCAGAGTCATTAACATAATATTTTGCTTTGGGAAGGAATATACTGGCTATTTTAATTAGTGTGAAGTACAGCATATGGTTAACCCTTTATCCCTCAATATTTAGGAGAATCAATTGGCACGTTTTATATTTTCCATGCTAATTATTAATTTCTCCTTTGTTTTTTTGTCTGTGGCAAATATATCATAATGCATTCACACCGTTAAGCTGACCAGCACTTTCTTGTCACCATGGATCCACAGTTTTGTCCTTTGGATTTGTTTTTATAAACTGAAACTTTGCCCTAGTGATTAGGAAAAGATGTCAGGGATTAAGGGAGTGTGTGTCATTTTAAAATTCACAGATAGGACTCTTTCTTTCTGAGCAGAGCTGTCTGATAGCCAATGGTACACAACATTTCTCTTCAGTAAGAGTTTCATTACAGAAGACTGACAACAGTTCCAGTTTGACAAGAATGGGTAGATGCTAAAAGTAACAATGACCAACTTGGTGCTTTAAAGTCATATAACATGAAGTTTACTACAGACTATTTCTACCGAAGTGAACATCTGCTTAAGCGTGAGTCACAATAACGAACAACTCAATGCAACTTTCAAAATTAGAATGCCATGACTCTAGAATTATTCTTTATGCCAGTGTGAACTGAATTAATAACATATAGAAAATGCATAAGAACTGCTAGTGAATTGAGAGTCCTCTGAAGTACATTGAATGCTAGTTTGGAAGGTTTAACAGTGGCTTAATTTTCTCACAGATTATGTAGTACTCTCAGTCTTTTGACATAAATATAAATTAATTTTATTTCCTCTCTTATTAATTATACACACAAATTATCTTATTAGTATATAGAACTTTTAATAATTTTTGTACTTTAAGAGAGCTGGCAATTTAGTTTACTTTTAAAAGAGTAGTATTTTCTCTCTAGTAATTTATACAATTGTTTTTATAATTCCTGAAATTAAACATATACATCAGCTTAAATATGAATTGTGGGTGTCCTGATTAAAGTACCTTTTGGCTAACAAATCCTTACTAAAAATGACACAAATCCCTTTCAGATACCTAAAAATAGGCAAAGAAAACAAAATGAAAACATATACTAATATTAAATTCTGTTAATCACAGACAACATACTACTAGCCTCTAGGAGGAATACTCACTAATATGAGATCCATGGAAAAAGATTTAAAACAGTAAAAATAAAATGGGAACATACTAATAACTTTTTTCTCAGAGCAGAAAAGCATGGGCCACCGGACAATAGGCTTTCAGGTGGTTCATTGGTTTAGATAAGGAAATAGTTCATCTCAGACCAGCAAAGTCTTGATTCATAAAAATCAATATTTAAGATGGGGTTTCAACTAGCCCCCAAATAGACAAATAAGTAGAATCCAGAGCTAGCCTTGCCTACTGTGTTTTGTCAAACATCTTCTTTTTCTAGATGTCTCCTGAGGCCTGTGAGGAAATTATAGACAAAAAGAAAGAGAAAATTATCCTGAAGACTCAGGAAATATAAATCTCTAAAACGACTTTTTACGGACACTGGAAACATATTTTAGAAAAAGGATATGCCCACTATGATGGAGGAGTTAAAGCTATAGAAACCAGGTGACAATACAGCCAGGTGAATTTTAAGAACTTTTAGTTGAGTTTGAGAGTGATGTGATTAACATTTAAAAAGTAATATTAGGGCATTTGATTTTTAATTATACAACTAAAGTGTGTCTTGTTTTAAACAAGGAGCAAAAACAATGTCAAAATCTAATGACAAAGATGAACTTTCCTAGAATGTAAAATATAAGAAAAAAAATGACTAGATGATGACAAATACAGAGGAAAGAGAATTAAGAGATAGCTTAGGATAGATAAGTGATACTAGGAAAGGGATGGAAGCTAGTATCTATCCATTCTTTTCTAATGTTTTCAGGTCATTCTAATCAATCTACCACGCTCTGCTTAACCCATTCTGCCTAGGCCTCCTTCACTAACATCCCACTGAATCTACTAGAAGTAAGACCACATCTACCTCCTTAGGTGAAACTCAGTGGTCACTTTGTAGTCTTCATTTAAGTCTACTTATCAGCATCATTTGACACAGTGTACTACTCCTTCCTTCTTGCAGTATTTCCTTCTCTTGACTTCCATGATACAGCACTTTTGAATATTCCCCTCCTTTTCTGGACACTGTTTCTTTGATGTCTTCTTTGTTCAAGCATCAATTACTGGAACGTACAGTGCAGTCCTGGGCTGTTCTCATTTTAATAACTGTTACCACAAATCTCCCAATTACTCAATTTAAGAAACTTAGAAGCTTTTCTTCTAGAATCTTTTTGTTGTTTTTACTAGCCTCCTCCCTCTGCCCAACAGAAACATCACTTTTATCCTAGTCCAAATTACGATGTTCTTTTTTTCCTCCCAAACATTTTCCTGCTTCCTATTTTTCTTCAATGATAATCCATTTGCTAACACAGTGATCTTATAAAAACATAAATCAGACCATGCCACTCCCTTACTTTAAAACTCTCATTCTTTTCCCACTGCACTATGAATGATATCTGATCAGAATGACACAGAAATATTAACAATAAAGAGCAAACAAAACAAAAGGAACCAGAGCAGAAATACTAATTTCAAGTGAAGTAAAAATTCAAGGCAATCAAATTAGTAACCATAGGTTAATTTTAGATTGATAAAATGAAATATACAATGAAAGTTACAAAATTGGACCTAATTTTGTTTCTTTTCTAGGGAGTAAATAAATTTAATAGGTTGAAAGTATTACTTTCAAACAAAATAAATCAAGGCCGATACATGCATTCCAAGAAATAGATTGTATATTTTAGTGAAAGGAGTCTCCTTTAGAGAAATGTGACTTACGTAGTTTCTGAAAGTCTTTTCTTGAACACTTTTGTTTGGTCATAGGTATGTTCCTAACAGTTCTCTGTTAAGTGTCCTTCTCCATTGGAGAATTATGCCAACTCATTGTGAGAGTGTGTGTGTGTGTGTGTGTGTATATATATATATATATATATATATATATATATATATATATATATGTGTGTAAGGTTATACCTACATACATATACATAAAATTGTATCCATACATGCAATGGGTGTATATATGTATATACGTATACATGTGTATCTATCTAAATCTATCTATACAACACGTTATATAGGATGTTAGAATGTTTTAGTTTGTCTTTCATATTAGTGCAAATTAACAATATAAAGTGAAATACATGTAGAGTTCTTATTTCAATAAATAAACCCATTCTTCTCTTTTCTATATTTTCTTTCATATAATTGTTTGATTTATAAACAATTGCAGATTCTATATATTTTTCTGCTCTTTTAAAACAGATATTGAAAAAATTCAATCTCAATCTTGTTTTCTAAATTAGGAATTCTTGAACAATTTTTTAAGGTGTGATATTTTTCTTTTCTGACCTATTCTTTACATCATATTCTTGTCAATATTAATGTGCACATTTATATATCCATCCATCAATTAATTATCTTTAGTAGAAGTCTTTTAATCAATTTAACCATTGAATTAAGTTTTCCATATAACATATGCTGTCTAATGATCTTGACATGCTGAAAGTTTACTGCTCATAGGATATGCTGGATTTTGACAAGGAATATTTACTCTTACCAGTTGAACTGAAGACTTGCTCTAACAGGTTTATGACAAGAATACTCGTTACTGGAAATCACAAAAGTTTAAATAAATATAATATAAATTGATGAAATATGTATGGAAAAGACAGGTATTGCAATGAAATGCCTTGGGAAGAGTTGATATATGTAAATGGCTAAAAAAATTGTCTGTAAGTTCTGTTTTTACTTTAAAGACACTGAAACTGGAAGTTGGAGATGATGTATTAAAAATGGTTTAAGCAATAAAAACTGGTCAATATTCCAGTTCATCTTTGGTCAATCTTAAATTGTTGAATCGATGTTCATGCTTTAAGTTAAATTATAATATACAGTGCTATACATTTATTAAATTTATGTGTCCACATCCTATATTTTAAATATTTACTACTAAAATTAACTCTTTTGATTAACCAACACACTATGACTGCAACTCTTGTGCAATAAGGGATTATAATGTATCTGTCTATCTTTTTGTAGGTTTTTTTTTCCATATAGACTTGAAGATCCATGATCAAAGTCATTATCAGGGTATTCTCTATAATTATACCATATATTATAAAAACATATTCAGTTTATTATATAATTATTTTAAGTATAACTATTTAAATAACCAAATCCAAATAATACTCACTGGATTTTATTTCTAGAATTTATCATGAGAGAAGTGGAAATACTCTTAACTAGATGTGGACAAATAAAGAGTTTTGTTCTTTATGTTTGTAGTCAAGTTCTAGGGATTCATTTCTTGTGTTTCTTGCTGCATTAGACTACTGGGCTGATTGGACACAATTTTTATATCAACATCACTGTAGCAGTAAAAAACACTAAGCTTCCTTGTCTGCTGTTACTTACAATTTAGATATTAAGTTTTAATGTAAATCAACAGCATTTTTATGGCATTTGGCTTCTTCCAAAATTGACAAAAATATCTGTTTATTACTACATGTCTTTTCTACCTTTGTCATGGGGCTACCACTTTTCTTTGTCTCTTGATTGTGCTCTGATCTGCATTTCTGCATCTGGGCAAAAGCCTGTTCCAGCTCTGTCATGAGTTGACTCCTTCTAATCTGTCTGTGCATTGTTTGATCAATTGGTTCCATTGTCCTAAATTAGTCAGGAGTATTTCATTTCATTCATTTTGTGGGTAGAGAATGACTTCTATTAGACAGAAGTATAAAATGATGCTATTAGACGGAGTCACAGAAAGGTATGTCCTGCATTATAGAATTAAATATGCCCTCTGGCTGTAGGGTTTTGGAGTTTTACTGTTTAATCTTTTCATCCTCACTGTTGTGTAGGCAATAAGAACACTCCCACATTTTCAGTTTCAGTGGCTGGTAAGCTTAGATAGCTAGAGCTTTAAATTGTATTTTATCTATTGGCCTATCAATCTTTTATATTTATAATTATTATTGCTATTTTATAAATATATGTATGTATGTTTATATATGTATATATGTGTACATATACATATATGCATGTGTCTATGAGTGTTTGTGTATTTCTTATATATATAGCTTGGAAGACCACTTCCCACAGAATCAGTGGTTTGACAGATAAGTGATAATAATATGTATTTTTCCTCGAAACATGATCTGAATTTGTTATTAATTTTATAGAGACATAAAATGAGCAACAACTCCTGAATGTGCTATGAAATCATCATTATGATCCTAGGAAAAAAATTCTGTGTTTGTGCAAATGATAGTTTATAATAATAGAGCAATATTTATGTAGTTCACCAATCTGTGGTAGCAATTTTCAGCCTGTCTTCTTTTGCTACTGGTTTTATGTTATTTTTCTGGAGACAGGAGCAGACATATAAGTCCTCAGAATGAAAAATCTGTCTTCTATCAAGCTCAAACAAAATCAGACAATTGTGATTCTCAAAACAATCCCAGATTAAACCTAGGGATTTACTTTAAAGAGAACTACTTTAAAAATAATTCAAATAAAATTCTAAGAAGAACCTATCTGAGAAAGACAAAGTTATTTTCTATTGCTTAAAATATTTTTCTACTTCTTTTCAATTAAAAAAAATCTCATCTTTATATCTGATAATATTTTGCATTATGTTCTTTATATCTGATATGATTCTTGTACAGTTGACTCTCCTGAAACCTTAGTTTAACACAAACAAAGGTTTTTGATGTTTACCTTTAGAGGATTTGTTCTAGAAAGAATAATACGAAGTTTATGTTAAGAAGATGAACTTTATTTATTGCATTTATTATTATTAGAAGAAATTTATAATTAGCTATTTCTGAAAGGGAAATAGTACAGGTTTTAAATTGTGTTCCAGCTGCTTCTTACTTCTGCAACCATGATGCTTCTACATTAAGTTCTTAGAATTTAAGCAAAATAAATATTACACATATTTTAGCCTTAGCATCAGGCTCAACTCCCTACCAAAGTCAATCCCCTCCCCCATATATCTTAAAAGGCTGTCAAGCTAAGACATTCCCCCCACCCCAGTCCCATTATGGTCCTGCTTGGCATTCCAAGGGTGAGGGTGCTTTCCAAAACTGAGATGGGAAAATGACTGTTCTTGAAGAGCCAGGTCCCTGGCCTTGTTTGGCTCTACTATTTCAATGTGAACCTCTTGGATTGACTTTTGTTTGCCGGTCTTTTATGCTGGGTTCTATTTTATTTGAGTATCATATGTTAGAAAGCTACCTTCTGTCATTAAGCCCTCTTTTCTCTATATACTCTAAGTGACCTCACTGAGTATAAGTAAAATCTGTGTTGGTAATTCTCAAATCTTTAGCTATATCCATTATCTTCCCAGGAACCCCAGATTCACATATTCTACATACTACTTGATATATCCACATGGGTAATCACAAGGCAGCTCAAACTTAACATGATCTAAATAGAACTCCCAATTTTCATTCTGTCTGTTTTCCCTAACTCTTCCTCATTTCAGTAAATGGCACTACCATCCACCTATTTGTGTAAGCCAAGTTTCTAAAGCTGTGCTATCGAATATGGTAGTCATTACTTGCATGTGGTTATTTAAATTAAAATTAATTACAATTAAATACAACTAAATATTCAATTTCTCAGTTGCTCTACTCATATTTCAAGTTTTCAGTAGCCAAATGTGGCTACCATATTAGATAGTGCAAATATAGAATATTTCCATCATTGCAGAACATTGTATTGAACATTGCTGGTATAAAGTCATGATTTATATCCGTCTCTCCCTCACCATGCATCTCAGGTCCTATCTGCTCTATGAAGGGGTATGCTAAATTTATTTTTATATATATGATATATATATATATATCATATATATGTTATTATATATAATATATATTTATATGTAATATAAATATATAGTAGCATATATATTATGTATATAATATATATATTTATATGTAATATGAATATATATTATATATAATAGCATATATATATATGTATATATATATAGACGATTAAGTTCATGAACTTATCCTACAAAAAGTGCTACATATCTGATTGCAGAATATCACTACAGTCACATTCCAAGTACTCCCCCTGAGAAGCTATGCATCGACACCAGCACCTAGTCCACCCTTTAAAGCAATTTTGGAACTGTTTTTCTGGAATGGCCATCAGAGCTGTCGTTGTATTACCCTTGATGTCCTGAATGTCATCAAAATGTCTCCCTTTCAATATTCCTTTATCTTTGGGTAATGAAAGAAGTCATTGGGGGCCAAATCAGGTGAGTAGGGAGGGTGTTCCAATACAGTTATTTGTTTACTAGCTAAAAACTTCCCCACAGATAGTGTCGTGTCAGCTGGTGCATTGTTGTGATGCAAAAGATATGAATTGTTGGCGAAAAGTTCAGGTGGTTTTTGTTTAACTTTTTCACGCAGGCTTTTCAGCACCTCCAAGTAGTAAACTTGGTTAACTGTCCAGTTGATACAAACTCATAATGAATAATCCCTCTGATATCAATAAAGGTTAGCAACATCATTTTGACTCTTTATTTGGGCTGATGGAACTTTTTTGGTTGTGGAGAATTGGCTGACTTCCATTGTGCGCTTTAACACTTTATTTTAGGTCGTATTGGTACATGCATGTTTCATCACCAGTGATAACATGGCCCAAAACATCATCTTGCCTCTCCAAAAAGTCTTGGCAAACTTTGACTCTCCTTTGCTTTTGTTCATTGGTGAGCTCCTTCAGGACCATTTTTGCACACACCTTTCTCATGCCAAGATTTGCAGTTAATATTTTCCTAACTGTTTCTCTATCAATGTTTACTTGGTCTGCTGTGCTTCTCACAGTCAGCTGATGATTTTGATGCACAAGTCGATGAATTTTGGAATGTGTTTCATCAGTTCTGCTTGTTACTGGCTGCCCTGACCTCTCTTCATCAGTGACACATTCTGTCTCCTCAGAAAAACATTTAATCCATTTGTACACTGGTATTTTCCTCATGGCATTATCCCCATAAACTTGGACTAACATGTCTCTGATTTCACTTCCACTATTGCCAAGTTTAACAAGAAATTTAATGTTTGTTCATTGCTCTAATTCAAGCTCAGGCATTATCGCGACAGCACACAAAAACTCGCAACAACAATAATGAACGCCACTCAGCAAGACACCACATGTCGACGCTAAGACAGCTGTGAGACACTGATATACGAAGGTTATGAAACCTTATTGAGCTGTCTGTACGGTGCTGTCAATGTAAGTGCACAGTGTGGCAAGTTCACGGACATAATTATCAGACATCGTGTGTGTGTGTGTGTGTGTGTGTGTGTGTGTGTGTATAATTAGTATATATGTATGAATTAGTACATATGTAAATTAGTATATATAAAGATGCATATATATTAGTACGTAAGGATATACATATATATCCTTATATATATTGGAGATATATATATATATATATATATATATCTCCTATATATTTGATATCCTAATATATATATTGATATATATGTATATAGATATAATGTATATCTATATACATATTGATATATTTGATATCCTTATATCTAATATATATTGATATATGTACTATATCAATATATAGATATATTTCATATCCTTATATATATCAAATATATATCCTATATATTTGATATCCTTATATATAGATGTTGTCCCAAATTTGTCCACTTCATTTTACCTCTGTAATTATCACCTTGATCCAAGCCATCATTATCTTTCTGCAATAGTCTCCTAACTTATATTCCAAGTTATCCTCTTATCAACTGCTTCTTTGTAAAGGGGGCAGCAGGATCTACTTAAAATGTAAATTAGATGTAGAGTATAGCATGGGGAATATAGTCAGTAGTACTGTAATAACTATGTATGGTGTCAGATGAGTACAGGACATATCAGGGTGATCACTTCGTAATTTATATAAATATTTAATCACTGTGTTGTACACCTGAAACTAATATAATATTGCATGTCTATTGTAATTGAAAAAGAAAAAAAAGAAAGTAGACAAAAATGTAAATTAAATCATGTCACTTCCTTGCTTTAAACCCAAACCTTTTCATGAGTTCCCATTGCCATAGGACAAAAATACTAACTATCCTGGATTACAACTTCAATATGATCTAACTCCTGCCTACCTCCTGTCTTCATTTTATCCATTTCCCTTCATCCAATATGCTTAACCACTCTGACTCCTCTGATTTTTCTAACAGAACAGACCGGTCTCATTCTATTTTAAGTACTTTTTTTTAAAGGCATTCTCTCTAAGATGCTCTGCTTTCTGGTGATACTATAGCTGACTTCATCTGGGTATTGATATCTCAGCTTAGAGCTACCTCCCCCTCAGCAACTAAATCAAGACTAGTATATAGACTCTCTTTGGATCTGAGTCATGTAATACTTGTAATTATTTGCATAGCTTTCACTGTCAATTTCCTTCTTGCTTATCTATTATTTATTTATTTATTATTTATTTATTTCTCTTAACGAGAATTTGAGAACCAGAATATTATTGATCTTCTTCATCACTTTATATATAGTTTCAAAGATGTACTCAGCACACAGTGAAAAATTAATAAGTATTTTCTATATGAATTGATGTAAACTGAATACAACTATAAAAAGAAAGATAATATTGACTTTCAAGATATTTCCATCTTTCTTGATTTTACCTGTGATCCATGAAATTGAAATAAGATGTAGGCAAGAGTGGGAATTTTTACTCTCCCCACTTAAGATTAGAAGCTGTAACAACAGTTATTACAATTGAAATGATACTTCTGGAAAAATTCAATTGTTTATTAATTCAGTCAAACTTTCCTGAGTCATGAGCACTGCGTGCTAGTTTTCACCAGGGGGAAGGAATGCCCCTAAGATTCACCAAAACATTGTTGAAAACTATATTAACCGGGTTTTTAGTTTTCAAATCTGTAATTTGACATCAAATAAAAGTCATTACAAAATAAAAGTACTCAGTGATGAAATTCAATATTACTTCATTTTTAATATTGAAAAATATAATTTACACTTACCAAACATAAAAATATTCTTAGCAATGGTTTCTGTTTTAATGTTAATTATAAAATTTGTATAAAGTGTAGGTGAACGCATAATTTTTCTTCTTTCACTATTTCCATTCTTAACATTTCAGCTGTTCTTTTCTATCTTTTCAGCATCACAATTTTAAAGTACATTATATTCATATTTTATAGACTGGATCAAATAAAAATAAAGTGACTGAAGGATATAAAAATGTCTTAATCACTGTTCTAGGGTAATACATTTTAATTTTGGGGCATCATCTTTAGATCATCTAGAACAACATTTCTCCCTGTATGGTCCTCTGACTTCCAGCATCAGAATCAACTGGGTGTTTATGAAAATGGAGATTCTTGAAACTATACTATGAAATTAAATCCCTGAGGATAGAGCATAAAAATCTGCATTAAAAATAAAATAAAACAAAACTCAATGTGATTTATTTTATATCACCTAAAATTTGAGAATAATCATCAATGCTTGTAATGGAATTTAATGGAATTGTCTAAAGCAGGCTTTATTGGTCTTTGTGTAAATACCCTACAGTATTTAAAGTATAGTTTGATTCAAAATGAATAGCAGCAGCTTTAACAGCAGTAGGCAACATTATGTGAAAGGGTACCTACCATGTTTTATCCCGACAGCTCTCCCGTTGACCCTCTCTTTGGACTTGGCAGTCCTTTATTATCAATCTTTTAGACTTAATAAAATCAAGATTTGGTTAAAATTAAAATGTCTATTTAAGAAAAGAATAATTTATATCTATTAACAATTTACCATGAATTTTTTTTTATTAGATTAATTATAGGAAAATAGCAGGACCTGAGAGGTTGAAACAGAAATAGTTAAGTTTTATTTGTGGGAAGAGTTCAGGGCATAAGGAAACTTGGCTAAGCATAGTTTGAATAATCAATCAGTCAATTCAATTCACAAATGATTCTTGGTAATTGTGTTAGATGTTATGGGACTCAAAATACATAAAAGAAGTAAGCTGTGTATATGTGAAAATGTTCCATCATATTAAGTAAAAACTGTCACAAGACATGTATGTAGAGAAAAAAGGAGGCAGTGATGCCTAAGGTGAGGAAACACAGCTCACAAGGTTCCTTGAAGGACCCAACATTAAATCTTGACCTTTAAAGAAGAAAGAATAGATGGAAACTTCAGAGGAGAACATGATACCACTGGACATGGATATTGGAGGAGCTGAGTGTCCACTAAGGGAGGGCAAAAGCCTAGAATAAGGAATAAAATGAACACTGGTAGCAGAATACACATTGTTTTTTCTTCATATCAAGGTTTAAAGAAAATTAAAATATGACATGGGTATAACATGAGGTCTTTTTTTTTTTTTCCATTTATCAAAGAGAGAGAGAGAGAGAGAGAGAGAGAGAGAGAGAGAGAGAGAGAAAGAGAAAGAGAGAAAGAGAGAAAGAAATCTATAGTTCCAATCTGGTCAAGCTCCACCATAGAGTAACTGACCTTAGGCAGCCATTATCACAGTAGTCAGGCATATGTTCTGGGGCTATTTAAAAGCCAGTATTAACCCTTACTCGTTGCACTCCTTAAAATGTTATTATTTTTGCTTCTTTTACTAACCCTGACCTCTATAGATATGAAGGAAAATTAGAACCTGGCACTTATGCCAGAAAATATATTCAAATTACCTATGACAATATTAACTAGCACAGGGACATTTCCAAAGAAGTTTCCATCCTGTTCACCAATGCCAATGACAAAATAGATTAAAATTTACAGCTGTTTTAAATCTACCTTTATGAAATGGTAGATTTGGAAATAATATCCCCAAATCATCGTCAAGTGTAGTTTTGAAAAATTTTCTCCAGATTGGAATAATCAGTAAAATCTGAGTAAAAGACAAGATTGGAACGTAATCTAATCTTTTTAAAATTTTAGTTTTTATTTTCTTATCAAAAAATAAACAAAGTTGACTTTCCATGGCATTGGAATTGGAAATCTACATGTTTATGGATAGAATTAGAAAATACTTAAAAAGTAACAAAGCACAGAAAAAAGTGTTTGACAGTAATTTGCCCTTCCCTGAGGAATCATATATTTAGTGATTTTTATTTAAAATGTATTACTTATGTAGGTTGTTTATATTTGAAAATATTCATATAGTTATTTATGAAAAATCAGATAAACAGGCATTGTGAATGAGCAACATCAATCAACATTAGAAATATAAACACATTCAGAAGACTTACTTTGGAGGCAATAACATCTAAAGAAGGAAATTAAAAACCTATTTCATGATTTGGAAAAATGCAAGAGATAGTAGCTCATGATAGCAGAAATGAAAAAAAAAAAAGTAAAAGTAAACAGCATCAACATTGGAGTAAATACACCAATTTGAGGCAGAGGAAGAGGGTAACAAAATGGTCCCACAATGTGGAACATCTGGTCACTGAATCAAAAATGGACTTTAATTGGAAACAGACAGATGGTATAAACACTATTAGCGCAGAGAAAGCTGTTGTGCAGACATAGAGATCTAGGATATTGACTTTGGCAGTACTGTCTTTACTTTGCATTCCCAATGTTATTCAAATTGAATGGAATATCAGGGAAGGTTGACCTCCTTGCTTAACATTCCTTCAGTCCCATTCTTGCTCTTTTAAATAGACAATTACATGCTCTGATGTAATTTAACAAATAGGCAGGACCTCTCTATTTCAGATATGCACACATACATATGTATATTGGAAGAAAAATATTGTTATGTTGGTGCTTTGCTTTCTTTTGGCAATATTAGTTCAAAAGGAGAAATTTTCTATGTAGTTTTATTACAAGGAGGCTAAAAACTTTTATCATTTTATAGAGTTGAAAATAAGGATTCAGAAATCATTACCTAAATCTGTTGTGGTGCATATCAAAACAAGATAAGAGAATCAAACATAGTGAGATAACCAGGCGATAGAATTTTTTTTTTTTTTTATCTATCTTTGGTTTATCAGATGTGATTTAAAGAGTTGGTTACATACATATTTAATCACTACATTCACCTGTCCATTTATCAAGCCTAATCTATAATTCCATTTTAAATAGTCTTTGTCACAAAGCATTTAATAAAAAACACCTACAGATAAATGTTTTTAATAGAATCCTTTTTAGAAGTATCTTATTTTGTGCACTGCTTTATCTTTTAGCTTTTGCATACATTGAAGAGAGTATTATTTAAATCAGTGACTCAGAATCCTATATTGATTTGTTTGAGAATCTGATGAAAATGAAGGACATTCTTCCATCAAAAAAACAAAAACAAAACAATGTACATGCACACAGAATTTTTTATATAATTTCAAGAAATTTATCCTTTGAAGTCCTATTCTTGAGGTCCACGGATCTCAGGTAAAGAACCTCTAATTTAAGGTAAATTTACAGATAATATTAGCAATCCTTTATTTAACATGAATAAATATGGTAGAAGCTGGATACAATGGTAGAGTTCACTTTTCCAACTGCCTACTTAAATTACTGCTCATATATTTAAAAATCCCTAATAGTGGATTACCTTTTCTGTTTTAGATGTCTGAAAGTTCTACTTTATAATGTAATGACATTTGCCTCCCTGTAATTTCCATTAATTGTAACTTCCATTAATTACTCCTGATTCTCTTCTCTGGAATAATTTAGAACAACAATCTTCCTTATATTAGATCACAGACCTTTAAGTTTCCTTAGACACTTATAACATTAGAGAGGAAGAAGGGATATTATAAATCATTTTAGATTAAATCTTTCAGTTTACAAATTGAAGATAAAAATCACTAAGTGAAGACATGTATTACTTCTCTCAATAGTATTTTACCAGGATGCCCTATGTGCCATTAAACTTACTTTAAAGCATGTTTTACAGATGATTCTTTATTCATCCTTCCTCCCAACTGCTTTTCTCAGGGCTCTTCCTAAGTGTGACATCAGGAATGGGTTACAAGGCTCCACTTGGGGCTTGAGCAGCAGGTAGAATTTATGCTAGCTTTGAAATGGCCAGTTTTATTCAACAAAATATTTATTTAATTTTTTAAGAAGCTGTAACTTGAGGATATTTATATGAATACCTGTCACTTGATGAGTTTTGTAAATTTAGTTTTCTCTTTAGTGGAATTTGTAAAATGTCAGACAGACCTAAAAAAGATCGAGTAAGAAAAATTAGAAAAATAGAACCATTCAATAATAATTGGTCACATTTATTGAATCCGCACTCAGTGCGTCAGGAACAGGATTGAGTACATTAAATGAACTACTTCTCATGCAATCTTCCCAAAGACTTAATGCTATACATAGTATTTGATACTATTATTAAAGTTGATTTTTCTAGATGAGGAAATTACAGTCCAGACATATGAAGGCCACATAGTTTGAAGTGCAAGAACTACATATGTTTTAATCTCAGAAAACTCTCCAGGACTCAGAGATTTAGCCACTACATTGTAATACCTCATTCAATTTATGGTAATGGCACAGATAGGTCAGTTCTCTAACATTATATTACAAATTTAAAATTGAAAAATTTTAAATAAGAAGCATAGATAGCAAAAAAGATCTGCACTTTCCAGATAGTGTTAACCAAATTTAACTTAGTTGTATTTTTCTAGGCTATTTTCCTAGATAAAATGAATTCTAAATATTGGGTGGTATCAGAAAATTATAATAGCGTTAAAAGCTGAAGTTCAAAGATAACTGTCAGATATAACTTCTGCTATTAAGAAAGATATTTTCCTTCTGTGAAATAGTTTAGCAGAGTAAGTAACATATAACCAGATTAATAGCTGCATTCCCACTGTTTATGTAAGGTTATAAAATTGATTAGCCAACACAATTTTATAAAGCTTCATAATCAACACATCTTCTAATATTTTTTAACTTTGAGTAGATCATTATGTTACATGAACCACAAACTATAAAGGCTGAACATACTGCAAACTGCTTTGATCACATAAAATGTACATAAGCATGTATTTAATGATATGCACAATTGCTGTTGTGCTACATGATAATTAAGCCTGAATGGACAACAGATGATTATAATTTTACATAGCCAAGCTGAAATTCTATAGCTCTTTTCTTTTCTTTGCTATTTCTTCAGTATTTGTATAACTCGTAGTGCTGATGATTTTATCTGATACCATGTAAAACTTAATCTTTATTAGTCACACATATACATTCTGACTCCATAGCTACTACCCCCACCACTAAGACCTGAATCTGTCTTCTCCACTGTTTGAGTTCTATTAATACAAGTCTCTCCTTTCTTTTCTCTGCAGCTGTACACCAGGATTAAGATCTGTTTTCCTTTCTGTGAAATCTTCCCATTCCTAAGATATAAATAAAATGTAATTTTGAAAAGAATGGCTGTGGAGTAAGGAGATCTGGCTTTGAGTTTAATCTCTGCTTACTTCCTAGTTGGGTAAAATTGAACAATGTATCTAAGATCCTGAAGCTCAGTTCCTTTATCTGTAAAACATGGGGTAAGGCTGATACCTACCGGAAAGTGGTGCTGTATGATTTACATAGCCAACAGATGTAAAGAATTTGTCTCAGGCTCTGACACACAGTTATTGCTCAATAATTTGTAACTGATGGCATTATCCTTACTTCAGACTATTTCCCTCCTCTTCAGCTATCCCAGGTCTGGAGAACCAGAGGCTGTGGATCTGATAATTGGATAAGCTGGCTTGATACTTGGATTCTTGGATAAGCTGGCTTGATACTTGATACTTGGATTCTTTGGCTCTCAGAATGTGATCTGGGTACTTGTATCTGAGGGTCAGGGAAGTTATGAGAGAGAAAAGATAACTGTTTATATAAGGGGAAGGAAGGCTGGTCTAGGAAGGTTGGTAGTTCTAAAGAGTGATAGCACAGTTCCATGGAAAGGTCGGCTAGAGTAGATTAAGTTATAGGGGTGCAGTCACTATAATGGCATGCATGCAGTGAATGCATATCCATTTTCCAGCTCCCCCAAATTTCTGGAGATAATACCATCGTAACTGTAGTTAGGTCACTTCTAGAATCATTATTTTCATTATCAAAATAATGAAATAAATTAGGTTTAGATTACAAATAAGCAACAGAAGCAGTCATAATATTTGAAAGGCAAGAAAAAAAGTACAACTACTTGGTTCTTTGAAGAAGAGAAAATGTTTATCCTGTAATACTTTTACGTCTAGGTATACCACACAAATAATTGGGATCGATGATACAGCGAAACTCATTCACACTTAAGTATAGTTAATAAATCAGCAGACATGGATGGACTCAAACCATATCTCACTTTGACTAGGGAAAAGGATAGAAAGCAGAACAACCCTGTAGATGTCCTGACTTGGCTGGGGTAAGGAGGATAGATATCACAGAGAAGAGAGAATACTGGCACTCTGAAAACTGACTTTGAAGTTGCTCAAATATTTCCTAAGCTGCACTTCTTATCTTAAAGACAAAGACAATTAAGATTTATGTTTTATTGTCCATGATGTAGGTTAGGAAAATGTTATTCATAATTATACTGTAGGGGAGAGACGATATATAGTGTTGGAGGTGGTAATGATAGTGATAATATTTACCTGGAATTTACAGTGTTCTAGGTAAGAGAAACTGTCTTATGATAAGCAGAAATAAATAAGCAGACAATGCAACAAGCTTTTATAATTTTACTTGTTTTCCCACAGTTCAGTAAGAAACAATAAACCAAAGTGCATTTTAATTATCAAGGCATGATAGCCTGTAACTAACCTCTGTATTAAAAAGTTGCTGGCAGTAAATCAATATAATTGAAACCATACATGTGCTAATTCCTAATTTATGACCAAATGAATTTGATGTCAGAGTAGCACAAGCAGAATAATTACATGCCATCACTTTAGCTCTTAAGAAATTGAGAGCCCGTGTCAAGAGAGAGAGCTCTGATTCAGGGATTTTGTAAGTTCTATGATCAAATTTAAGAGCACAGTTGGGAACGTATGGATATTCATTTAATTCACTTAACTGGACAGTAACAACCTGCATTTAATCAACTACAGCCAGATCATTTCATTGAACACATAGCCTTCATTATGATATCAAACTCTTCTGGCTTGGATAGTTTTGATACATTAGATCTCTTTTATTTGCTAGGATAACATTAATTAAATGTAATTAAGTTATTTTAGAGCTAATAGACTTCAAATATATTTACTTATCAAATCTAGAATAATAGAAAGATATGGTATCTATGGTAAGTGCACTAAATGCCATTTATGATAACATTCTTCAGCTACAATTTTGATATGAAAAATGTCCATAGAAAAACACTGGGCCAAGAAATCCATTATTAAAATTATTACTAAAATCATAAATAGTTCTACATATCTGTTAATCCATGACTTCAATTCAAAAGCAATTGTTGGCTGTATTCCAGGTTTATTTTATTTAGTGGTGATACAAAGTTGTATCATGTAAAATGTGGAATCTACTTTTAAGGCACTCGTCGTCTAGAGGGTGAAATGGATGTGCAAATGCTCACTATGAAATATGATAAATGCATCATGATATGTATGTGTAAGGTGTAATAATGGACATGAAGGGTTAGTCATGAGTTCTTCAAAAGGGAGTTTGGCTCGGTGAGGGGAGCTTCAGCAGAGTGGCATGAACACTTCAGGCATAAAAAGCACCAAATGGAGAACTCACCACATATTCATTTAGTGCATCATAGTGAAGCAGAACAGTGACAACAAGTACTAATAACAAAATGAGAGGGCAGAGTAGAAGGACAAATACTGAGAGAGACTCATCTAGAGAAGCAAGCAGTGTACATACAAGAGTATGCCAGAAAATGCAAGCTAACGTGTTTGGATGTGAGAAGCCTCTGCAATAATTTAAAGAGTCAAATAACAATTATATTTGAGACATTTATTAATTTCAAAATTATTTTTAAAAGGCTGCTATGCAAGTACATGCTG
This sequence comes from Rhinolophus sinicus, assembly GCF_036562045.2. NCBI lineage: Eukaryota > Metazoa > Chordata > Mammalia > Chiroptera > Rhinolophidae > Rhinolophus > Rhinolophus sinicus. The sequence goes on from NC_133753.1 coordinate 143,597,166, forward strand.
ACATTTTCCTTTCCTGAGGACGTGAACAGGCCAACAATGACTGGTTAGTGGTCAGTAGCTAGGAGTTGGGTCCCTAATGGTCTATAGTTGATGTTACCCAAGGTGGCACAAAACAGGTAAAGCTGGCCAACTTTTGGTTATTCATGTTTCACAAAGAAAGTATTTGAAGAAGCACCATTTTATTATAAAGCTTCTAAACTTTCTAATCCTTTTAAAACATGCACATGTCTCTTCTCATACCTCTATGCCAATTTTAACCCCGATAGCTACAGGCCTACTGTCTCTTCACAGCCCCAATTCTCAAAGTCCTAGCTAAAACCACAGATTCTAAGATTTCACTCTCCATTTATTACAGATCTTCAGTGATCTGACTTACTTGTCCACCGATTCCCTGAAATCATTCTCGGTAAGAGCATCTTGCTCCATGTAACTGAATGATAATTTTTAGTCCTTCTCTCACTGGGGCACTCTACAGCATTTGAAAACCGAAAATTCTACGCTGATGCTGGTGCCATTACTCTCTCTTGGTTCCCCTCCTGTCACTGTCCACCTCATTCGCCCCTCTGCATCATCTTCCTCCTCCCACTTCTTCAACACTGGTTTTCTTTACGATAACTTCTTTGACCTGCCTCCTAAGACTCACACTCTTATAGCCAATACTTTACTAGATGCCAAACTTTTCCTGAAATCTTTGTTTATAACCAATAACAGATTTTAGTGTATAAACATGCCTTTATCATAGCTGTTGTAAACACTTGGTGAATCTCATTTATTTATGTCTACTTCTCCATACTCTAATAAACTTAAAAGCAGGTATCCTGCACAATCTGTTTATTCCCTTTATTTTATATCCAATGCCTGCTACAGAGCCAATATTTATTGTATACCATTTGTTTACATTATTTTATGTTTACATTATCTTATTTTATTTACATTACCTTATTTACGTTACCTTATTTTTATCATTACAATTACCCTGAAACAGATAATATTATTCCCATTTTACATATAAAGAAACTGCTATTTTAGGAATTAGGTAAAATTTTGAAGATCACATAGTTTTTTAAGTAGCAAAACAATGTTAGCAGGAAGTCAATTTGATTCTAAAACCTAATGCTAAATGCATTACATGTATTATCAGTTTTGTAAGTAAAGGTGGTGAATTGGTTGCCTGTCTTAAGAAGCGGGGGCCATTGGGAGTTCAGAGGATTTTAAGGCTGAATCTCTACTCACTGGGAAAGAGGACTATAGATGCTCAGCATTATCAATGGAGAATATCCAGTGGGTAATGGCAGCATGTTTGCACTCATCACATGATTCCACACAACCTTCCTACTTAAGAAGGATTGAGGATTGATTAATAAATATTTTTTTATGGTTTCTTAAACTAGTAGGTCTTAAAGCATTTTGTAGTAAGTCTGCAAGCAGGATACTATGAATTCCTTGCTATTGTTTATGGTATTTCTAGTTGGCAGAGACAAAGAAATAAAAGTATCTCTTTCCTTATTGACTTTTTCCCCTTTGGCTCCCTTTCCCTCTCCTCTGGTCTCTTCCTCCTCCCTCCTCCTCCTCCCTCCCTCCCTCCCTCCCTCCCTCCTCCCTCCTCCTCCCTCCTCCTCCCTCCTCCTCCCTCCCTCCCTCCCTCCCTCCTCCTCCCTCCCTCCTTCTCTTCTCTTCTCTTCTCTTCTCTCTCTCTCTCTCTCTCTCTCTCTCTCTTTCTCCCTCTCTCTTTACAAATTTCTGCAAATCCCAGTTAAATTTCTAGGCTTCAAGAAAATATGCATTATTTCCAAAAGGTTGGTGACTCCTTGCTTTAATTGCCCTAGATATTTTTTAAAGATGTAATGATACAGTTTCATCAAATTAATATTCCAGATACTGAATTATGTTAACAACAGTAATAAAGTATAATTAAGATTTTGGTCATTGATAATATTAAAAAATGACAGCTTTTCAACTCAGAACACTACTACTTAAGAAAAACATCAACTTTTGATCATTATTTTAAAGGTATGTAACAGGACTAAAGACAATGCCTTAACTATACTTAAAGTATAAAATTAGAAATAGAAAAATATATTAAGTTGCTTAGATTTCCAAATCAACATTTAATACATTTCACAGTTTAGTCTTATAACAGAAAGTTAGAATTTAATAGTTTATATTTGGGTTAATAATACAGTTAAGTTTAGGTGATGTTATTTATAAATTTTACATCAGAAATGAAAAATACAATCAAGAAGTATAAAATATTTAGTTACTGACTTTGAAATTCTATATTTATTTTCAAAAAAATTTATTTTGAAATAATTTCAAACTTACAGGAAAGTTGCAATAATAGAACAAAATATTCTTGCATAGATTTGCTATTGTTATCTTTTTGCCAAATTAATTTTATTGCTCAATCTCTCTCTCTTTCTCTATGTATGTATATGTGTTTATACTTATACATGTGCTTAAACATAGAATATGTATTCAGTATATACAAACTTGCATTTTATATTATATATACATAATATATAATATATCCATATATATTTCTGAATTATTTGATAAAGACAGCATGCGATTTCCCTTTGGAGTGTATTATCTAAAAGGGTATTCTTTAACAATTATCAAAATCAGAAAATTTAAAAGGAATACAATAGTATTTCCTCATATATATAGTACATATTCACATTTTGAAATTATCTCAATAATTTCTTTGATCGTGGTTTCTTTTTTTGATCAAACATCCAGTCTAGGATCACACACTGTTTACTAGCATCGTCTTTAATCTCCTTTATCTAGGATAGTTCCTTAGTTTCTCTTTGTCTTTCAAGGCATTGATTTTAGATTTAGTGTATAGGCTAGTTGTTTGGTAGAATATCCCTTAGTTTGGGCTTGTCTGATATTTCCTCTTGATTAGGTGAGGTTATAGATTTTTGGCAGGAATACTACAAAGGTGGATGTACCCTTCATGAACCACAGCAGGAGTCACATGATGTCAACTGTCCCATGAGAGACAATGCTAATTTTGATCACTTTGTCAAGGTGGTATCTGCTAGGCTTCTTTGCTGTAAAGTTAGTATTTTACACTTTATTCTCAGCAAGTAATTTTTGGGGACATACTTTGTACCTAATTCCTTAGCAGTAGTGTAGACATCAATGACCATACCAATGTAAAACAAAAAGTAGAAAAAAATTTAGACCATTCTCCTCTAACTCTTGTAATTCTAGTGAAAATACTCCCTGAACACTTTTATCCTTCTGTGTCCCTCATTCCCTGAAATGTCTTTACAAAATATGGGTAAGAAGTTGTAATTCTCTCACTGAAAAATATCTGATGTACTTCCATCAAAATCAGGATATCTGTTACAGGGAATATATTAACGATTTCTTAGAGTGTCTCTCAAGATCCATAAACTAATCTCAACTTCCTTTAAGTGTTACCTTTTACCATCTGTATCTCATTAATATACATAGACCTTTTGCTAGTTACTCAGAGGTAAATGCTTTTCTTCATTTGCATATGGTGTTTCTTGAGTTTGAAATATCCTTTACTCTTTCTGTTTGGAAAATTCTGTCCTTAAAAAAGTATAAATGATGCATTTTCTCTGTAGTCTTATGTATTCATACTAATTATTCCCCATTGGTACTTCTTATTTGAATGCTTTTGTAAGTACTTAATTCAGATTCTTAGTAGCACTTATTGCAACATCTTGCATTTATTTATATGAGTTTTGTTTCCTGCTCTTGATTGTGAAGTGTTTGAGAGAGAGCAGAAACCATGTCATTCACTTTTGTTTTGTCTGTGTTAGGGGTTGAATTTCGTCCTTCCAAAATTTCAAGAATAAGTCTATGTTAAAGTCCTAACCCGTAGTACCTCAGAATGTGACCATATTTGGGCATAGGGTTATTGTAAATATATTTGATTAAGATGAGGTCATACTAGAGTGGGGTAGGCCCCTAATCCAATATGATTGACATCCTATAGAAGGAAGAAATCTGTTTCTCTCTTTCTCTGTCTCGGTCTCTCTGTGTCTTTCTCTCTCTCTCTCTCTCTCTCTCTCTCTCTCTCTCTCACACACACACACACACACACAGAACACCATATGAAGATAAAGGCAGATGACAAAGGCAGGAGATCAGGGTGATGGTACAGAAGCCAAGGGATGCCAAAGATTGCCTGCAAACCATCAGAGCTATAGGAGAGACCTGGAACAGATTCTTCCTCAGAGCCTTCAAAAGGTGCCAACTCTTCAGACACCTTGAGCCTCAACTTCTAGACTCTAGAATTTGAGATACTAGGTTGTAGTATTTTGTTATGGAAGTCTTAGCAAACTAATACATTGTGTTTAATTACCTAGTAGAGTATGTAGCTGAGCCCCTCGTATTTTTGGCAGCTAGAATTAAATAATTTAATTCTTAATTAGGACTTGGTTCACATGTTAGCCGCTCTTCTTGCTCAACTTCTTCTGTTCTGACACTATCATTTTGTGTTGCTGATGTGCTGTTTCTTTGTCAAGCAGGAGGAGATAACTTCACAGTCTTGAAAAGAGTTTTGGAGTTTGTTTAGCAAGAGGAGGGAGTGTCTCCAAGGTAGCTGCAACCAGCTACTGGTGCCCAGGAGTCTAAAGTGAGAAAGTTTTATCTATGACTAAAGAAACACAGACTTCTCCCTCAGTTCCCTGGAACTTCACCCCCCCATCCTTTCCTCCCCTTTAAAACTCTTCTGCTTGGTCTGGAACTTCAGAGATGGTCTTTGGACATTAGTCCACCACCTTCTCAGGGTGCTGCTGGCTTCCTGAATAAGCAAACTTTATTTTCCACCCAACATCTTTGAAGTATTGGCTACTGGCTTTCAAACAGTGAGCAGCTGAACTTGAGTTTTTGTTTGTCTGTTTTTGTTACAAGTAGATACTCAAAAAAAAATGGAGGAATAAAACATTTTATATTCCTGACCAACAATTACAGGTACCTCCTTATGGGGATGCTAGGGACTGTTGAGTGATAGCCCTCAGGGAATCTTAGGGAAGTGAATTTAAATAAAAATGAGGGGAGTGCACAAGAGATAGACAATATGTGGATAGTGCACTTCACAATTTTGTTTTGGTTTGACCCTGTAAATCTACATCAAATCCAGTGAAGCACATAAGAACATGAATTTAAAACACAGAATAGGATTTTCATTTTCTTTTCTTTTTTCTTGAAAGGAGGGTAGAGTATACTCAAAGCTGGCAGATTAATTTTTATTTTGTAGTATATCATAAAGAGGCAAGGATTTCTACATTGTGTAGTTTAAGATTACTCCATCTTTACACTGAGATTCATTTTTTGTAGCTTCCCTTAACTAAGACATATTCTAGTCCACATTATGAGATATTTTGATTGTTTCTGAGCATATATTCATTTTCTAATGCATTAAAACTTATCCTACACTTAGTGACTTAAACGAAAAATTATGCATTGTGTCAGAAGTCCAGGCTAAATTCTCTACTCAGATTGAAATCAAGGTTTTGGCCTTGCTGTATTCCTTTCTGGAGGCTCTGAGTAAGAATCAACTTCCAAGCTCATTCAGGTTGTTGGCAAAATTCCTCTCCTTGTGGTTTTAGGACTGTGATTTCCTATGGCTGTAGCAAGGAGTCAGGTCCTAAAATCACCTGCATTCATTGTCACATGTCCCTCTCAATCTTCATGTCCAGCAATGGAGAATTTCTTTGGCATCAAATCCCTCTCACAATTTGAATCTTTTTCTTCAGGAATAGCTCAAGCTCTTTCAAGGGATCAACTGATTAGGCCAGGTCCACCAAAGATAATCTCCTATTCTTAAACTCAACTGTACCATACAAAATAACTTAATGACAGAAGTGACTATCACATCATATTCCCAAGGCCTGGGATTACACAGAGCTTGTACACCAGAAGGTAGGAATCTTGGGGCCCATCTTTGAGTTCCATCTACAAAAGAATGCTAATTCACAATAAGTAATTTTTTGTTGATAGTAATGTATGGTGAAAATCACATTCTCTTCAGTTTTCACATGTCATTTTCCTAACTCAGCCATCATTTTCCCTCCTTCCAACTCTTATAAAAGCTTCTCAGTAGAAGTCCCTCCTTCTTCTGTCTCTATCACCCAATTAACTGTACCATTATTTTAAAGCACAATTATGATCACTGCAACTCCATTACTCAAAATCTTGTATTGACTCCCTAGTGACTCTTAAATAAGATGCAATTTACATTTATAAATTTTCAATCATAATCTGCATCAAAACTGTACAAGGTGTGATAAAAATATGGTGTATGTTTAAATTAAAAAAAGTTATTACTAAAAGACACATTGCCATTAATCCCCCTCAAAATACTTCCCCTTGCTTCAAACACACTTATCTCATCATTCTTGCCACTTTTTATAGTAGTTCTGGAAGTCCTCTTTTGTGAGTGTCTTTAGTTGGTCTGTCGTGGCTGCCTCGATGTCCAGAATTGATTCAAAATGTTTTCCTTTCATGGTCATTTTGACTTTGGGGAAGAGCCAGAAGTGCACAGTGCCAGATCCAGTGAATAAGGTAGATGAGGACATACCATAATGTTTTTATTTGACAGAAATTGCCGTACCAGAAGCAATGTGTGACACAGAGTGTTGTCATGATGGAGGATGAAGTAAAGACACTTATGAAAGAGGACTTCCAGAACTGCATCAGAAAGTGTCAAGAACGATGGGATAAGTGAGTTCAAAGTGAGGGGGATTAATGGTAATGTGTCTTTTACTGTAATAATTTTTTTTATTTAAACATTCACCATATCTTTTGATCACACCTCATATTTCTAGTGTTACCTTTTGCCACATTCCCTCATTAACCATACAGTCTCCAACCAAATTAACACCCTGATCTTTCTGATATTTTTCTGCTTACACACCCTTCTAAATAATTCTATTTCTATCTGGAGGCCCTTTTCTCTTTTTTTTCCACAACTGAATTCTATCCATGTTTCCAGGACTTTTCAAGGGCAACCTTTTCTATGAAGTGTTTTGTGATTTTCCTCTGAATTCCTACAGCTGTTCTCTTACCAATTTTTGGCATGATTTACCTAAGAAGAAAGTTTATAAATGATATTCATTTTTAAATTTTATGGCCTTTGCTGCAACTTTAAATCTCTTGAGAATGAGTAGTATGTTTTATCAGTATTTGTATTCTTCACAATGCCTTGCATACTGTTGGTATTGAATAAATATTTGCTGAATAATTACTTAAAGGTTGTCACTCTTAGGTGCCTGACCTCCTAATAAAACTTTTTTCCAAGCCCAATTGATTATGAGAAATTAATTGTTGATTGGGTGGTTTTATTACCAATAATTATGATTAAAGTAAATTAAGAGTACTACTTTCAGTTAATCACTTTCTTCATTACCTAATTTACCCCTCTGACCCTGCTTGAAAATAATGTCTTTATCCTGAAGTCTTAATGAAGTTATTCACACTGAATACCCAATTAGCTTGTGCTTTATGCAATACATTTTCTGTTCTGTGTTCAGTTTAAAGAGGCAGATTCCTGGGATACTAAAACAATTAAACTTTTACCCTTACTTGGCTGGACATAGCTTCATATAGATTTTTATTATTTCAATACCTAAACTTTCTATATTACTGTAACTTATTATATGTAGATAAATCTTAGAAAGAGCAACACGTTAAAGACAATAACTTTAAAAGACTGAAAAAATTATGCTGATTGAAAAATTCAATTGTTTTCCATGCTAATGGAAAGTACTTCAGAATATGTGCATAAAGTTAACAGATAATCTAGAATTATAATCCTTTTTTATTAATGATGCTTCCCATACTGGAGAAAGTATTAGCATTTAGGGTTACAGACATGGTTATAAAAATGAAGGAAAAATATCTATATATTATAGAATTCTGAAACTCAAAAATAAACTATGAAACAAAATTGATTCCCTGGATTAGGATAGGTAGGGTTTAAAAGTAACTTTTAATCAGAATGAATAAATATAGCTTAGAGATCAGAATATATAGAATGATGACATCAAATTCTTGCCCATATACATGGCAGATATTGCTAACCAATCACGCTATGAGGAACTATGGTTTAGGTTCATCCTTATAACAGCATTGTTATTACTTATCCATGTGAATTGGAACAAGAGGTGAAGCCTAGTTACTCTTTGTAAAATAGATCTGTCTTTTCAAATGATGCCAGAAAACCTTAAAAAATCAAAGAGGCTGGCAAAAGTCTCACACTCAAAGAATCTAGATATAACTCAGTCTCAATAAAATCTTTCATACTTATATCATGTTTCATTTTTCTTTTCCTTTTATTTGACAAATTCTTTGCTGTGTACCTTTCCCAGGTGTGGTGATATGATCTGAGCTGGTGAACGTAGTTCATAAAAAGAATCAATGGTATTGAGTGTACCGCATAAATCATGCTGTCCTGTACTACTAAGATGGCAAGACAGTGAGACTCACAGTTTGGTTTTATTGTTTTATATATAACTAGAATAGTCTTTGAGATGATTTACCTAAAACTCATTTTACCAAATGGTGAAACTGGGTCTAGAAGTGTCAGCTTTCTGAAACTGCTGGTAAGTGGCAGAGATGAAAATAAGGTAGAAGTCTAAATAATTAACATGGCTTAGGTCTGGTTAGGGTTTTGTCCCAAAGAATCACCACTTGGTTCATTAGCCCATGTAATCACAGAATTATTTAGGGGAGAGAAAAGGGTCTTTGTTCTCTTTACAGACTTATTCTACCACCAGGCTCAAAATTCTATTTCTCTCAACAACTTAATAAATCTTATTTTTCTTAGCTTACTTCTTTGCCATCTAAGCCACACTAGCCAAAACAAAGCTTGTTCTTGACACTGATGGCCTCAGTATCTCTAACTCTATTTTACTTTTTTCCTCAGTTGTCCAGGTTTTTATACGTTCCCCACCCCCACCCCACCCCCTGCATTGTGGTATAAACCTCCTGATTGGTCTCTGCACCTGGCCCTCCCTTACTCTTTTCACTCATAAATTTTCATTAGCGTAATTTTAAACACTAATATCATTAAAACCTATTTATCACTAATATCATTTAAATACTAATATCATTAAAGGCATTTTCTATTCTTACCAGAAAAAAAGTCAAATTTTGTCTGTTTAGGGTTTCCATGCCTCCATAATCTGGCTTTATCCTCTTCTCTCCCCACTCTTTAACTTAAAATACTTCCCACTCTACACTAATCTCACTCTCTCCAGAAAGTGCCATGCTCATTATCAAGTTCTTCCTGTCAAATCTATATTATGTTGTTCTGGGTTGCTCCAATCTCACTCTTTGTTCAGGTAGCAATTTAAAACTCCATGGAGCCTCCGTCAAAGGATTTAATTTTTCTCATTCTCTGAAATAAAAGATAAAGTGTGTGTGTGCCTGCGTGCGTGCGTGCGTGTGTGTTTATTAAGGAGTAAAGTATAATATTAGGATGTGGGCCTTTGGTATACAGCTTGGATTAGAATTCTGACTCCAATGCTGATGACCTGTGTGAATCTGTATCCTCAGGCAGTCTCTCACCTGTGAATTGAGGACAACAGCATTTAGCTCTTACTGATGTTTTCAGGACTAAATGAGGTTGTTTTCAGGATTAAATGAGGTTGGAGTCAAGTATCAACCACAGTGTTGGCCAGAGGAAGCTGCATAAATGGTATCTGCCAATTGTCTCCCATTTATTTTATCACCCAGTTGAATTACTGCTGTGTGTATATTTTATTTCTCTGAGCTGTAATTACAATGAGGATAGGGACCCTATCGTTTGTGTCTTTGTTCAGGTTTATGATTTTTTTCTGTAGTGGAACAAATATTAAAACTGTTAACAGATACTCTAGTATTATGCCTTATGGAACTGTGCAAACATTTTACATTTTCAGCCCATTTCTTCATCTGTAAAATGGAAAGAATAACACTTCCTGGGCTATTCGAAGAATTAAGTTATACAATATTTACAAACTGGCTTCAAAATTATGTATTTATATAAAATTTAAAGGATTTGGTGACAGCCAGTAGTATTTTAGCAGTTAATAGTAATAGAAAATATTTTTTAAATGTTGTATAAAAGAAAGGAAACCAATCTTCAAGATTACATTGCTACTTTAAGAATCAAACAAACGACACACAGGAAAATACCACGGCCTAAGTTTTTAGCTAGGTGAGACTCACATAACATGTTAGCTACATGCAAATAATTCATAATTTCGGTAACCTCAAAGAATGGTAGCAATTAATTTGAAATCACAAGACAATGTGCATAGATATCAAGTCTATATAGAGTACATAGCGATGCAATTCTCTATAGAACTTCTTTCTTTAACCCTAGTGTAGAGATTGATGCCCTTTTTTTAGGACGATCCTCTACAGCTATAAGCTACAAGTATAAAGAGATTTTTCAGACATTATAAATGCCTCACTTTAAGTATGCCATATTGAGCTTTTCCAATTCATCTTGAACCCAGTTGTGGCTATTACATAGCATGTATAGACCAACTGTAAAGGATATCAAATATGGTCTGGGTCAATGCTGTGAGGCTGAAGGTGGAGCAAGCTACAATTTTAGTATTTTCGAATGGAATAATAACCCTTAAGACAATCAAAGAGGAGATGGTACAGAAATTCTGTCTTTTCACAAATCTTTCTGAGCTCCTACTGATGGAACCAGGTACTAGAAATTCCTTGGGGAGCATCACAGAGTTCTGAGCCTCATGAAGCTATGAGTCTATTAGGTAAATGCAAAATAAACAACTGCATGAATACATATGTAATACTATGTCACCGGTTAGAGGAAAGTAAGGCAAGGGAAGGGCTCCAAGCATGCTGAAAGCAGAGTCTGAGTGCTCTTTTAGATTGGGCTCACAAGGAAGACCTCTCAGAGACTGTCCACAGGGCAGTGAAGGAACAGCCATGTGAGACCTGGGAAAAGAGCACTGAAGGCAAAGGGATGAGAAACTGCAAAGTCCCCACATGAGATTTTGGCACTTCTCGAAGAACACTTCATACTCATTAATATCTTTTTTCTGGGGAAAAGCATATTGTATCTGTGTCTTGCTTCACCGAGAGTGTGGTGACAAAATGTCTTATTCAGGTTATATTTTGAGAGTTAGGCCAAAAAGTCAGATGAGCTGTATGTGGGGTGTGAGTGAAAGAGACAAGCTAAAGAGGACTCGTGGGTTTTCAGTTCTAGCAAATGGGTAAATGGCAGCATCATTTACTAGATGTTAAAGTTAAGCTGAAGCTAAGCAAGGAGGTTCCTGATATGTTTAAGATGCTTCTTGAATCTAAATAGAAATGTGGAGAATGCAGCAAAGCATATGTTCACTAATGATTTCTTAAATCTCTAATCTTTTAAGGATAAATAAACTTAACAGAGAAAGTTTCATTGGGGCAATCTGAGTTTTAGTAAGATTTTCTGGATGATGCCTTCTGCCAATTTAGCAACAAGAGGGAAAAAAGTCAGAGAGATGAATTATTGAAGACAATAGCTTTAAATAATTGTGCCTGAAGAAGCATGGCTGGAAATATATTCAAAGCTTCTAGCAAACACTTTTAGAAATAATTTACTCCACGGATGTGGATCCGATCCTGCATTTATGTTGTACCTGCCTTTAAAAGTAAATTGCTGAATATTCTTTTAGCTTTTAAATTGCCTCACATTCTCTAATTTCTTGAATTGCTGTAACTCAATAACTAGTTCTCAAGAGGATATAGAATGGCCAGCGTTATCAGTTAAGGTTCAGCTGAAAACAATAAAAATCACCTTATTTAGTTTAATAAAAAAGAAATTCGATGCAGGGTATTGGATACTTACACAAGTGTTGAAAAGGCTGGAGAAACAGGCTCTAAGCAGAGCTTATAGGAATTATTCCAAGAAGTGCATTGCAATGAAAGAGATGCATAGTACTTCCTATGGTGCAGGGATCATTCCACACTTTTTACATGCATTGATACTTTAATCCTCACTAGGCATTTTTACCTAGTGACTTGCTCAACATCACACAGTTAGTGCATGACAGGTGTGGCATTTGAGTCCAGGCAGGCAATACAGCTCCTAAATCTGTACTCCTAACCTTTGTGCTCCCTGGCCTCTGCAGGTATTGACCAAGCATCAGAAAGTGGTTATCACTGCCAAGATCAATATTTTAAAGAGTTAGGAAGTAACTACCCAAATGGTTGGGTCTAGAGCCACATTGTTTTAGTCCCATCTGTGCCAGCAAAACAAATGCCCTGTGACTCATAAAATTGGGGTTGAAACTTCTGATGCAACAGCCAGCAGAAACACTCAAACAGCAGATGTGGTTACCTTACTGTACCTCATTTCAGTTACTGTAGGAGTGAATCTGCTTGGTGAAATCTTGAAGACCTGCAGAACCCAAACTAAAGTGTGATGTAGCTGTTAGCTTGCATCCTCTTGATTTCCGTAAGACTACATGAGACAGGAGTGAATTTATCCCCAATGCATGCGACAGCCAGGCACAATATTGTGTGAGTACGGTGAGCCTAAAAGTGAAGCCAATAAATAGCTCTGCTCAGGAGCAAATAATAAAATTTGTTTTAAAATATGCTACAATTACAAATAGTTCTACATTTTCTTTATGCCGAAATAATTATGATACTTGGGCATATCACATCTTTAAACTGTTATAATATGCACAGACCTGTCAGCCTCTGAGTACTTCAATAACCAGTGCTCTGTGAGCCTACGTCTTCTACCCTGTGGCTCCCTCCTCCATCATCAGGAGAAAGAGAATCTGCAGTGTTATAATGATGGACACCTCCTGATTAAAGGATAGAACTGTACCAGTATATGTAGGTTTTTGATTCTCATTTTTCTGGTTGTTTTATATGTAAAATAAACCACTACCATCATCTGTTACCCTTTCCTTCTCTGGGATCATTCGGCTTCTGGTTTACAATAAAGGAACACACATATCTATATAGAAAAGAGTCCTCAGAAGTCAGGATTTACTGATACTTCTACAGTAGAAATTGAAAACAAAAATCAAGAAATTGTAATTAAGGAAAATCAAGTAAAGTTGATACAAAATGTTTTAAGGTTGTGATTATAGTCCTTCTGCTATTTTCATCTAAAAGGACATGGACTCTGGGCTTGAAAGTTTAGATCCGTCCCCTGCACTTAACTGCTGTGCAATTTTAAACACGTTACTTCTTTTTTATTTTCTTTGTCTAAGTTTTTCAATCATGGAAGGAGAATAACATCAGTAATCCCACAAGATTATAGAAAATCAAATTAGGTGCTGAATAACTGTTTTTATGAAATAGGTAATGGTGAGTTAAAATGGGACAGCTTGGATTCAAATCCTTGCTCCAACACTCTGAGCTCTATGAACTTGAGCAAGTCATTACAATTCTCTAAACCTGTTTTCTCATTTGTCAAAGGGGAAGTTAAAAGTAAAAATTTCATTGGGCTCTTGTAAGAATAAATGACACATGTAAGGATGTGCTGGATGTTGAAACTTCATGTATGTTAATTGTTTAAACTTCATTAAACGTTAATTGTTAATAGGCTTCAGTAAAGATTCACAGACTTTTGTCACTTCACTGGAGTTCCAATGTTTATAATCATGCGTGATCTGAATAAAATACTTGTCGGAATCCTCCATCCTCATGACCTGCCATCTTATTGAGCACTTGGCTCCTGACTCATGGTTCTGTATAATTTTTTTCCCCCCATGATGGACTTAAATTAGACCTAATTCCAATTTACTGGTTTGGTTCTCTTAAAGTACATACGTATTATAATAACTATTAGTGAAATAAAATGGAGACATTGACATTTGTAGAATCATTTATATTGAAGAGACTTAATTATGAAAGCAGGAAGAAAATGTAATTCTGTAAGCAGGAGAGAGAAGAGAACTACAAGAGTGAAGAAATGTTGCTTTCCAAAAAACGTTTCCTTGGTGTTTGGTTTCTAATAGCAGAAGCCATAGGGGAGGATCAGGTTTGAAATTAGAGTGCTAATTAGGGCAGCATAGTCTCAGAAGCTTGACCTCAGCCTGACAGATACGGTGAGCATTGGGAATGCTGGCCAGAATTGTCATGTTTTATCCATCTCACCGTAGCAAAAATGTACCCTTAAGAGCATTCGATTATCCTTCAATCTTAACAATTCCTTTTTCAAAACTAGGACTACATAATTTTTATATTTCTACTGCCATGTAGAAAGTAAGCCAGTACAAGTATTGATAAGATTGTTAGAACTCAAATGTCCCTTGAAGTTTTAGTATTACTTAAACTCTGGAACTGTTAACCTAAACACACACACACACACTCTCACATTTGATAAGTGAACTTAATATTCACAGAGGCAGACTTTGAGTCATTGCTGTAGAAAAGGTATTGCATGCATGAAGGCTTCCTGTTATTTATATTCATTTAAAATAAAAAATAATAAATCATAGTAGATGTGTTAGAGACTGAGATAATGGTGTGCATCAAACTATAGGGAATATTATCAATATAGTATTAATCTCATTTAGTTATTTGTACCAGTACATTCTGTCATCATTTGGAAGGTTCTGAATCAATCTGTTAATATTGCCTTCATGATTTTATTTTCTACAGGTAATTGGCAGCTATAAAAGCCTGGATTAAGAAATCTGAATAATGTACTGAGGCAGCTAATTCAATTCCTGAAGTACTTAAGTTATTCATTAATGCTGTAGTCAGTAACTAGAATGTTTGATGTGTCACTTTTTATGGAAAATAAATTTCTCCCTCTACAGAACTGTAGCATGGATAATATTGTTGCATTGCTTTAAAGGACAAAAAAAGAGATGTTAAATAAATTACGGTGAGTGAAATGTCCTCTCTCTCTCTCCCTCTCTCTCGCTCTTTCTCTCTTCACTTAAGGGAGAACAGATAATAATAGGCTCAAAATGAGTGGACTGACACACTTAATCTCCTGGAAAAAAATCAATAGTTTTATTTCCATTTCCTTGTTCTAGATCAGAAATAAAGCTGACATTTACCCTGGGAAATGGATGAAAAAGGACTTCTTGGTGGCTAAATCCTAGTTATTTGTGGAATTTTTGAACATTTTTCATGTTAAGGCATGAGAGAGATTTTAAAGCTCATGTTAAGGCAAACTTCCTGACTGCACAAGGATAATAGAGGAAGCATTAATTGTCTAAGGATGTTTCTAATTTGAGTTTACATCTGTAGAGGGAAGCCTATTAGCACAGGTGGGCCTTTCCATTTTAAAGGTGATACTATATAATTGGGAACTCTTTTTGGTTGAAATTTAACTACGATTTTATGATCTAAATTCCATTTTTAAGACTGTAACAAATTAGTTACGGAACTCTTCTTTTGCTGAGGACAACGGCAACATCAGGTTAAGTGTTTATCAGTTTAAAACTGTGAATTGATTTCTTGTAAATGAATATACCCTCTACCTTCCCTAACACTCCTTCAACCCCATAACACAAAGAATTAAACCAGTTTGTTAAATTGTACACAGGTTATCTGAAAATGGTCTGGACCTCTGCCTTCTTCTCTGTCCTTCTGGAAATTATTTGCCACAGAGGAGCACAAATGATCTTGCAATAAGATAGCCACCATCAAAGTATTTTTTTTTTTTATAAAACCCTTTATAAAAGTGTCTCATTGTATTTAGAATAAAATTCAATTTCCTTACCAGGTATTAAATGTAGGACCTTTATGATCTACCTCAGCTTAGCTTTTCAGCTTTGTCAGCAGTGTCCCATTTATTCAATATTCTCTAGAAAATATTCTGTCTTCCTTCGGTTCCTTGAGCAGATGACTCTTCTTTCTCTGCCCCAGATCTCTTTGATAAAATCCACTGATCTTAGGCTTTTTTATTTACTTGATAGCGTTATCGCAATTTATAAATATTTTACTGAATTGTTTGAGGATTTCTTTATTGTTTGTTTCTATTCTTCCAAAAAGTAGAAGCACGAAGAATTCAGGAAGAAAACTGCCTATCTTGTTCATTGAAAACAGGGCACGATAGTCACTAATTAAAACCAGATTTGTCCTCCTCAGTCCTATACTTCTTATGTCCTTTCCGTCATAATGAAGTGTTTCTGCAGGGATCTAGTTTGGAGACTTTGGTAGTGTTATCACTGGATGGCTACAGTAAATGAAATGAAAAAATATCTGAGTGGTTTCCAGCATGGGCTTAGAACAAGCATCACAGGCATCCATTAGCAGAGCATGTTCAACTTCAGAGGGCAGTGCTGTCTCACGCACTGCACAGCCATCGTCGCTGCTTATTTGGTGTTCTTCCATGGGTGTTCTAAAATGTGTTCATTACTGTCTTTGCAATGTGTTATGCAATTACATTTTAGAAAAGACACTTATAAGGAAGATAAGAGTTTTAGCCACGGATGCATCAGAGTGTTTCTTAAATTAACTGAATGGCCCTTTGGAAATGATGTTGTTGTTTTTTGAAAAATTGTAAATACTTTTATTTGGCTCTAACGTGTAACTTCGCTTCCTTTAATCTCTCTTAAAAAATGCTTTTCGAATTTAATCAGATTTATAAGTAAGTATTGTAAGTGCCAAATGCACTTAAAATTAGTCTAATTTTTAGAAGGCCAAAATACAGAGGGTGTCAAAAAATGTATACACATTTTAAGAAAGGAGAACTGTATTAAAATTGTAATACTTAATATATACCGATAACAAAAGATGAATACAAGTCATGTGTGACTTCCGCAATTACAAGAGGTGCTTAAAGTGGTTACCATCAGTGTTCAGACACTTCTGATGATGGCTAACTACTGCCTGAGCAATGTTGACCAGTGTCCACTTGTATAGATTTTTCTGGCACCTCTGGTAGATTGTGAATCTAAAAGTGCTTTTTCTCATGCTCTTGCCTACAGATTTCTGGTCTCTTGTCTTCCTCACCCCATTCATATTGTGCACATTTCCAGATTAATCTCCAAAAGATATCTCTGATCATGAACAACCTTTCAAGATGCCTGATTGCTTAAGTGGTATTACTTAGTGTAAAAAGATTCTCCAAATGTTGCCTGATAGCACCTATCTGATCTAATTCTAAATACTAATTCCTTAGCTGTTTGAAAACGCTCCAGACCTGCCCCCCACTGCCCTTCTCCATGTCTTTGTGCTCTTAGCAGCCAGCTAAAACTGTATCAGGAAGGGAGCCTCTAAAAATCTGGCAGGCAAATGAAAGGCCTGGCAATTTTCCGCCATTCCTTGGCCTCAGATTTACTCTATGAATATTGGAAAAGTCTGCTTTTACTTTCATGACCTATACTATTGAATACATTCCTTGATATGAGGAGAGAGGCTTCCTTCTCAGAGTAGTGATAAGAGAAAAGTTTGGGAGGTTAAACATGGGAGAAAGAAGGGACTAGATGTTAGGAAAGTGGTTTGTCTTTGGTACTCTTTTCAATACTCGATCCTCATTATTTCAGTCATTATTTTCTTTTCTATTCCTCCTCTCCTTTTTAAAAGTATATAATGTGTCATGAACCTGTGTATGTCACATCTTTATATGAGATATTCAGAAGATATATGATCTTTTTAGGGTGTATTTGTGTTACAGCTCCAGTGAAATTGGGAAAAGCAAACATTTTATTTATCAGTAACAGAACAGAGTATTAATGACAAAATTTGAAAACTTTTCTTTGTTGTTCTTTTACCCCTTTTCTTTTAAAACTCCTTCCTCCATAACATATTTATAGATTCTGGAGATTAGGGCATGGGCTTCTGGGGGGAGCTATTCTGCTTACCACACTAGTTTAGCTCTTAATATATGTAGTGTTGGATAGATTTTTAGATTTGTCTTTAAATGTTTCTCTTTTTTTCTTTTTTCATAGTCATATTTGTTGCTTTTTACTTTGGGTTGGTGGATTTTTGAGTTACTGTCAGAATCAACTCTTCATTTCAAGGAAATGAAATTATTCTGCCATATTTTATTCCAGAATATAGTCTCATTTTCATATTTAAAGTTTTAATACACTTGGAAATTACCTTACTATATGATGAGATACACATCCACATTTCTTTTTCCAGATGACTCGTTAATTGTTCCCGTGTAGGGTTTCCTATTTAGAGACTCTCATGGCATCCATGAGTGTTTAATGTATCCCTAAAATTTCAGCAAACTTTGGCATGTATGTGCGTTTTTCTCAAAATGATAGGAGACTATCTTATTGAAGAACGAATACTAGGACCAGACTTAGGGATCTGGGTTCGTGACTATTGCATACTGTGGGCTGCATCTCTGAGTCTAAGAATTCTCACCTTTAAAATGAGAGAGGTGTGATTATATAATTTGTAAAATTCTGTTCAGACTCAGATATATGAACTCCACCAAACTAATTGACTTTGTGTAAATTATTTTGAGCCTTAGAATAGATAGTTCCTTAAGCTTAATTAATCTAATGGAGAAATGGTATAAAAGATCATGTATATTGGAAAAGATTAGAGGACTCTAGTTACAAATCAAGTTTTTAATTGTATTCTATTTTGATAATTAAAATATTCAGTTTCAACTAAAATTTCTACCACTAGAAAAATGTATCTTACATTTGTTCCTGAATTGGCAAAACACACACACAAAAATCCAACCAAACACCTGCCATGGATTTTTTTTTTTTTTTGTAAATTTATGATTATGAAGCCTTTTTAATATGTTGACCATGTAGTATTATAAAGTTATCATGGGTAGCACTTTCATTGTTTAAACTGTATCTTGCTATTTCCAAAGGAACAGGCATATATAGACAGTATATAGACTCCAAGACTGGCAACTTGACAACAGAAGGTCACTTTAACAGTTAAACCCATTTCTGATTATCCTAATGGTGACTAAAAGATTAAATTCAAACCATTTGGATAAAACTGAGATATGCTGTATATCCTAAGATTTCTAGCTATTTAATTTGAAGCTTGTGTGAGATGATTTTATAGAACCTTTTTTCTTTCTTTCTTTGACAATGGTTAGTAAACTTACATAGGTTTCAAGTGTACAATTCTGTATTACATCATCTATATATCACTCTGTGTGTTCACCACCCAGAGTCAGTTCTCCTTTCATCACCATATATAGGATCCTCTTTAGCCTCTTCTACTAACCCCCACCCCCCTTCTCCCTGACCCTCTGGTAACAACTAAACTATTATCTGTGTCTTTGAGTTTTTGATTCTTCATTTGTTTGTCTTGTTCTTTTGTTGTTTTCAGTTTTAATATCCCACATATCAGTGAAATCATATGATTCTCAACTTTTTCCGTCTGACTTATTTCGCTTAGCATAATAATCTCAAGATCCATCCATGGGAGAAGATATTCACAAACATTAGCCTCTGGTAAGAGGCTAATATCCAAATATAGAAGGAAATCATACCACTCAACAACAATGATAACAACATAAAATCCAATTAAAAAATGGGCAGAGGACTTGAATAGACATGTATCCACAGAGGGCATACAGATGGCCAATAGACATACGAAAAGATGCTCGACATCACTAATCATCAGATAAATGCAAATAAAAACCACTATGAGATATCACCTCACACCAGTTAGAATGGATATTATCAACAAGACAAATAATAACAAGTGTTGGAGAGGCTGTGGAGAAAAAAGAACCCTCATACACTGTTGGTGGGAATGCAGATTGGTGCTAATGCTTTGGAAGGCAGTGTGGAGGTTCCTCAAAAAAAAGAATAGAATGACTATATGACCCAGCAACTCCTCTCCTGGGTTTATATCCCAAAAATCCATAAAGATATATGTTCTCCGATGTTCACTGCTGCATTATCCATAGTGGCCAAGATGTGGAAACAACCAAGGTGTCCTTCCATAGATGATTGGATAAAGAAGATGTGGTATATATATACAATAGAATACTATTCTGCCATAAGAAAAGACGAAATAGTGTGACACCATGGATAAATCTTTTTATTTTCTGGACTTCATATAGTGCTGGATTGCAACACAACTTATAAATGAATAAAAGTTAATGAAATTTCTGATTTCTCAATATAGTAATGTACTTAGTGAATTATTAGTACAAACAATGCATTCAAAATGTGCCAGGTCATATCACTCATAAACCATGTAAATAATTATTTAAGCTATGAATAAGAAAGTCTATCTTGTAAATTAAGAGAAACAGTAATATAATAAGTAATATTATATTACTTTATGTATTAACTATTTTTTGTTTAATGCAATTTTCTAGTCGTGTAATGTGTCATTGTCATAAATGAATTAATTGTGGGGGTTCATAAGTTTATGGAAGCTTATAATGGAAAAGGAAAATTTCGATTGAAAACATTTACTTGCATCAGTTATCTAAATATGACTACTAATGAAAAGAACACCAAATAGCATAATTAAGACATAAAGAATGTACTCTGGAGGGTTTTGGTTTTGGATAAGACAGAGTAATTATACTGTATAATGTCTCTCCCATGGAGAAAACATGGAGTACATGACAATAGCATTATCCAATCTCAACAATAGAGAGAAAAAATACTGAAAAAATTAACAACAGTTCAGAGACAGGTGGCACAATAAAAGTCTAACATTCATGTTGTTAGAAGGAGGCATGAGAGGAGAAAGTTTGCAGTGTTGAGTAAATATTAATGTTTAAAGAAATAATTGCTGAGAACATTCCACGTTTGGTGAAGAACATAAACTTACATATTCAAGAAGTTTAGGAAACTCCAAAAGGAATCAGCCTAAAGAAATTCATGCCCAGGCACAACATAATCAAAATGGTTAAAAATAAAGAAAAAAAAATCATGAAAGCAGCAAAACCAAATGCATTACCTATATAGGGAGACAACAGCTTGAATGACTGAGGATTTCCTACCAGAAACCATGGAGATGAGGAAATTCTCAGACAAAGGAATACTAACTAATTTACTGTTTGCTGACCTATTCTGAAAGATTTGTGAAATGAAGTTCTTAAGGCAAAAGGGAAATGATGTCAAGAAGACTTGAGACATCAGAAAGGAATAACAAAAATTGTAACAGTAAAAACACTAAACGATTCCTTTGCTTTGAGTTTTTTAAGATATATTTTGTGGTTGAAAGCAAAAATAATAATATAATCTGATTGTCAGTGTAAGTAGATGTAACATATAAGACAAGTATAATATAAGAAGGGGATATATAAGATATATAAATATGTAACATGTACAAAAAAGAATATATGGCAATGTAATATATGTATATATAAAGGGGGCATATATAGTAGCAAATTTCTGTATTGTAGATGAAGTATTGATTCTAAGTAGACTGTGATATAAAGAAGTCAGGGAAGGGGCAGCAGAGGTTTATAAGACAGTGGGAGCAAACTGCTAAAATACATAGTGAAATAAAAATCTAAATGTCAACCTACAAACAATTACATTAAATGGCAGCAATTAAAGACACAGGTAATTAGATTGTGTAAAAAAAATTACTCCATTATATGCAACCTACAATAAACTAACTTCAAATACAGTGATATAGATAGGTTAAAAGTAAAAGAATAGAAAAAGATATACCATGCAAACATTAATCAAAAGAAAATTGGTGTAGCCATGTTAATATCAGCAAAGTAGACTACCAAAGAAAATTAGGGAATGATAATAGATATTGCATAATGAAAAAAGTATCAATTCACCAATAATGAAACAATCCCACCCTGTAACTAACAGCAAATGTTCAAAATTAATGAAGTAAAACTGACATAACCAAAACGAGAAATAGACAAATATCCAATAGTGGTTGAACACTTCAATAGTGCACTGTAAGGAATACAGAAGACTTGTATTCAGAATATCCAAAAGCATATAGAAGAATCAAACAACACCATCAATCAACTGAACCTATTTAACATTTATAAAACACTCCACCCCCAAACAGCAGAATATATATTCTTTCAAAGGGTACATAGCACATTCACCAAGATAGACCATACCCTTGGTTATAAAACAAACTTTCACAGATTTAAAATAATTAAATCAATTAAAAATATTCACTAATTTATAATATAATTAAATTAGAAATCAGTTTTAAAAAGAGGTAACAGAAAAAATACCCAAAAGTTGGGACTAAAATGCTTCTTAATTCATAGGTTAAAGAAGAAGTTTCAAAGAAATTAGAATACATTTTAAAGTGAACAAAAATGAGAATATAAGATATAAAAATCTGAGGGATGCAAAGAAAGTAGTGCTTAGAGAGAAATTTATAGCATTAAATGTTTGTTAGAAAGATCTATATCTAAACTTCTATCTTAAGAAAACAGAAATAAAGCAAAATAAGATTAATGCAAACAGAGAAAAATATAATTAAAAAAGAGCAGAAATCAATGAAGTTGAAAACAAAAAATAAAGACAATCAATGAAACCAAATGCTGTTTCTTTGATAAGATTAACATAATTGATAAACATCTAACAAGACTGACAAAGTAAAAGAGAATAGTAAAAACACAAATTATCAATACTAGAAATAAATGAGGACATCTATCTATATAACCTCCAGACATTCAAAAGACTTATTATGCATTTTTTCTGTAAACAACTGTGCATAAATTTAGTAAGTTTGATCAAATGAGTTAATTTCTTAACAATTACAAACTATCAGAACTCATCCAAGATAAAAAAGATAACCTGAATAGTCATATAACTATTAAATAAATCAAATCTATATTCTAAAATCTTTACCCTAAAGAAACCTTCAGGTCCAGCTGGTTTTATTGCTGGCCTTTACCAAACATTTATAGAATAAATACCACCAATTCTACAGATAATAGAAGAAGAGAGGACCCTTCCCAACTAATTTTATACATCAGTCATAACTCTATATCAAAACTAGACAAAAAGAATAATAAACACAACTATTCCTCAAGAATATAGATAAAAATTCTCCACAAAATAACAAATTGGATCCAACATATATAAAAGAAATTACACACCAAACCAAATGAGGTTTTTGTGTTTTTTTTTCCCCCTTCAGAAAAGCAAGTCTGGTTAAATATTCAATAATCAAGTAATATAATCTACCAATTAACAAACTAAAGAAGAAAAAAACATGGTAATATCAATTTACGCAGGAAAGCTTTTGACAAAATTCAACATACATTCATGACAAAAACTTTCTGTAATCTAGGAAGAGACTAAGACTTCATTCACCTAATAAAAGGTGTGTACAAAAATTCACAGGTGACCTCACCATATGTAATGGTGAAAACCTGACTGTTTTTGGTCTACGACTAAGAATAATGTAAGTATATACAGTCCTGGTACTACTTTTCAAAATTTTACTAGAAATTCTAGCCAGTTTACTAAGGCAATAAAAAGAACTAAAGTTTACATAATTTGGAAAGAAGGAAAATTACTCATTTGCAGATGATCTTAATATAACTGTCTATATAGAAGACACTAGGCAATGTAGCAAAAACAGTAAAACAAAACAAAATCTCCTAGAACTTATACATAAGTTTAGCAAGATCACAGAATATAAGGTCAGCACACAAAAATAAATTTATTTCACTTTTCTAGCAATAGAGAAATTGAAATCAAATAAAAAAATGCCATTCACAATAGCTCTAAGAATGAATGAATTAGGTATAAATTTACCAAAACATATACCGGATTTGTATATTGGAAACAATAAGAGACTGATAAAAGTAATCAAAGAACACCTAAATAAAAGGAAAGATATATAGTAAGCATGGATGGAAATAGTCAATAAAATAAAGAGTCAATTATGCCCATATTGACCTATAGAGTTAATACAATTCAATCCCCAACCCAACAGGATATTTTTGTAGAGATAGATAAGCTCATTTTAATCTTTACATGGAAAGGCAAAGGGACTAAAATAGCTAAAATGATTCTGAGAAAGAATAAACGTAGAGGAATCATGCAATAAAGATAACAGGGTAATGTTATATTAAGCAACTTCTATCATGGGAGAGAATAGAGGTCAGAAATAGACCCACATGTATGACTAATTGATTTCTGGCAAAGGTGAAAAAATAAATCAATGGAGAAAGTTGTCGTAAATAAATGGTGACAGAACAAAGATATACATACACACACACACAAACAAAAGAAACAAAAATAAAAAACAACAAAAAAGCCCTCCATCTAAATCTCTCACTATGAACAAAAATTAATTCGAAATTGAACATAGACCAGATATGGAACACAAAACAATAGAACTCAGAGAAAAAAACATTGAAGAAAAATATTTGTAATCTTGCATTTGGCAAGAAATTCTTTGATAGGATACCAAAAGCAGAATACATTGTAGTATATTCTTAAAAATGTTAACAAAACAAAACTTCTTTTCTGTGAGAAGCATATATAAGAGAATGAAATGTAAGCCACAGACTTGAGTAAATTATTTCCAATCACATATCTGGCAAAGCTTTTGTACTGAGAATATCTAAAGAACTACCAAAATTTAACAATAAATATACAACAATCTACTCTTAAAAGTGGGTAAAAATTTGATCAAGCTCCTATGGAAAAGGCATGAGGTTGGCAAATAATAATATAAAAAATATTGAATATCATGTTGCCATCAGGGAATTGAAATTAAAACCACACTATTATGTCACTACATATGTATTTAAAATGCTAACATAAAAATTACTGATACCAAAGGCTAGTGAGATTGCCGAACAACTGGAGCTCTCATACATTCCTGGTGAAAATACCAAATAGTAAAGCTGCTCTGGAAAACAGTTTGCAGTGTTGTTGTTTTTTTTAAATAAAGTTAAATTTACCACATTTCCCAGCACTCTTACTCTTGAGTACTTATTATATAGAAGTGAAAGTTATATTCTCTAAAAAACCTGTACATGAATGTTTATAGTAGCTCTACCTATAACCACCAAAGCCTGGAAATAACTGTCTTTCAACCAGTGAATGGATAAACAAACTGTGTCATACTATTCATCAATTAAAAGAAAGCAACTATTATACATGCATTACATGGTTAATTTAAAAAGCATAAGTGAACAAAAAATCAGACTTAAACAGATATATGCTATGTAATTACATTTATGTAAATTATTAGAAATTTTTTCACAATAGCCAGGATATGGAAATAATTCAAATATCCATTAGCAGATGAATGGATAAAGAAAATGTGGCATAAACACACACACACACACACACACACACACACACACACACACAATGGAATATTATTCAGCCTTAAAAAAGGAAGGAAATCCTGCCATTTGTGAAACACAGATGAAGCTGGAGAACATTATAGTAAGTGAATTAAGCCAGTCACAGAAAAACAATTACTGCATGAATGTACTTATATGATGAAAATGAAATAGCATAATTCACAGAAGCAGAGAATACCATGTTTGCCAGGGGCTGAGGATTGGGAGAAATGGGGAGATGTTGAATGGGTATAAAGTTTCAGTTATAAAAGAGTTATAGAGTATAGAGACAGATCTGCTGTACAATACATTGTCTATAGTTAACAACACAATATCAATATTGTGCCATTCAAAATTTGCTAAGAGGGTAGATTTAATATTAAGTGTTCTTATTACAAATGGATAAAGAAAAACAAAGGGATACAGGAAATTTGGGGAGATGTTGGATATGTCTATTACCTTGACCGTGATGATGACATCACATTATTTGCATGTGCCCAAATTCATCAAATTGTCTACATTACATATATACAGTTCTTTGTACAGTATATCGATTATACCACAATGAAGCTGCTATAAGCACAATAAACTAACATTTGAAACTGAAAAAAAAAAAGAAAATACTACAGTGATAGAGAACAGATAAGTGGCTGCAAGGGGTAAAGATGGAAGGAGGGCATGACTACAGAGGGATAGCATGATAGACTTGGAGGTTCTATCTTTATTGTGTTGGTGGTTACACAAATCAATGCATGCGTTAAAATTCATAAAATTGTATGCTAAAAATGTCAATTTTACTGTATGGTAATTTAAAAAATGAAATCAATTATAGGAAAGCAAGGTACATTTTTTTCTTAGAAAAAATTTCAGGATCATAAATAATCCCAGAAGTATCTCTAAAATTAAAAGGTATTAAAATTAAAGGCTGAATACATTTGTAGAAAGTGGACTGTGAAATTTCTCCCTTGGTTTGCATAAACCTGTTCAAGAAAGCATCACTGCATCTTACAATCACATATTCCTGACATTAGATTTAATTTGACTCTTTGAAGTGTACAATTTTATATGACTTCTTAGTTTGTGAGGTACCAGAGGAAGGATGGAAGCTACTTATAAAAGTGAACTGTACAGTTAATATGTATATAAAGTAATACATACAAAAGAACTCCATGGCTCTCATAAAGCTTCTAAATCTACATAGTGAATGCTTTATAAATTCTCAAGGGTTCATGAGGTACACCCTGAATGTAACAGATCAGCATCTGTATCATTGAGATAAATGTCTCTCATTGGATTCTGAGTTTAAGGAAAATGTTTTTCTTTAGTCTTGGTATGAAAAGAGAGGGAATGGAAACAGCATTGTGTTTCTTTTCATTCACACAATGTCTTTAGGTTATGTACGAGTATTTTGCTTTTTTAATAGTTAGGCATTGGCTCTCCAGGGATGACTAGGAAATTTTGCTTTGCTGTCATCCATATATCTTTTCTGAGATACCTTCTTGGAAGTAAGCACGTCCTATTCCCTCCAGGTTATATGTACAGACTCACTGTAAAGACTAAAATGAGAACTTTTTTATAGACGTGTTTTGTACAAACATTCTTTGACCTCCTTTGGGGTTTTTGTTTGTTGCTGTGTTTAGGTAAAAACATTTTTGTAAAGTACTGATTATTTTTCAAGGGTGAGGAATTTCAAACAAACAATAGTTCACTTGAGGTGCATTGAAACCAGTTTGTCAGACAGATCTTTCTTGACCCAGATTGCACACTCTGGACACATGACAAACTTTAACAGTTTTCCAGCTCTTGCCTGGAGTCATATTATTTTTGCTTTTGGATAATTATACATTATCACCTTCATTTTAACTGCCTTTTCACATAATGGATTGTAACTATTTTGCTCTTTCATAGATTCTCCCTTCCCTTCACTCTCTTTTTTGAACAATCACTTTTCTCCCCTTATTTTAACCCTATTATTTTCTTCTCATAAGATATAATAAGGAAGGGGGAATGATGGCAAAGCAGATAAATACTGTGCTTGTCTCCTCCCATGACCACATTAAAATTACAACTAAATTATAAAACAGTCAACTCAGAGAACCATCTGAAGACTAGGTGAACAGAAATCCTATAACCAAGGATATAAAGAAGCAGCCACTTTAAGACTGGTAGGAGGGGCAGAGACAAAAATAGGTCGGCTCCACACCTGCATGTAGCTTGAGAATTGGGAGGCTATCTCAGCAACAGAGGTCTCCCCTGGAGGAGCGAGGTACCGCAGCCCATCACTGGGCTCCCCAGACCTGAGTACTGGTGCTGGGAAGAGGAGCCTCCACAACATCTGGCTGAAAAACAGCTGGCATTCCAACCACTCAAGTGAGAAAGAAGGCAGCTGGGAACCTGTCCTCTTAAAGGACCAGTGCACAGACTTTCTCAGGCACATACCCTGGGCTCCAGCAAAGGCATGGCAACTCGGGAGTCATCAGGGACATATGGGGAGAAACTAAGTTGTGGGGGTCAGGGTAAGGAATGGAGGGACAATCACCATTTTGCCAATGCGAAACTGTCCTATGCAGCTGGTAGGTTGGTGCATCTTTCCTGTACTGAGTCCTCCCCACACAGTCAAATCTAAATCTGCATTGGACTGGTCAGCTCTGCTCGCTTGATCTTGGTGACTCCCTGTGGTCCCACCCCACCCAACTTGTGTGCCACTGGAGGTACTTTCCAACCCAGCACCCAGCCCCGGTCCATCCTATAGTCTTTCCTGGAAAACTCTCTGGGGTTGGCAGGTCCTAGGCAGGTAGTGGCTGGCTTTGGTGAGCTCTGAGCCTTTTGCTGAGTAGCTACAGGCTCAGCACTGGTATGAAACCAGAATCTACATTAACCTGGTGAATACTGTTCACCCCATCCTGGTGATGACCTGAGACTCTGCTTCACACAACTCACATACATACCACATGAGGCTCTTTCAATGGCTGAGCTTTATGGGGAGCCAGCAAGTGGCAGCAGGCCTCAGGGTGCCCTGGGCTTTTTGAGGATCTACTCCAAGCCCAGTACTTATGGCAGATATTCTCGGTTTGCAGCATGGTCTCTCCCACATACCTCCAGGTCTAGCATAGGCAGCAACCAACCATGGATCACTTTGTAGCTCCTACCAAGTACTCCTACCAAGTACTCCAAGAAACAGCAGCTGACCTGGGCCTGAACCAGAGCCCTTCCCAGGAGGCCCCAGGACAAACATACCTGGAGTCCAGCTTCAGATCACAACAGAGCACCAGCCAATTAGTCTCACAAGCAGTACACACAAAGGGTGATCTCAGCAGGCACCAGAGCCAGCTAAGGAAATCCCACTCCATGAGGTAAGCCCAACACACAGCAGCCTGTAAGTTGTGGACATGGCCAAACACCACAGCCAGTAAGCCTGAGGGTAAATCCCACCCACTGATGTGCCGACAAAAATCAAGGCTCAATTATAATAGGAGGGCACACAGAACACACAGAAGGGACACTCTGGAGCACCTGACATAGGTGATCAGGGAGATTGTGTCATTGTGACACATCGGGCCACCGGCCAAGATTGAGAGACATAGCAAATTTACCTAATACATAGAAACAAACACATAGAGGCAGTCAAAATGAGGAAACAAAGAAATATCCGCCAAATGAAGGAGGGAACAACTCCAGAAAAATAACTAACAAAATGGAGGCAAGCAACATACCAGATACAAAGTTCAAAACAATCGTTTGAGCATGTTCAAGGAACATAGTGAGAACTTCAGCAAAAGATACCAAGCATAAAAAAAGTCATAGAAGCCATTAAAAAAAAAAAGTCAGAAATGAAGAATAAAATAACTGAAATGAACAATGTGCTAGAAGGAATAGCCAGCAGATGAGAGGAAGCAGAGGATCAAATCAGTGATTTAGAAAACAAGGTAGCAAAAATACACACAATCTGAACAGCAAAGGGAAAACAACATTTAAAAAACAGAAAAAAGAAAGAAAATAGTTTAAGGGGCTTCTGGAACAATATCAAGAGTAACTACATTCACACCAGCGGAACAAGAGAGAAAGCAAGAAACTGAGAACCTATTTTAAGAAGTAATGACTTTAAATTTCCCTAACCTGTCGAAGGAAATATACAATTCCGGAAAGCACAGACAGTCCCAAACAAGATGAACCCAAAGAGGCCCACACCAAGACACAACATAATTAAAATGCCAAACATGAAATACAAAGAGAGATTCCTAAAAGCAACAAGAAAAAGTTACTTACAAGGGAGCTCCCAGAAGACTGTTAGCTGATTTCTCTACAAAAACTTTGCAGGCCAGAAAGGAGTGGAAGGAAATATTGAAAGTGGTGAAAAGCAAGGGCCTACAACCAAGACTACTTTAACCAGCAAAGTTATCATTTAGTATTAAAGGAGAGATAAAGATCTTCCCAGATTGAAAAAAAAAAAAAAATCTGAAAGAATTCATCACCACCGAACCAGTATTACAAAAAATGTTAAAGGGACTTTTTGAAAAAGAAGAAGGCAGGGAGAAAACATAAATACAAATAATAAAATGACAATAACAATGTATCTATCAATAATCACGTTAAATGTAAATGGATTAAATACTCTAATCAAAAGACACAGGGGAGTGGAATGAATTAAAAAAAGATGCATACATATGCTGTCTACAAGAAATCCACTTCAGATTGAAAGACACACACAAACTGAAATATGGGATGGAAAAAGTCAGTTCATGGGCATGGAAACGGAACAAAAAGCTGGGGTAACAATACTTGTATCAGACAACATAGAGTTTAAAACAAAAGCAATATTAAAAGACATATAGGGATATTACATAATTATAAACTGAATGAATAAACAAAAAGATCAAGGAAAAAATCGAAAGATATATTGAGACAAACAAACAAAAAAACACAACAACCCAAATCTATGGGACCACAGTGAAAGCAGTCCTAAGAGGGAAATTCACAGCAATGCAGGTCTACCTCAAGACACAAGAAAAATCTTAAAGTAATCTTACAATGAAAGGAACTAGAAAAAGAACAGCAAATAATGCCCAAAGTGAGTACAAGGAAGGAAATAATAAAAATCAGAGTGGAAATAAATGAAATGGAGTTAAAAAAATATACTAAAGATCAGTAAAACCAAGAACTGGTGCTTTGAAAAGATAAGCAAAATAGATAATGTTTAATCAGACTAACCAAGGATAAAAGAGAGATGACCCAAATAAATAAAATCAGAAATGAAAGTAGAAATGTGACAACTGACACCACAGAAATACAAAGGATTATAAGAAATGATTAAGAACAACTATATGCCTACAAATTGGACAATCTAGAAGAAATGGATATATACCTAGAAACATACAATCTTCCAAGATTGACTCAAGAGGAAGCAAACAAAAAAAATGTGAATACACCAATTACACACAATTGAATCACTAGTCACAAAACTCCCAACAAACAAAAGTCCTGGACCAGATGGCTTTAGAGATGAATTTTCAAAACATTCAAAGAATAATTAACAACTATCCTTCTCAACCACTTCCAAAAAATTCAAGAGGAGGGAAAGCACCCAAGGTCATTTTATGAGGCCACCATTATCCCAATTCCAAAACAGACAAAAATATTACAAAAAAAGATACTAGGCTGATGTCACTGCTGAATATAGATGCAAAAACCTTCAACAAAATATTATCAAACCTAATTCAGCAATACATTAAAAAGATCAAACACCATGATCAAATATGATTTATTTTGGAGATACTAGTTTGGTTCAATATCTGCATATCAATTAATGTGATATACCATGTAAACAAAATGAAAGACAAAAATAATATGATCATATTAACAGATACAAAAAGGTATCTGACAAAATCCAGCATCAATTTATGATAAAAATTCTCAGCCAAGTGGGAATAGGGGAAACATATCTCAACATAATAAAGGCCATATATGACAAGTCCACAGTTAACATCGACTTAATGGAGAAAAGCTAAACACATTTTCCTTAAGATCAAGAACAAGACAAGGATGCCTACTTCCAACACTTTTACTCAACATACGTAGTATTGGAAGTCCTAGCCACAGCAATTAGACAAGAAAAGAAATAAAAGACATCCAGATTGGATAGGAAGAATAAAAACTGTCATTATTTGCAGATGATATCTATATCTACATCTATATATAGATATATATCTATCTATATCTATATCTATATCTATATCTATATCTATATCTATATCTATATCTATATCTATATCTATATCTATATCTATATCAATAGCTATATGAAGAATCCTACAGAGTTCACCAAAAACCTATTAGAGCTGATAAACAATTCAGTAAAGTAACAGGATACAAAATTAATATTCAGAAACTGGTTGCATTTTTATATACCAATAATGAACTATCAGAAAGAGAAATTAAGAAAAGAATCCCTTTTATAATTGCATCAAAAAAGTAAAATACCTAGGGATAAATTTAACCGAGGCGGTACAAACCTGGATTCAGAAAACGAGGACACTGAAAAAAGAAATTGAAGATACAATAAATGGAAGCATATACCATGCTCATGGATAGGAAGAATTAACATCATTAAAATGTGGATACTACACAAAGCAATCTATAGAGTCAATGCAATCCCTATCAAAAATCCAATGGCTTTTTTCACATAACTAGAATTTAGAATCTTGAAACTTATATGGAACCCAAACAGCCACAGCTACCTTGAGAAAGAAGAACACAACTGGAAGTAACATGGTACCTGATATCAAACAATACTACAAGTCTACAGTAGTCAAAACAGCATGGTACTGCATAAAAACAGAAATATAGATCAATGGAAAAGAATAGAGAGGCCAGAAATAAACCCACACCTTTATGGTCATTTAATATATGACAAAGGAGGCAAGAATGTACACTGGGGTGAAGGCAGTCTTTTCAGTAAATGGTGCTGGGAAAACTGGACAGATACACACACAAAAATGAAACTGGGCCACCTTCTTATACCATATACAAGATTAAACTCAAAATGGATTAAAGACTACAGTATAATCCTAGAAAAAAACACATAGATAGTAAACTGTCTGAAATTACTATGGTATTTCTTTTTTTTTTTTTTTTTTTTTTACCTATGCCCTCTGGCAAGGGAAACAAAAGAAAAAAAAAGAACAAATGGGACTAGTCCAAGTAAACAGTTTTTACACAGTAAAGGACACCACCAACAAAATGAAAAGACAGCCTACTGAATGGGAGAATATATTTGCCAATAATACATTTGATAAGGAGTTAAATATCCAAAATTTACATAAAACTCATATAATTCAACACCAAAAAAACACGAACAATCCAATTAAAAAATAGGCAGAGGATTTGAACAGACATTTCTCCAAACAGGACATGCAGATGGCCAATAGTCGCATGAAAAGATCCTCAAAGTGAGGAATCATCAGATAAATGTAAATTAAAACCACAATGCAGTGCCACCTCACACCAGTCAGAATGGCCATTATCAGTAAATCAAAAAACAAGTGCTGGTGAGGGTGTGGAGAAAAGGGAACCCTTGTGCATTGTTGGTGGGATTGTAAACTGGAGCAGCTACTATGTAAAACAGTTTGGAGGTTCCTCAAAAAATGAAAAATAGAACTACCTTATGACCCAGCAATTCCACTTCTGGGTATTTATTCAAAGAAATCCAAAACACTAATTCAAAAAAGATATATGCATCTCTATATTCCCTGCAGCACTATTTATAGTAGCCAAGACATGGAAGCAACCCAAGTACCCATCAATAGATGATTAGATAAATACATTGTGGTACATATGCAATGGAATATTACTTGGCCATAAAAAATTAAATCTTACCGTTGGCTACAACATGGATTGACCTACAGGAATCTTAAGTGAAATAAGTCAGAATGAGAAAGACAAATGCCATATGATCTCACTTATATGTGGAATCTAAAGAACAAAATAAATTAACAAACAAAACAGAAAAAGACTCATGGTTGCCAGAGGGGAAGGGGTTACAGTGCTGAATGGAAAAGAATAGGGGATTAAGAAATACAAGTTGGTAGTTACAAAATAGTCACAGGGATGTAAAGTACAGTTTACAGAATATAATCAATAATATTGCAACAGCTATGTAATGTGCCAGGTGCGTACTATGCTAATCAGGGGGATGACTACATAAATTATATAATTGTCTCACCACTATGATGTACACCTAAAACTAAATAAAATAATATTGAATGTCAACTGTAAGTGTAAAAAAATAAATAATCAAAAAAAGAAGATACAATAAGTAACATTGTACTCCAGTTGCTGGATGGTGAGAAACCAACTTCCACTGCTACTTAAAAACTAAGAATATGTTTTTTTATGTAGTAGATTCATTGAAAAATGAAATAATTTACTTCTTTTGTAAATGGAGGTTATATTGAATATTAACACTTTTTTGACAAAAGAAAAAAAAACCAGAACAGTTTTAGCCTATAAATCCTAAAGCAAGGCAGAAATCTTTATTTGAAACTTTAGTAAAGATTTGATAGGCTTTTCCTCTTCTAACAAGGAGAGATCTAAACTCTCCAATAGGCAATTCTGAAAGGCCACAAATTTGCTGGAAAAATATCAGATTCCGTAGAGAATATTGCATCTGAGGAAAAGGCCTCCATTATTTGAATGTGCTCTGTGAATCCAGTCATCTATCTGTTCCATGTATTCGTAGGCTTTTCAGGCTGAGGCTCTGAATTAAGATGGTAAGGCTTTAATTTAGTTTTGATTATTTCTCTTCTAAAGTTAAATATTTTCTGTCTATTGATCAATGAATGACTGCATAATTTCTTGATATTATTCTGACAAATCTTAAGGCAGACTGTAATTTCCTGTGAAATATCATTGTCTTGAGGTAGAACTACATATAATAAGCTAAATATGAAAACAGGAAGAGAGCAGCTGCTACAGGACTTTTTTTGTTATGCTTTCTCCTTCCCCATGCTCGTTCTCATTCCTGACAAGAATCGTTTCTCTGCCATTTAAAGGACTTTTCCATTTCCTGTTTTACATCATTTTTCATTTTATGGGTATAGATCAAAATCATGCTGTGGGCAGCAAAGAGAAGAAGTGCTGTTGTGCTTGAATCATTTAAAATGTTACTGCCAGCATATTGAAGGGGTAAAGAAAGGAAAAAATGTGAACCCAGTGGACAAATGGGAGTCCAGAAGTGCACACGGAAAGAAGAATGGTATGTGTGAATCAAAAACAGGAAAGAGAGAAAGGGATGGGAAAAAAAAAATCTGTTATTAAACAAAATGTTGAGCTATTCGGCAATTAAAATCAATTTAATAAACAACCAAAGGAAAAAAGATCAGGCAATATGTGCTGAAAATGCCACTTAATATTGAGAACTTAATATACATAGTCCTCCCCCCAAGATCAGGGCCTGTGCAACATTTACTAACATTTAGAATGGGAAACACATTAGATAGCTGTTAATCCACTTACCCAATCAAACTGATTATCACATGTCAATGTAGTAGTGAAAAATCTTCTAATAACAGAAACAAACACTAGAGTAGTCCTTCATGAAGTCCCATTATTATTAAAAGGGGTGAGAGAACCTGAGCGAGTTTTTGGTAATTTGTTTCTTTTGCTTTGTTTGTTTGCCCCACATAAGATCTCCTGTTATCTATACGTGAGAGCATCTCAATGTGTTTAGTCTTGGTACACTTTTCCAACATCAAAAGCAGAACAGTCAGGCACTATTCCTTGCCCTTTGGTAGTGAAGTGGTAGGCATGTGCTTTAAGTCCTGCCAATCAGATTGTCCAACTCAGGACTTGGAATGGTGAGCTGGTCAAGCAAATGCCAGGGCATAGTCAGAATTCAGTTGTTGCTGTTGCCACAGCGGTAATGAACTGCACCAGCAGTTTCCGGAACTGACTGTTTCTGCTAACCACGATGGCGTCGTATCTAGCTTCTTTGCCCTTCAGGATTGTCTTGATGCCTTTCTGTTTTTCATACTTGGTTTTCTGAGCTACATTCAATAAATTCCTTAAAATCCATCCAATTAATTTCTCCCCCCCCTTTTTTTTTGCACCTGAGATCCAGAGTCAAGTTCTATTACTTGCTATCAAGACCCTTATCTGATTCAGCAGAATAAATATTTTCTAGGAAAGATGAGCCTACGTATTAAAAATCTATTATATCCAGTTAAACTGTTCTTATTTTTTAAAGAAGGCCAGCCTAAGTATAGAAAGAGGGAGTTGACAAGAAGTTGCCTTTCCATTGATGATTTCTGGTTGGCCCATATCTTCTGTTTACCACATAGTGGTTCTTGTCTGCGTCAATACATCAGTAGGTGTGTTTATTTTCTTTTGCTTAAAAATGGAGGGAGAAAAATTGTCTTTTCTAGGCTGTATAAAAAAAACCTTTGCGGTTTCCCACGAGGCCTCTGCCGGGGATGGAGTACCCTGGCAGAGTCCCAGACACGTGCGGGATGACTTGAAAGTAAGGCACCTTTGGCCTCCTGAGGAGAAAATTAGTGGCAGGTGGACAGTCTGTATGGAGTTTTCCGATGCCTTCACTGGAATGAGAAACCTGCCTCCATCACGACCTCATGTCTGACAGCCAGCCCTGTGTGACCCCAAGATTAGTCATGTCTGTAGTCCTTTTTCTCATGTGGGTCCTAATTAATTTGCTCCAGCTCAGATGGGTGGTGTGAAATAATAGAGAAAAATACATTGGTCTCTGCCTCTGGTTTCTGGCACAGAGCTCCTAAACCTTGTAATTTCCTAAATGATAAGAGCGCTAGGAGCATCTTTTGTTCTAATCTTCAGTTTTTGACTCTAGTGTCCAATCCTACCTCCTACATCCTGTGAAATCCCGTGAAAGGGATGGCTTTTGTTCTAGTGGAGGTTTGTCACCAGAAAGACCAAGCAATGATTAGAAACTTGGAATTTTCAGCCTCAGCCCCCATTCTCCAGAGAGGGGTGAAGGGCTAGAACTGGAGTTAATAATTGATTGTGCCTATGTGTTGAAGTCTCCATAAAAATCCCTATAGCATGGGGTTCGGAGAGTACTTTCAGGGTGGTAAACACGTGGAGGTGCTGGGAGAGTGATGCTCCTGGAGATGGCATGGAAGCTTGGTACGCCTTCCCATATACCTTGTCCTATGCATCTCTTCCATCTGGATGTTCATCTGTATCCTTTATTATATTTTTTTTATAATAAAATGGTAAACAGTAAAAAAAAAAAAAAAAAAAAGACTCTGCCTATAATTCATTTGTTGCTGAGAAACTTTTAAAAAAGGAATTTAATTTGAACTATCATGCCCATAATTTAAATTTGAGATGCTTACAGAACTTAAAAAGATATGCATATTATAGTCAATTTTGTTAAAATATTTATTTATATGCAGTTAATAACTGCAAACATGCAGAGTAAAGTAAAAATTAAAACATCATTTTGAATGACTCCCTTCCTTAAATCTCCCTTTAAAGAAAATCAGAGGTTCTTTCAGAGATATGACACTTTTGTTGCAGGTTATTTTGAAAACGACAAAGTGTCTAAATTTCAAGCTAGGAGTGGATTTGTGTTCTCAGAAGTGGTCTCACCATTTCAAGATAGGAAATTGAATTTACTGCTAAAGGGTAAAGCACTTTCTTCTAGAAGATGAGGATATGCCACTGTACAAAGGATATAAAGCTCCCTTTTAATCCTATTAATCCAAGTAAATTCACTTTATCTACTAAGTCAGTTAAATGTAACAGTCCATTTTCAGATCTATGACAGAGTAATCTAAATTTAGGATATTCAACTAGGGAAACATGACTTCAGATATAATATATGTGTGTGTAATTTCTATTTATCATCATGTGACTTCATCTTTCCAAAAACATACTACATCTTTAACATATACCTCAATCATGTTAGAGTTCCATATATATATATATATATATATATATATATATATATATATATTTCTAGAGAGATGTAAGTGTTTTCCAAATGTACATCACTACCACCAAAAAGAAAGAAATTAAAAAATAACAATCATTTTGTTTTACCAAATTAAAAATATCATGGATGGATTCTTTATTGGTTGATTTTCTTATGTATAGGTTAATAGAAAGTTACACATGCATGCAGAGATGCACTGCTAAAAAGAATGTCACAGTGCTGTATGTATTTAAAACTTCCAAAAGATCTTAATCTCATTTCAACTCATGCCAATAGAAATGATTTACCATTTAAAAGAGAACAGCCTCTTCTCTATGATATACAAGTAAAATTTCCTTTACATTCTTATTTTCTAAGTTAACAAAAAATACTTCTTATGTGTTAGTTACCAATTCCTACAAAACAAATCCCTCCCCAAATTTAGCAGCCTACAACAACTAACAAGAAACTATCTATAAGGGAAAATAAATAACAAAAAATTCCTATTTTAAATAACATCAAACATAATAAAATAATAATAAATTTAACCAAGGAGATGAAAGACCTCTACACTAAAGACTGCAAGACACTGATGAAAAAAATTGCAGAACACATAAGTAAATGGAAAGATATTTTGTGTTCATGAATTGGAAGAATTAATATCATTAATATACCCACAAAACCCAAAGCAATTGCCAGGTTCAATGCAATACCTATAAAAATCCCAATAGCATTTTTTTTTTTCATAGCAATAGAAAAAAAAAATCTTAAAATTTGTATGGAACCACAAAAGACTGAACAGCCAAAGCAATATTGAGAAAGAAAAACAAGGCTGAAGAAATCACACTTCCTAATTTCAAACTATATTACAAAGCTATAGTAATCAAAGCAGTATGGTATTAACTTCAAAACAGACACATAGACCAATGGAATAGATAGAAAGCCCAGACAGAAACCCATGAAAATATGGTAAATTAATTTTTAGCAAGAGAGGCAAGGATATGAAATGGGGAAAAGATAGCCTCATAAATAAATGGTGTTGGCAAAACTGGACAGCATGCAAAAGAATGAAACTCTACACCAATCTTATACCACACACAAGAATCAACTCAAAATACATTAAAGATTTGTATATAAGACCTGAAACAATAAAACTCCTAGGAGAAAGCATAGATGGTAAGCTCTTTGACATCAGTCTTGGTAATAAGTTTTTGGATTTGACTTAAAAAGAA
This sequence comes from Rhinolophus sinicus, assembly GCF_036562045.2. Lineage (NCBI taxonomy): Eukaryota > Metazoa > Chordata > Mammalia > Chiroptera > Rhinolophidae > Rhinolophus > Rhinolophus sinicus. Next base: position 143,635,513 of record NC_133753.1, read on the forward strand.
AGGCAACAAAAGCAAAATAAACAAGATGGACTATATGAAACTATAAAGCTTCTACACAGCAAAGGAAATCATCAACAAAATGAAAATACAATTTATAGAATGGGAGAAAATATTTGCAAACCACATATCCAATAAGGGATTAATATCCAGAATACATAAGGAACTCATATAGCAATAGCAAAAAACAACAACAAAAAATTCAATTGAAAAGAGGCAAAGAACCCGAATAAACATTTTTCCAGAGAAGACATTTTTCTGTAGAACTGGACAACAGGTACATGAACAGGTGCTCAAAATCATGAATCACCAGGGTAATGCAAATAAAAACAACAGTGTGATATCACCTCATACCTGTTAGAATGTCTGTTTTCAAAACGACAAGTTAACAAATGGCTGGCGAGGATGTGGAGAAAAGGGAAACTTTGATTGGAATGGAAACTGGTACATCCACTACGGAAAATACATGGTGGTATATAAATATATATATGCATATATATATGTATATGTATGCAAATATATATGCATATATATAAATATATATATGCATATATAATCATCACATCATATACTTTAAACATTTTACAGTTTTATTAGTCAATTATACCTCAATAAAATAGTTTAAAAATAAAATAAAATCTCAAAAACAAATAACAATAACAATTAAAAAAAAACAAAATATTTATTATCTCACAGGTTCTTTGGGTCCTAAATTAAGGCACTGTGTTAACTAGGCCCTATACTTTAGGTTCCTTTCCACTCAAAAATTTAAATTATATGTCTTATTAAAGGAAGGATTAACAATAAATGATGCTTACGTTTTGTGGTATCATTTAATATAATTGTTCTGATTTTGTGGCATTTTTCATTGGAACCTGGGGGATGACTATGTTGCTTTTTTAGTTTAAATCTTATGATTATAAAACTATTTAATTTCAAACATTTAATTAAGATTTATTTCCTATTCTACTGAGAACACAAATAAATTATAGTAGAGTGATACAGAGGTAAAGGTATATCAGCATAAAAAACACCATGATTGGATACATTAGATTTAGAAGAGAAATGAATCTTGGGAGCTAAATGTTAAGTGATGATCACACTTCTGTCCTTCTGTCCTCATATTTTATGATCTTTCAGTAGCAATTGCCACAATTAATTACTCAATCCAATATAAAAAGTATTCCTTTTTATCTTATGAACTGTACCTTCTTAGCCTGTTTTGTGGGTTCTTCCTCCTATATTACATTTCTGAATCATAGAGTGACAGGGTTTGGTCTTGGGCCTCTTCTATTTTAAATATTTTTGAATGTATTTTTATTTCATTTCAAGCTTTAATTTTAGTACACTGTGCATACAAGAAATATACATGAGTGCACTGCTTAAAGTTTTTACACTGAACACATCTGTGCAACTAGCACTCAGATGAAGAAATAAAATATTATCAATACCTTAGAATCCATCGCCATACACTCCTTCAGTCACAATCCTCTCTTAAAAGTTTTGTTTGTCTCTATACTTCATATAATGAAATGACACAATATATTTTCTTTTGGAGTGGGCTCTTTTAGGTAATGCTATGTTTGTAAGATTCATCCATTCATTACTATTGCTGTATAGTGTTCCATTGTGTAAAAATACCACAGTTTATTTATCCATACATCCATTAATAGATACTTGGGTAGCCTTTCATGTTCATTTATTACTAATATTGCTGCTATGGATTGTCTAATGCATGTCTTTTAGTAGACGTATGCGTTCTTACATAGGTTAAGAGCATGATTACAGTGTAAACGTCACTGTGCTCTATGACTTATTAGCTGTATGATTCAATACAAGCTACTTTTATAAAGTACTTGTACCATGTATTCTCTGTTTAAATTTCTCAATTCATAAATGGAAATCAAATAGTACTCAGTTAATAGGGTTCTTATGAAGACTAAATGAGTTAAATCTTTACAATGGCTAATTGACTAAGTGACAAAATATTTAAAGAGCCAAATCTTTAAAGTCAAGAAGAGTGCTTGACTCTTAGTAGATAATACATGTTAGCTATTCTTTTTAAGTAAATATCATCAACTTCCACTCAGTTACCCAGCCCCCAACCCTCTGTAGTGTTCTTGGTATCTTCCTTTTTCTCAAGAATTCAACTTCCAATCTATTAAGTTGTTGCTAAAGCAATTGCGGTTTAAAAGGTTAAAAATAATTGCAAAAACCGCAATTACTTTTGCACCAACCTCATACCATCAAGTCCCATGGCTCTGTATATAAATATATCCTTAGTCGATCTTTGCATGTTTTCCCATCTTCACTGTTTCAAATTCAGTTCATACCACTATCATCTTTCACTTGGTACTTTCCAAACTGGTCTCCTTGTTTCTATTTTCGACTTATTAATCCATCTCAACATTAGAATAATTACACATATATGCTTTTACATATAATGTTATATCACTCTATGTATTCAAAGCAAAGCAAAGCAAAACAAACAAACGAATACAAATTCACAATGGCTTTCCTTCATAACTAGCTTATCATTGCCTCTAATGCTTCATTATACGGCTTTTCTTTCTCTCTAACCTCATTTCCTATCAGTGTCCTTCTACTTTTCCATACTCAAGCCATCATATCGGCCTTTCTGTTCCTCTACTTAGGGTTTTTAGGTTAGTTATTTCCTATATTAGGAATGCTACATTCAGAGATTTTTGTCATATAGATTTCAGGTTAGACATCCTTCTATCACTTTGGTTTATGAGAAGTACTTGTCCTGACTTACGTCTCAGTTGGCCTCCAGCAAACATTCCCTATAACATCATCCTATTATATTTTATTCATTGTACTCATTTCTATCCAGAATAATCTTGGTCAATTATTTGGTCACTTGTTTATTTCCTGTCTCCTCCTCTCTATAATAAAAGGTCTGTAAAAACAGAGACCTTATTTGTCTTGCTTACTGCCTCCTTTGATCATGTCTGGTAAATTGTCCAGGTTCAATAAATATTTGGAATAAATGAAGTAATGAACTACCCATTCAAAAACTTCTTTTTGAAGTTTATTGTACATATTTAAGTAAACATTCCAGAATGAACTGTAGCAATAATATGCAACGATACTTTAGAAAAATTCATACGTATGGTTGTAATTATTATGAGAGTCAAGTTTATTAATAGGCTAGTTAGAAAGATGACTTGAATAGCAATCTGATTAATTTCCTGTTCTCTTGATTGATTAAATTTAAATGAAAAGAGATTGCTGGGAAGTAAGAAAAGTTGAAATGGTCATGTTTTTTTTTTTTTTTTTTTCTTCTTCTTTTTCTTTTTCCTGATGCTGTTATATTTTACCTTTAGGGAATAAAACATGAGCCACAATGGTATTTTCCATCACGTAAAGGAAATACTGCTTAGGAATGACATATTTCCACATAAGAAGAATATGAATATTAATTTGATATTTTATGAATTATGTGAGCATCTATGTAATGAGTTAAAAATATATTTGTATCTATTGTTATTCCTTCCATAACTATACCCTGCCAATAAATAACACCAAACATTGTAAGTTTCTAGAAAAACAAGTTAAAAGTTTTCTCCTAATCTTTGGAGGTATTTTCTGCTTCTGATTCAAGGACTTCTTAGTATTTATAATAGACAGCGAAACTTTCCTATATATTGATGTTGGGAAGAATCTGTAGAATGGTTTAACAACTTCTCTAAGATGATTGGTAGAACCTGAGGAAAATAAGAGTTCTAGTTTGAAGTCTTACTTTTTTAATCAAAAATTTCTGTTTTTAATGTCTAAAAAATGATTTAGTGCTATCATTTTCTTAATGAAAATAAATCCTTTAATTCACAAAAATACATTTACTTTTAAGATACTACTTTGAAGATAACTCCATATTACAAGACCATTCTGAATCAAGCTTAGGAAAAGCCAAGCTAACTTAGGCAAAGGTTTTTCTCTCTCGCTGGTTTTGCTTTCACATGCAGCATTCCCACCGACAGCAGGGTGAGGAAAGGTGCATTATAGCAATATTAACATACCAAGTTTCCTTACAGGCTGTGCCTGCCAAGCAGATAAATGTGTAGTGCGAATTAACAAGCAAGCTACACCTGGGTTTTCTCAGTGGTATCAAAATAATTCTTCCCATAGCACAGCTATGGTAGCACCGATGCCTTAAGACTTAGTATTAATAAGATTCGTAAACCCTGAAGCTAAATAAGGGAGGTTCAGAAACCTGGGAGTGTAATGCTGTCCACCATAACTTCTGAACTAATATGTGAGGCTTTGCCTTAGACTTTAAGAGAAGTTGTGGGAAGCAAAAGATCAAAAAGCAGTTCTATATAGTCAGCAGATCCATTATATTAAATCCAGAAAATATAAAAATAAATTAAATAACCTATTGAGTGCATGCTATACATCAGAAACTTTGCTAAGTGCTCAGAGATCTTTATGTAGTTCGCCTCCCTAATTAGTTCTGTAACTTGCTCTTCCCTACTTCCTTTTCCCCTTAAGTACCGATACCCTTGACTTCTTACCGACTCTTTTTCCCCCCCAAATTCTATAGAGTTATTACCTTCCATCACACTAGATGCTTTACTTATTATATTTTATTTTCTTGTTGTCTCTTTCCAATACAATGAATGCTCCTCAAGGACAGATATCATTGTTTTAAAAGTCAGGATAGCCTAGATTATGCTGCAGTAACAAACAACTCCAAATTTCAATGGCTGAAAACAATAAAGTTATTTTTCCCCACCCATGTAATATGTACATTATGAATCTACAGAAGGTTCTATACAATGTAGTGACTCAGGGATCTAGGACTCCAGAGACTTCACCTCCAAACATGCTTCCATGACAACAGAGGATGGGAAAACAAGTATGATAAATTGTTCACTGGAGCTTAAAGCTTCTAAAATGACACATGTCATTTCCACTTATATTTTGTTAGTCAAAAAATGTCACATGGCCATGACTGAATTCAATAGTGCTGGGAAGGAGACTATATTTTGGAGAACAGAATACAATTTACTACATCTCTTTTATTGATTGCTACATTGTTTTGAGGACTTACTAGTGCATAAAAGATTCTGAATAAATATTGTGGGGACAGGGCCCCAGAGAGCAGTTTCCAGGCTCTCTGCCTCACATGGAGGGGTGCTGGCTCGGGTAGTGGATGGCCGTCAGCTGTGGCTAGTTGACTGTCAGCTGTAACCATTGAGCCATTGGCCACTAATATAACTGCCGTGGCTACGTTGGGGAGTGGAGGAAAGTTGAGGGAAGTCAGAGAGTCGGTCGATTGGCAGAAAGCGGACAGCAGGTTGCATGTCGTGTGAATCCAGCCTCCAGTGAGACCATAGTGGTATGACCCCCCTACCTATGGCTCCGTGGGTGTTCCTTTTTGGCCTCACCATATCCTGTGTTCTTGTGTGGGGAGCGGGAGCTGAGACCCTGCAGGCCTCCCTGCATGACAATATAGTTAGTAAACATTATCATTATCATTTTACAGACAAAGAAACTGGGGCACCTGGAAGTAAGGCAACTTGTCATATTCTAGGAAGAACAAGATCTGAATCAGACAGTATGGCTTTAGAAAATAGACTCGACTCTTAACTATTATAAAAAAACAAACAAAAAAAGTTGCTGTTGATACTGAACTTACATTTATTTCTCAGTGGTGTTGGTAAGTACGCTCTAAATTTTCATGGAGAAATAGCAGCGTAAACCCGGACAGAAGTTAGACTTCATCTGGCATGCTGACTGCACCTGACAAAAAGGCTTTTGAAGTTTGGCAACTTGCAGAAGATTGGGAAGGTACTTTGTTTAAGGTGCTAAGATGGAGGTACAGGTTGTTTTGTGGTCAAAGGTATTGGGTATTTACTCTTCCTAAATTAATTATTAACAAAATATAGATTTTTCATCAATAGATGCAGAAATATATACTTATTCTATAACGTAGGACAATGTGTTTTTAATAATTTAGAAACCTCAGAAACATAAGACTTTTCTACATGTTTTATATCTAAGCAATAGACATAGGTAAACATGGTAATGTTTTACATTTTATTGGAAAAATTCTTGAAAAATATATATTTGAATTAATAGATCAGTAAGCCTGGCATTTAGGATGGAAAACAGAACTCCCATATATTTATAAGCCAAAAATGTAATTGGGTCTCAGCATTGAACAATAAACTTCCTGTTTGAGGGCTAAAATGTTAGTTTCATACCAGAAACTGCTAGGGCACATTGGAGAAACTAATGTTTAATTTCATATGTACTTTACCCAGAGGAAAGCAAATTTTACCAAAATATTATAGATCATATTGGTTTCCAATTTTAAAAGTACAAATATAATACCTAATATGAAGCTGTTAAAATCATTCATTGATCCAGCAAATATCCATTAGGCACATGTCATATAGCAGAGGGTTCAGTGAAGGTATCACGGCAAGCTATAATAACAATTCGATAAATTTTAAGCTCATCTTATTCTTTCTGGTGTTTTGAAAAAATGATTTGAGTTTTCCTAAGAAATTAGGTTTGAAGAATATGTATTTTGATAAATTTTGTTAGACAGTATGTACATATAGAATGATACCTAAAATAAGGCATTATTATGAATCTCTGCAACTATTTTTAAAGATAGTTTATTTTGCTTGTTAGTTTATTATACCATTATGAAACTTGAGAAGGGATTCCTCTCTATTTCTCTTCAAGTAATTCTGTTTTATATTTGAGTACAAACTGATCATTTGCTCAGGGATATTTATCTATCTGCAACTGCCAGTATTGTACTCACACTCACACACATAAAATCTCTTATAACATACTATTTGAAAATTACATTTATAGTTTACATATTATATGTATGAACATTTTATATCAATTACACTTTCCAGGAATTGAACAACAACAACAACAACAATGACAACAAACCCAATAACCCACCTTTCTATGTTTATTTGATGGGCATTCATTTTCATTAGAATGAGCCCAACATTTCTAAAGTTATTTCAATTGCCTTTAACTATTACCTAAGGCAATAAAATACGTAGGAAACATTCAATATCAGGTAACATATAGAAATGTTTTCTCACCTTTCTTTCTCTCTCTCTCTCTTTCTCTCTCTCCATATATATATATGTTTCCTATTCTAACATTTTAAAAATTCATTTAATTTTATCAAGATATGAAATATAAATAAAATTAATCTAATATTACAAGGTAATGGTTCTATGATGATTTCACAGAATTAATGTGTCCAAATTTTCTTGTTTTGATTGTGAGTGAATAAATAACAGCAATTTGCTCATTTCCCACTTTTAAACCTTGAGAAGGAGAGGGAGTAATAGGAAGAACAAACATTTATTGAACGCTTCCTGTGTGGCAGGAATTCTGCTAAGTGCTATTAAAAGATAATCCAAGACATATTAAAATCTTTTAAAGTTTATTTGAGCAAACATTTATTCCAATCAGGAAGCACCAAACTCAGAGTGGTTAGGAGCCCTCCACCAACAGGAACGAGGGACAAGCCTTTTATAGAGAATAGGTGGAAGCAAAGCAAGGGAATTATTTGATTGGCTATAGCTTAAATGCTTGTATTATTTGAGAAAGCTTAGTTGGCTATTTGTGGTTGGTTGTCCTTAGGTTCTGATTTCTTGACTCATAACTTTTACAGGCTTAGGCTTCAGTTTGCTTATATAGGCTGCTAAAGCATTAGAAGCACCTCAGCCTAAAGGCTTTCTTATTTAACTTAACAGTGCTATATATTCATTATTTGGTTTAAACACCAGAACATCCATAACAAGGCATGCCATATTGTGACCCTATTTTAAAAATGAGAAAACTCAGGCCTAAGGAAATTAAGTGTCTTGCCTAAGGTCGCTGTGGGGACAGAGCCCCAGAGAGCAGTTTCTAGGCTCTCGGCCTCATGTGGAAAGGTGCTGGCTCAGGTAGTAGATGGCCGTCAGCTGTGGCCCTTGAGCCATTGGCCACTAATATAACTGCTGTGGCTACGCTAGCAGAAAATGGGAACTAGCAAGAAGATGGTGGCTGAGCTAGCAAGAGTGGATTGCAGTTAGCACAGTGGATTGCAGCTAGCAAGTGAGGTTGGTTGGCAGAGAGAAGTGGTTGTGGATAGTGTGGCTCCTGGGTTGGTCTCCAACCCAGCCGCCAGTGAGAGTATAGTAGTATGGCTCCCCTACCTACAGCTCCGTGGGTGTTCCTTTTTGGCCTAGCCACATCCTGTGTTCTTATGTGGGGAGCAGGAGCAGAGACTCTGCCAGACGCCTTGCGTGACAAATGGAGCAGCGAGCAGGGTCCCTTGCATGACAGTCATTAAATCATAAACTGTAGGAGTAGGTCCATAAACGCAGGAAGCATGATGTCACATTGGACTTTTTCCTATCCACACTATTGTCTAACTCCCTCTGAGGGTTCAAGGGCACCTGCTTGGAACTGGGCAGTGTCAAAAGCACTTCATCTTATTTACTCTCCACAATGTCTGACTACTGCACGGTATACGTGAAACCAATATAAAATAATATTGAATGTCAATTGTAATTAAAAAATTAAACACACACACACACACACACTCACACACGAATAGTTACACGAAATTGCTCAGGATCTCACAGATGGTAAGTGTTGGGACTAGGATTCCAACCCTGCCTGAGACTGACTATAGTGGAATTGGTAAGGCAGTGCACCAAATTGTAAACAGCTGCTAATGAATCATGAATTTATAGGACTATAATGGAAAGTAAACAGAAAGCAACAATTAGGGTAAATTTAGTCATTATTTAACCCACACTTTGGGTTAGTTATGAAATATTGCTTATAATTTGTATTTTGCATCTTTTACTTTGAAACAAATTATTATTAATCATTTACTTTTTATCCTTTTTCCTTTCTCTCACTTTCCTTCTCTCCTTTCCTGCCACGTATGTTTACATTGTATTATGCCTAGTGTGTTTCAGGCATTAAGCTATTAGATTGTTCTTTTAAGAGCTGGCTCCATCACTGTGAGATGTGCAGTATTGGGGCAGTTTTACTTAACGATTTTCCTCTTTTTAAAAGTGGAATAGTAAAAATACTTACAACATTATTGAGATGCACATGTGTTATTGTAAAGCTCTTATTTCAGGGCCAGGTCCTCAGCAAACATATTACAATGAATGAATGAATGAATGAATGAATGAATGAATGAATGAATGGTAGCCATAGCATGAGGATTTAAATGTGTTTGTAATATGCAATATTTAACGAGATATAGAACAGGAAAAATATATCACAAAAAAGGCCACGTACAGGATGCTATCTCTCATTTATATGCATGCAGAACATTTTAACAAAATCAAACCGTAAACAAAAGCAAATCAAATTCTGAAATATAAAAAGATGATACATTACAAATAAGAAGGTTTTATTTCAATAATCATGTTGTTTATCCAGTTTTAGTGAGATTTAATTGACATATAATATTGTGTAATGTTAAGATGTACAATGTGACAATTTGATATATGTAGATACTGCGAAATGATTACCGTAAGGTCAGTTACCACATTCAACACCTCGAATAATTACCATTGTGTGTGATGAGAACTATTAAGATTTACTCTTAGCAACTTTAAAGTGTACAATAGAGTATTGAAAACTATGGTTATCTTCTGTACATTGGATCATCAGAACTCATTTGCCTTGTAACTGGAAGTTTGTACTCTCTGATCACCTTCCCCCATTTTCACCCCTGTCTCTGGCAAACACCAGTCTACTCATTATTTCTATGTGTTCAATTTTTTTTTTTTCATATTCCACATATAAGTGAGATCATAAAGTATGTGCCTTTCTCTGTCTGACTTGTTTCCCTTAACATAGTTCGTACATAGGGTAAATGATCATTGTTTTTCAGTAAGTCTTTGTTTAAAATAACATATGCAAAAATTAGAAAACATTGGCAGATTCCTCAGTGCTGATCTATGATTATGGCATTATGCATAACATATCTAAATTTTTACTATTCATCTTCTACTAAATATGAAAAAAAAATCTATGAAGTGAATCATTTTTGACATGTCACTTCTTTGATAGACCTTGATTTCCTTTGGGGAAAATGGCTGAATAAAGGAAAAAATGTAGAGGGATATTTTTTTTCTAGATTGAGTCTTTCTGAAAGCAGTTCAAAATGCTGATGATAATAAAGATATTTATCCCCAATATTTGGCTTCCTATTATTTTTAACATTAGTCTTATTTTTTCTAATTGTGTGAGATTTTTTTCTTAAATACAGCTTTCATAATCTTTTATATATTCCAATCTAGCAAAAATTGTGATTTTTTTACTCTCACATTGATGCTTTTTAATGCATTTTGTGGCTATTCCTTCAAATGAAAATATCCTTTTGTGTACTGTACTAGTAAAAGGTGGTGTGTTTCTCCAATGTCAAAGTGACAGTCTCCCAATCATAATCATTTCCCAAATTGTATACAGTGGATAAATAACATCTGTAGATTAACTGACACCATCTTGATAAAGTGAAGCAGGTGCTCATATTAGCATTTCTAAAGCTAGAGAAATCCATCTGCAGAAACTTGATTTACAGTAATTTTAACCTGATTTATTTACATTATAAGTAAGTGCACTACCCAAGAGATATGTGAATCATAGTACTTAGTGAAATAAACATATTTAGAGGATTGTGATCTTGCTGAAAATCTGTTGTTACTCTCCTTGAACAAGGGTCTTTAGGAATCATTTCTTCCTGTTTTATTTAACTGTAATGATATGTATCTGTGAAAAGTGATACTTTTTCTTTCAATAGGTAAAAAATAATAGTTTTGTAGACAAATACATTTTTATAGATGAATTTCAATTTGGCTTTCTATTATGTACTTAGAAGATATTTTAATGAGGCAAGATATATATGTGCATAAGCAGGTTGTAATGAACAAACATAATTATAAATATAATTATGTATGAAATACATACTTGTATAGAGTATATAAGGTACATGTAACTTCATGAATATACTTTTACATATTTTATATAGCATTACATATGAAAATGTGCTTAATATATATTAAAATGATACTAGAAATAATTTAGGTCATCAGTAAATGATTAAACAACTACTGTTGTTTGATAAAATGAAACGCTATGTTAGTTGTTAAAAGGGACATTCAACCAGTATGTGAAATAATTGTAGATTGAAACCACGATACATTATTAATTTTTTTAAAATAGCAAATTGAAGAACAGCATGGCTCATTTAAAATAATGCATACATGGACTTGGAAAATTATCCTCAAATGCACATATCTAAATGTCAATCAGTGTTAATTTCTTAGAAGTGGCAGGGTCTTTAATCTCTCACTTTATACATGTCTATATTTTTGAATATTTTATTGATTTTGCTCTATTTTTTATTTTTTGAATATACAGGTTATTTTTAAATTAGGGAGTAAACTAATTATTAATGATTAATGATTAATGAGCTCTTCCTTGATAGGATGTAATCTTTTTTAAAAGTAATCAGGAATTACATAGAAAAATGATGCCTCATGTGTATTCATCCTAAATTTTGTAATTCACATATAGAACCAATATTTTTACATGGGATATTTGGTTTTGATCATGTATGAAAATCTCTAGGCTCACTGAAATTATCTAAAACTTAAATATATTTTGAATATATACATACATATATGTATCTTGGAAAATATAATTTTATCTATACCTGGGATGAATGCTATCAAATATTACAAAAAATTACAAAAACATTGAGAACCTGATTATGAATTCTTTGGCATGAGGGATACATAACACACTGTCTAGAATGTCCAACTGGCCAATGGAAATTTATTGATTGCCAAGGCATTTACAGAACAGAGGTGACAAGTTAGAAGAACAGTAGTAACACTGAAAGACTCAGCACCTGATGTTGTATCTGTTTAGATGGAACTGTATCTGCATCAGTTTATTCATTAGAAAATTCAGAATTTGGACTTCTCCCGAGAATATCAGGGCAATGAGTTGACCTTACTCTCTCCCTTGTAGTTTTTTTCTTCATCTCAAGCTATTTTTTGAAGGACTGTAATAGATAAAGGATAACTATACAACAAATAAATCTCATCAGAGATTTCCTTTGAAATGTAAGGAGATTCAGAATCAGATAAGAATCATATTGTTTATCATACCCTGCTGCTTGCACCCCATCCTATACCACCACCTCCTTCACCCACTGGCCTCCAAAAATGTTGGTAAAATCAAGTTACATGAATAACATGAATGTTGAACTAAAGAGGAATAAGAAGGGATTGTAAATATGGGATAAAGTGACATGGTGGTATTGGGAATGGTGATTTAATACAGGTATTTTGGGGCATTTCAGTTAAATGTATGTCTCTTAGCTCCTTTCTAGATGTACAAATTATCTTTATGAGTCCCTAATAAACCACTAGATGCCATGTTTTTACACATTGCAGATCACCTTTTCTTGATTTATCTTTCATCAGGACCATGGTAAAACTTCAACCAATTAAATCTTTAGCTACATCATTTGCAACCCTGGGCTAAGTCCACATGCCTTCCATTTCCTTTGCAGACACTACATATTTAGCTAGATAATTTTTCATTTTTCGGTTAATGTCCTACACTGCCTGCCCTCTCTCGAATCTAATTTTCCTACACTTGCTTCCCTTATTTTTATGTAAATTTGAGTCCAAAGTATGGTTTAATCTTTTCCCATAACTCCAATTTCTGGCTGCTAGTGTTCATTTTTTATTTCTTTAATATTTACCACAGAAAAACAGATCAGGCAAAAAAAGAAAAAGAGATGCAACAAAATAACAAATACGAAAAAATGTGCAAAAGGTTGCTAGGAATCAACCCAAACTTTCATAATCTCTCCTTAAGTCAGGTTCTCCAAAAGCAGACACTGAAACAGGATTTGGTACAAGTGATTTATTAAGGAAATGCTCCTAGGAAAAATCCTTCAAGGGATGAAAGAAGCAAGAAATGGAAATGAGGAAAGTCAAAAAAGGGTGCAATTTCACACAAAATCCCAACTTTAGTCTGACACGACTGGGAAACTGCAGTGAAATTTATGCCTCAGAGCTTGTCTTCATTTGAGGGAAGGTCCTTAGGATTTCAATCTTCTGTACCAGTTGACTCTTCACTAAGACTACCCTGGGGGTTGGGGGCAATGCGAATTCATTCCTAGGAATGCTAGCTCTCTGTGCAGGAGCAGGAAAGTAGATCAAGGGAAGAGCTCTGAAAAGTGTCTTAGGTGGAGGCTGTTAAAAGCAAGGCAAAGGAAATCTTCAAGAGGGGCTCACAGAAAGGATAAAAGGATTCACAAAGGATCTGGCCACATCACAGTTTGCTATGGTCTTTATTAAAATGTAGCTGGATTTGACTTGCCTTTGTAAAATATCCTTCTATTTTTTCAGGATGGTTTGTCCTGCTCCCTTTACCTATCTTAAACTGTTTTTCTGAGGTTAAAAGTCTTTTTGATTATGTTCATCAAGTCTCCCTTTTCTCCATTAATGAGAAAAATAATTTTTAGAAAGGCAAGATAAACATGAGAGAAATATCTCATCAATTATATATTATCATTGGAGATTGCTACTATTCCCAAAGATAGTGTATATTTCAAAGAATATTATTTCCAACCCAGTGTTTTTTTTATTTTTAACTTTAATTTTTTTTTTTTTTTAGAAAAGTATGATTTAAATTAAGTTGGATCCACTGGAAGCAATTCTGATAAGCAGACCTACTTTTAAAAGTGTCCAAACAACAGGGAGTAAGTTCCACATCATTCTCAGATCTATAGTTGTGCCACTGAGTAATGTATACAGATGTTTTGCTATAGGGAAATACAATTCCTCAATATGATCTATTTATTTCCTCTTTCATCTGAAGTCTCATAACCCTTTATGCGTATACTCTTACTGGGATGTTTTAACGTTTTTAACTTGTAGAAAGTGTTGTGTATACTTATCTGATGTCTTCAAGTAGGCTAAGTTCTCCTTAAAATTATATATAAAAAAGTATCTATTGTAGGCTCTATGCTTAGCACTTTAGAAGCATAATCTTATTAACTCCTTAAAACAATTGCAAACATTGTTTTCTTTGTATAGATGGGAATAGTGGGGTATTAATGACTGGCCTGCGATCTTGTAAATGGAGCAAATTAAATTTAAACCCAAATCAAATGACTCCAGGGCCCTTTCATTAAAACATTTCTCAGCAAATTACATTTCATATGTCTAACTATTTAGTTGCTATTTTAACATTTTCATTCCATTAAAAGTGTGTGTGTGTGTGTGTGTGTGTGTGTGTCTGTACGTATGCATCCACTTGTTAGAATACGTAGTATGTTAAGTCAGGTTACTTAATTGTGCATACTTGACTTTACAAACATTCTAAATTTAAATTTGGGCATAGTTCATTACATCTATTAAAATTTGGCAAAATTTTAATTCTATAACCATCAGTATTTCGTATTGAGAGACTCCAGAAAGTTTTGTTTGATCAGCTATGTCAAGAGAAAAGTCAAGAATTTCACTCTGAGAACTGCTTGGGCTCTCTTAGACCTTTAGGCCAGGACTTGCATTCATATAGTTTGCTTTGGAGGTCATCCCAGGAAGAACTAGAGAAAGGGTAGAGATAGTGGAACTGGGAAGGAAGAAAAGTCCTGCCTTTTCAATCAATGAGTTCTCACTCGATTGGTCTGGATATAATGAAGGGAGGAAGGCAGAGCTCTAGTAGAACACACAGCATCTCAGCAGCTATCAGCCTGGAATCATCTACCCAGTGAGGTCTGCACAAGGTCTCTAGGCAATCGAAGATTACTCTCTTTTTGCACTGGGTAGAGGCCACTTTTGCTGATCTGGAGTGTTTAGGAAATCTGGAGTCCAATGTTTCTAAGTATTTCCCTCCAAGCAACCCCTATGCAAGTTGGCACATTTTCTTACTAGGCGTCTGTGACTTTAGCAAAAGAGACCTGCCAGATCTGCTTTAGATTTAAAGTCTGATATATTTCTGACCACACTACAATGAATTTATTTTTCACAGTGTACAGCTGAAACGTAAGTAACAAATAAAACAAATGGTTAGAAATATTCCTAACAGTAAAATTTGTATAAAGACCTATACCAGTTCATTTTACTTAATGTACTTCTTATAAATGTTGTTTAAAATTAAGTATAAGGTGTTTCTAGCCTAAGAGTCAATGAATAATTTAATCTTAATATTTTGAGCATTTAATATTAGTGGCCTTTTGGTTGTCACTTTAACCCCAATTTTTGTTCTTAATTCCTTTTATTTTCTGTCTCTACATAATTGATTATTTTTCTTTATCTTTCACTGCCTTATATTTAGGTCCCTGAAGACCTAAATACACATTCATTTCTTACATTTTATTTCATATTTCTTTCTTTTTTTAGGAAAAAGTACTTAAAAGGAAAAAAAGATGATTGTACTGGATATGTAATGTAGATCTATTTTCCAACAGGAATGAATGTTTATATGCCAAGCATGAGTTATCTTCTTGTTTGTAGCTCTTTTGCTATATTTCAGCAGAAAGTCTGAATCCAGCTTCAGTGGGTCAATGGTTTATTTCTTGTAATCATTATGTTAGAATATATTGAACTTCTTGCTTTTGTGATTTTTTTTTTTTTGTGGTGAGTAGTTTAGGAAACATAACTGGATTCCCTTCTTGACTGTATTTGTATTTTAAAGGAGCTATAATTTATTTTAATATTTTATAAACCTATCTTTTTGAACACAACATCTTTAACAATTAAAATTACTTCTCATCTACTAATATATATTTTCAATATTTGTAAAACCCTTTTGAAAGAGTTTCTGGCAGAATTTCATTATGGCAATGCTAAACAGAGATCAGAGGTCTTCAACATGGAGTTCAGAAAATGAGATGAGAAGAGAAAATTCCAGAGATAGTACAAAATACATAAAGACCCGAGGGTCAGAACTTAAACATATTGGTTTCCAGAGCACTGAAGGATTTAAGCAGTACAGATAAGATTTATGTGGTTTCTGGAGGTAGTTATTTATTCCTTCACTAAGCATACCTTTCAGAAGAGCCAATTCCCATGAAAGTAACAGAGGAGGAAACTATAATTCTGAAAAAGAATACTATTAATACTTATATTTGCCCTTCATCTTAAGATTTTTGTTTTTCCTAATAGATTCACACATATACTAAAATGCTTAATATTGACTCAGTATTTTAAGGAGAATTAAGTAAATTCACAAGTGATATGAATGGCACTTAAACTGTCAACCAGACCTTAATTTAAACAAATATGGCAAGATTTATGTTCATACCTTATTCTCCATTGTCACTTGAAAGATTAAATGTTTGTACTTAGGAATATTTGCAGAAAAAAATATTTTGACATGTCAAAAAACATAAATTGAGCTTCTATAAATTAAAGGGAATCAAAAATCTCATAGTTAAGTGGTAGTAGAAATCTGTGTTTAAGACTTGAGACCGACAGACTAAAGGATAGAAATCAATGTAGAATACAAGAAAGAGATGAAAGCGATACCTCTAGGTTCAAATCAAACACTCCAAGTATAAATATTTTGTGCTTCAGATGTTAATGGAGTGGGAGAGAGTAAGATAGGCAGGAAGAAAGATATTGATATTAATACTTCAGGATGGAAGGAAAACAATGGGCCTTGAGCCAAAACTGGCCTGCCACTCATTTTTGAAATTTAAGTTTTCTTGGAACAGTGTCTCATTAATTCTTAAGTATTATCTATGGTTGTTTTTGTGCTAGAGCTATATGAACTGCAAAGCCTATAATATTTACTATGTGGCCCATTATCAGGAAAAGATAACGCCTTCTTTAGGTAATAATGCTTTTTAGTAGGTTAATGGAAAAATGTATCATCATTATTATTTTTAAGAACACTAGACTGTATTTTTTTCTTTAATCTTCAACTTTATAAAGTCAGAGAATGTGATTTGTATCCCTGGACAGTTTTGGAAAAAGGATTTTCTAAACCAGCCTTTCTCAATGTGTGTTACACATACACACATTTAGGAATTAATTCAATTTAGTTGCTAAAGCAAATACAATAATATTTTTCCTCACAGTCTAATAAGTATCAAAATAGTTATTAGAAGTTGGTGCCACAACTCTGAGATGTCCGGGCTTATTTTTGGTGATTTCCTGACCTTTCTTCTTTCTTGTACTTCATGGCTTTTAGGTGGCCATTGATGCTCCAGATAGGAAGTCTGCCTTCCATGCAGGGAGAATTTAGGTAAAGCAAGATAGAATCTGTACCAGCACGTTTCAAACTAAGGATCAATGGTTATGGATGTATCACATTGCTTCTCTTACTTATAATGGATTTTGGGAATTTGAGAATTTAGGCCCTTTTTTTTTTTTCACTATGGTAAAATATACATAACACAAAATTCGCCATTTTGAACATTTTAAGTGTGGCGTTCAGTGGCAATAAGTACATTCGTATAGTTGTGCAACCACCAACACCATCCATCTTCACAACTTTTCCATCCAAACTGAAACTCTGTACCCAGGAAAAGGTGAGGGGGGTTTTAATTGTCTGTTGGTGAGGCGCTCTGGGGCAGCGGGGGGAAACAACGGGAAGCAGACAAACTTGGTGCATTCACAATGAACAATAGCACATTAACAGACCTGAGAAACCCTCTGGTTGTGAATTCCAAAAATTTTTGATGAAGAATATCTTTACTCTAGTACTACCTACTTATTTTGGAAGTTCGGTTCCATAGACAATACTTTGGTTAACATTAATTGTAATTTGCTTATTAACTTACATATAATAAATCTGTTTATAATAATGTACTATTTATTATTGTCATGTTCAATAACAAAAGTTTATCTTTTATTAAATCTATTTTTTCTTCTAATTGTTTTTTAATTTTTATATTTACTTTCTAATCCATTTAACCCATCATATTTGTTGTCACACAAAGAAACAATAATCAACTATCTCATTATAATTTATATAGGTATTCATGATTCCTTACTCACTATCTTTTCTATCAGATGTCAAATATCACATCGTGCGCGCGCGCGTGTGTGTAATGAAACCACCTTACTAGGTACTGGCACCTGTTAGGTTATGTCTCTTCCTGATGTTGATACGTCCCCACATCTTTAGCTTAACTTTGGTAAGTGTCTGACTGTGACATCAATTAATAAAAGCATCAATTAATAATAACCTTAGAAATCCATCATTTCACATCACCCACCTATGGTGATATAGCGCTGTGAAGTGTTGAAACTCTCTGTGGTCCAGGTCTCTAGCCCCAGTTTGCCAAGACAACTATCCCTGTACTAAGAAAGAAACTTGCAGGGATGTCACAATTTCAAACATCTAAGTGCATAAACCTAGCTACAATTATTACTTTGAATGCAAATAGTCCCAGTGACAAAAGAGAAAACAAATGGATATATACACACACACACACACACACACATATGTGTATATATATATATATATATATATATATATATATATACACACACACACACACACACACACACACACACACACACACACACATGAAATCCAACATCTGTTCATGGAACAACATCATCTGGGAATAATCAGAGGTACTGTTGAGTAGGTAAAATTGGGCTATATGAGTGAATAGCCTCAATGCTGAGGGTAGTGTGGTAAGGTGTCAGCAGTATCAAGCATAGTAGGTAAGGGGCCTGAACTCCAGTCATGGATTTGTCTTCACTTTTCTTTCTGTCCTTGTTCAATTTACTTAACCTCTTTATAAGTAGGTTTTTCTTATTTGTAAAAGAAGGCAGCAATGTGTATTTTCTCTAGTAAAGATAAATTGAAAAGATGTATACCGGGGGAGCCAAAAAAGTGTATACACATGGCTTGTATTCATCTTTTGTTATCGGTATATATTGAGTATTACAATTTTAATACAGTTTTTCCTTTCTTAAAATGCATATATATATTTTTTGGCACCCTCTGTATATTGCAATATTTTGAAAAATAAGGTGCATTATATATGGAGGGCAGGAGTTATTATTTGTTCACGCATGAAAAGTGTAATTTCTGAACTGGTAAGATGATGGAAAAAAATTAGTTTTTTTTCAGAAGATGAATTTGGTACCTGTGCAAGAAGAAATGAAGTAGGAATATAATTAGAGTGAATTAGGGTGGTGCATTAAGTGGAGATTTAAAAAAGAGAAAATGTGTGCAATCCTAAGAGTATTTCAAATACTGAATCAATAGAATATTGCAAATTGGATGTGAGCTGAAGGAGAAGAGCTGTTGAAGCTAATCTGAAAATTTCTAATTTTGTGAATAAGAAGAATGCTTGTAGGATTCACAGATACAATGAATTTTGAAAAGAAAACCAGAGACAGCAAAAAATAAAGCAGACAAAACAAGAGGCAGGAAAAGTAAAAAAGAAAAAAAAAAATAAAAGCTAAAGAAGGATATGAGACATTTTACCAAATTTTTAAAATCTACAATTAAAAAACTATCTGCCAATGCACTAGATCTATGAATATAGTTCCTAAGTCATTTTCTCTTCTCTCTGTGAAAGACTGCTCAAAGCCTATATAATTTATTAAAAAGTGAGTGCTTTTATACTTCAGGAAATAAGAAAATATCAGAACTCTGATTTAAAAAGCCACAAAGATTTCTATCAAGGTGTTTCATTTCAAACTAAGTGCTTTTTTATCTAAACAATAGCAGTTTAGATATGCATGAAAGAGATGTGCTTATCTTTTGCTTTCCTTTCCATTTTGAAAAGGCTGAATTAAAAAAAAAACAAACTGAAAAATGTGAATTGTTTTCTTTTAAGAAACCATTGCATAGGGATGATTACAGAAAAATTAAAATGTAACAGCCTTGAAATAATGTACAAAATATTGTTAGAGTTATTTATCTTAATTATAACTATCATTGTCTGAATTGTTTGTTATTTGTAGTTGCAATTCATAGCTACAGGCAGAGACTGTGGTAAAAAGGGATTGTTAACAGGACCTACTTAGAATACAATGGTAAAGAAAATCACCTGTTATTATAAAGTAGTCTTAGTCCTTGAAACATGTAATCCCCATTACATTAACAACACACTGAAAATACTAGACTCCTTTTGCAGATAATAGAGAATGTTTCATCTTTTGTCTTTAAAGTATTACTAATAAAGTATATAATGACCTTGTAAAGTCTGAAAATGAATGCACAAGAAAGTTGGAAACTTGGTTTTCTCATTAAATTCTTTAGTGATAAACCTGGTATTTTTCTTAGTGTTCTTAAAATGATCTAGCCGCATTATGTCTCAAATGGTGCTTTCAAAGTCAATAACAGCTAAAAATGTTTCTGTGTATTATTTCACATTACTCATAAAATTGCCAATGAATATGAATATATATCTTATGCTCTTTTTTTTATTTATATAGGAAAATAGCACACTATATATTGGTCTGCTCCTTGCTTTTTTTCACTTAAAGATATATCATGGATACACTTCCTTATCAATACATAGAGTTCTCATGGTGAAAGTTCTATTGAATTGCAGTTTTGATAATTGTCTATCGCTTATTTAAATAGTCACATACAGGGATACTTGGATTGTTTCTAGCCTTTTGCTGTTACAAACAATGCTGCATTGAGTAACTTCATTCATTTCACAGATATGCTGGTTTATTCAAACAGAATAAGATCCTAGGATGGGCTTTCAGAGTCAACAGTTAATTTCTTTTGTAATGTTGCTGTATGTTACTAAATTGCCCATCATGGAGTTGCACCATTTCTCATTCCCTCCAGCAATGTGGGAGACTGGCTGCTTTCTTAGAGCCACTGCAGCCGAGTGTGCTGCTAACGCTGGAATTTTGCCTGCCTGATAAATGAGAAATGATAACTGTCTAGTTAGAATTTGCATTTTTATTAGGATTAGCATCTTTATATTCATTTAAGCACAATTTTAGTTTTTTACTGTGGAATTTCTATTTATTCCATATGACTTTTTTCTGTTTAGTTGTAATACTTTGATTTCTAGGAATTTTACAGAGGGTGCCAAGAAAATGTATACACATTTTAAGAGAGGCAAAAACTGTATTAAAATTGTAATACTTAATATACACTAATAATAAAAAATGAACACAAGTCACTTTTGACTTCTGTATTTATAAGAGGTGCTCAAAGTGGTTACCACCAGCGTCCAGACACTTCTGATTATAGTGAACTACTGTTTGAGCAACATTGACCAAAGCGTCCACTTGTATCGCTGTGCATGCTATTGCAATTTCTTCACACAGTACAATGAGTCTCAAACTTATCACGAATGTGTGCAATTTTTAGTCATTGTTGGAGTTTCTGTTGTATACTCACACCACCATTGTTCATTGTACTTCTGCAACGTTCTTGAATTTCAAATACTACTTCAAAATGGTCCTGCTCTCCTTAAACGGCAACCGTGCTTCTGCCATTTTCTCTGGCTGTCCTGCCTGTCTCATGGTGACACCAGCATTCATTTGATCAGCACCATTTTTTGAGCAAATGTCATACTATACATTGCTACCATAATTCAATGCTACCGTAATTCAATGCTACCGTAATTCAATGCAACTTTGAAAAGTGATACATAGATAACATCTTTGAAAATGTGTATACATTTTTTTGGCATATTAGAAAGATTATCCCTTTTTTTCTACAACAGACATTTGCAAAATTTTCTTTGTCTTTTGATTTTAATCTTTTTCTTTTTTGATATGCAGGTTTTTTAAATGTAATTAAAATTATCCATCTTTTCTTTTATGAAATCTGGATTTTTGGGTCCCAACGCCACATTTATAAAGTCATTTTATCATGTTTTCTTTTAATCTTTCATAGTTTCATTTTTTACATTTAATTTTTATTCTATTTTTAGTTTATATTGTTTTAAGTGTGATTTATAGCTGGAATTTCCTTTTTCTCCAAATGACTCTGTTGACAAATACCATTTACTTTAAAAAGGAACAAATGCAAAAGAAAAAAAATTAACTGCATTTATTAGAATTTTGCCTTTATCATACAGAATTTTCACTTGCTGTCCTATATTGAACTTTCCCAATTGTTCCAGTGGTCTGTACATATTTTATATATTAGTTGCATACTAATATATTAGTTGTTCTAAGTAAGCCTAAATTTTTTGAATAACTAAACATACATATTATATTTAATATACAATCGCAATACTATAAACAATTGTTCTATTTTCAGTTAAAGGGGGCAACTATTTTCATTATGTCTATGAGAAATTTGTCCCTAACCTTTGCAACTGTTATAAAACTCTGCCAACCTGTCACTCTGAGTCCCACTGTCCCTAGTCTCCACTGAATTTCAGTAGCTTGCTCAGATTCAGATACCTTCAATGGTTAGGCCCTTGGAAAGGAGAATGACAAGCTTTGATGTAATACTAGATGTGTTTTGCTGAGGCAGTCACCTGGATGTGGGACAGTTAATGGTTGAATGACAGAGAAACAGAATACTGCATACAAGCAGGCATAATTTTGCAGACTGCCATCTATCCATCAACTAAAGAAGTCAATAGAAATATCTTAAGGAACATCAACTGGAATTTCTTTGCAATAATTTGAAAATAAAATAAGTGCTCTTTTTTTTTTTTTTTAAACAAGTATTATAGTAACAATTGGCTCATTTTCTTTTCTCATTTTATGTTTTATCTCACTTTGGAAATTAGAAGACAGCATTTTCATTACTATTATTGATCCGGTGCAAATGTTAAGCCATTTGCAATAATACTCTGATTTAAGTTAAAGTGAACAACTACCACCTTTTTTAATATAAAAAAGTAAGGGGATAATCTCCTTATTTCTCTTTTTGTTTCTTTCATCAAATAACACACATTGGTGAAGTTACAATGTTCAAGGTGATGTCATAGATAAATTAGGGGAATAAAACTTATTCAAGTATATCTCTGACCTCAAGGCACTTATATTTTATCTAGTTACAATATAAATATGCATATGAAAAATTAGTTAAAAGTAAAAGGCTGCTCAGAATAAGGGATGGATGAAGACAAAATAGGCGCAGTATGAATTCGAATGAGGTAAATGACTTCCCATGGGGAGAGGGGTAGCAATCAGTCAACGCTTTTTGAGGAGATAGGCTTTGAGACTAACTTTTAAGAGCAGATAATATTCAATAAATAAGGGAGAATGAATAGTTGAAAAGGCTAAAGTGCTTGGGTCAGTGAGCAGAAAAATATTACAGTTAATCTTTCTGACTCAGTATAAGAGTACTCCCCATTTTGGTTATAACAAAAAAAAAATGTTCTTGGTAATTAATAGTTGTAGCCTGATGAGGCAGTTAAGCATTTTTGCCAAATGTTGAACCATTAACTATTTCTCATCTTCTTCTGAGGAATTGTGAATCATAGGGTGTGCTTTAGAACCTCCATTTCATTACATACTGAGATTTGTCCTTTACTATGCTAAATTCTGGCATCATGGACGTCACCCTCCTGTGATTAATTTGGATTCATCTATCTTAGGTCCTCTTTGAATGAAATATATTTTCCACAATTGCTGTTTATGATGTTTTATCTTCTTGTATGATTAGGATTGACTCGTGACTTAAATACTTGAGATGCTATACCATGTGTTTATTCTTGTAATTACACATGAATGATGTTATCTTCAAAAGTCAGTCTCATCAAGAACTTGCCATCATGAATGTATCTATTCACATGATGTATTTTTGAGAATATAAAGAAAGATTAACCATGTATATTTCCCTCTAAAAGTTTATTTAATATCATTTTCCATTGTCTTACAGTGTGTAGTATTGCTTATGCAAACAACAGCAACAACAACATACAACAACAAAACACATGCATAGTTTTCCTACATGCGTATTTGCCAGGCACTTTTCAAAAGCTTATATGTACATACTCATATAATCATTACAAGAAACTTATTATCTCTATAGGAGAAAACTGAGGCACAAAGTGTTTAACTTGAAAATGGTAGAACTGAGATTTGAATTCGGACTATCTCTTTCAAGAACCTGTTATAACCACATAAAAATTTCAATGTGATTTACCTCTACTGCACATTTTTACTTCACATGCAGTCCTATGTTAATGAAATGACACTATACATTTTGTTAATTTGAATTATAAGATTCTTTTGGTGACTAGAGAATTTAACATGTACTTTTTCTCTTTTGGATTTTATAAGTATTAGTTTATTGATTTGTAACACCTTTGCTTGTTTGTTGTCATCTGATTTTAGAATTTGTATTTTCTCCTTTTATTAAATTTGGAAAAAACTGAAAACTTTTTCCGTGCTTTAACCCTGTTCTTCAGTTTGCAGCTTTACAATTGTAAAGGAATGAAATAATAATAAATCTTATGTAAACAGGACATGAGGGAATGGATTTTAAACTGTTTATTTTAGTTAATTACTGAATCAATAGTTATCAGTCAAACAAAGAAGCTTTTGAGAAATATTTTTAGATGTTTTAATGATTTTCAACAGATATGTGTGCAATAATTCTCCCTGAGACCATTAATAGAAAATTTTGATGAACTGATTAAATCATTACATATAGACAGTCATTTTTCTTCATTGTTGTAAAAAAAATTACCATTATTTCTTCTTCATTAAACATTCACTATCAATGGTCTTTGTTACTATATAAGTAATTTTCAGCTTATGGCTTTAAAAGAGAAAACTGAAGTTATTTCCAGGAAAGATGGCAGAGTGAGGACATCTCCAATTCTGGCTAATTTCAAAGGGAAGAGCAATTAAGGGTCCCATAAAATGCCCTTTACATTCTGGCAAGATTAAGGAGGAAGAAAAAAAATAATTTAAACTGACTCTACATAGTTCTGTGACTTATTTTGTGGAAAGGCAAAGGGCTTTTCGGAGTAGATTATGTTAGAAAATATCTTTCTCTACGCAAGTTAAATTGACCTATCCTAATAATTTATATATTTCCTTATGCCATGTGGATATGCTGAACCCAATAGGAATATCAGGTAATAAGAAACCAAGTCTTCAACTTAAACTGGATAAGAGACTTAGGAGATCCTATCTAAAGGAACCATACCACTCAACATTTGGTCCCTTCCCAATATTTATCTTGTTCTTATAATGAAGTCTTTGAATTAGAATTTAAATTACTCAGATTGAGAAAATGAACGAAAGAAGAAAGGGGAAAGATACAGGCAGCAAAATCATTTTCTGTTGGAGATATTTTTGAACAGATGAATAGAGAACTACAAAGAGAAAGTTTGCAAAAGGTGTTGCTTTTCAGGGTACTACAGAGCCTATGAAAGAAACCCATGTGGTAGTGGGAATGTGCAATGGAGAATAAAGAGATTTGAAGGGGAAATATGTGAAGGACTTCACTCCCTAAGTGACTATCTTTGGATTGAGAAAATTTAATTGTAAGAGCAGCTTTAATTTTTCCCTATTACACTTTAATTAAAAATTCCCCATGTCTTCAGTAAAGCAATTCCTACATAACTGTACACTCATGTGCCACATAATGACATTTTGGTTAATGATGGACTGCATATACAATGGTGGTCTCCTAAGATTATCATGGAGCTGAAAAATTACTATTGTCTAGTGACATCATGGCTATTGTAACATGGCAGCAAATGTATTACTCATGTGATAATATTGGTATAAATAAACCTGTGCTTCAAAGTATAGCACATACAATTATGTACTGTACATAATACTTGATAATGGTAACAAATGACTATGTTACTGGTTTATGTATTTACTATACTAGACTTTTAATCACCATTTTAGAGTGTACTCTTTTTACTTATATGAAAAAGTTTGCTGTAAAACATTGTGACACGATAGGCTAGCAGTAGCCACCTACAAGTATCTTGTGTTTACTAATCTCTTGATTGCATAATTTTCTCTTGTGCTTGATTTAATCTCATGTTGTTTTGTTAATCATGAGTCCTAAGCTTACAAAATCCACTGCTAATGTTGCCAGTAAGAGGCCATGTCAAGTGACTGACCTGGAAACAAAATTAAAAGTGATTAAGGACTATGAAGGTGGAAAATCAGTGATGGCTATTGTCGCCCATCAGGCATGTCCAATTCCACCACTGCTAGGATCTTGAAGAACAAGAACAAAGTGAAAAAGGCTATTATAGGACCTGCTTCAATGAAGGCAACAAAAGTAACAAAAATTCGAGAAGGGCCTATATCAGACATAGAGAAAATTCTAATGACTGGGTTTAAAGACCAGAAACAGAAGTGTATTTCTCTCAGCACCATGATGATCATAGCTAAAGAAAAAAGTTTGTTTACATTGTTGATAGAAAAGGCTGGCCCCAAATACAATGTTGAATTTACCACTAGCTTTGGGTGGTTAAAAGGATTCAATAATAGTTATCTATTATATAATGTGAAAGGCAATCATTCATCTAGAAGTGCTGATGTGAAGGCAGCTGAAGAACTTTTGGAAACTCTTGATAAGTTGATTGTGGATGAAAATTATTTGCCAGAGCAAATGTTTAATATGAATAAAAGCTCCCTATTCTGGAACTGGATGCCTAAATGTACTTTCATCCACAGTGAGACCAAGTCAAGGCCAGGTTTCAAGGCTTTTAAGGACACAAAAACAGTCTTGCTTAGGAACAATGTTGCAGACTACAAATTGAAATCCTTTGTGATCTGGCACAGTGAGAACCCAGGGCCTTCAAGCATATCGTATTGCCAGTGTACCACCAGAGCAATAAGATGTCATGGATGACCCAACACCTCTTCCAAGATGCCCTCCTGAATTGCTACTTATATTGATAATGCTCCCACGCATCCGCATTTTATTGCTAATCTTCATCCCAATATCAAAATGGTGATTCTCCCTTCAAACACCACCTGTCTAATCCAATAAATGGATAAAGGAGTTATAGCAGCTTTTAAGGACTACTACTTGAGGAGGACCTTTGCCCAGGCTCTTGCTTCCGCTGAGGAAAACACTAAGAAGACACTGGTGCAATTCTAGAAGGATTACAACCTCCATGACAGCATCAAGAACCTTGCCTGGGCTTGGGAGGATGTCACCAAGGAGTGTATAAATGACAGCTTTGAAAGAAGACACTCAAGAGGTTTGTGTATAACTTCAAAGGATTTGCAGAGGATGAAGAGGTTGCACAAATCAACAAGGCTATGGTTGAGATGGCAAACAACTTGAACCTGGGTGTGGATGAGAATGACATTGAGGAGCTCCTGGAGGTGGTTCCTGAGGAACTGACTAATGAGTTGGTGGAACTGGAAGAGGAATGCACAGCCAATAAAGAGGCAAGAAAAAAGGAACCTGCAGGAGAAGAAAAAGAACTCCCAAGAAAACTTACAGTGAAGGGGTGAACACAAGCTTCTGCACACTTCCACAAGCTCCTTAAAAAGTTTGACAACATGGACTTCAACAACAAAAGGTTTTCATTAAGAGAGTGGAATATTCATGGTGCATTATCAGCTCACAAGCCTATCTATGACCAAAACAATCAAACAAACCAACAAACCACCATGGACGTATTTCTGAAGAGCAAGACACTTCCTCATGGAGAGCCTCATGCAGGTCCTTCAGGAGGAATTCCAGAAGAAGACATTGTTATCACAGGAAATGACAGCTTCATATATGTCATTGCCCCTGAAGCATTGCCAGTGGGATAAGAGATGGAAGTAGAAGGTAGTGATATTGATGACCCTGACCTTGTGTAAGCCTAGTCTAATGTATATGCTTGTGTCTTAGTTTTTAACAAAGATGTTTAAAAAAGTAAAAATAAAATGTCTTAGAAATAGAAAAACGCAGGTAGAGTAGGATCTAAAGTAAAAAAATTATTAGTTTCAGGTGTACAAAACAATGTAATAGTTAGACATTTATCATTTATACACCTCAAAAAAAGAATATTTTTGTACAGCTGGTTTGTGTTTTAAGCTAAGTGTTATTATAAAAGAATTGAAAGAGTTAAAAGAAAGTTTATAAAGTGAAAAAGTAGGCTAAGAATAATTATTTATTAAAGAAATAACAATATTTTTATAAATTCAGTGTAGCCTGAGTACACAGTGTCTATAAAGCCTACAGAAGTGGACAGTCATGTCCTGGGCCTTCACATTCACTCACCCCTCACTCACTGACTCACCCAGAGCAATGTCCAGTCCTGCAAGCTCCATGCATGGTAAATGCCCTACAAAGGAGTACTGTTTTTTTTTAATCTTTTATACTTTATTTTTCCTGTGCCTTTTCTATGTTTAGATATGTTGAGATATACAAACACCATTGTTATAATAGCATACAGTATTCAGTACAATAAACTGCTATACAGGTCTATAACCTACAAGCAATAGGCTACACCATTTAGCCTAGGTGTGTAATAGGCTACACCATCTAGGTCTGTGCGAGTGGACTCTATGATGTTCTCACAATGACAGAATCACCCAAAACATTTCTGAGAACGTGTCTCCATAGTTAAATGCACATGACTACACTTCTTGAGAATGTTGCCCTTCTTATGGGGTAAAGAAAGATGGTTTAAATAAAAAGGACAGTCTATTCCATTCCTATCTTTCTATTCCTGAGGTCAGAAGTTAGATTTAACTGAATGAGCTGTTTTCTGCAGTTTAGGCATGAGGTAATGATCCACTTACAGGCTATAGAAAACACAGTCTCTAACAGTTACCTTCTGGTGAAGAGCACGTAAATGGAAGGCCACTTTCTGAGTTTACAAAAAGTTTCCTGCAGAGGGAGGCTCTAAATCAAATAATGGGGACCGATGTTATAGTCTAGCAACAAACAAGGTAGCCATCAAAAGCTATGGAGTGTGTGTACGTATGTGTATGTGCTGCCAAAACACAAAACGTCCTCTATAATTTGAAATCCATGGAGCCTAAAAAAATAGAGACAGAGGACTTTAGATTATATTAGTTTATAGAAAAATTTCCTTTTGGGAATTATGACCCAAAACAATAGAGATTAATTGAATCTATGTTGGATACTTTGCCCCTGGAGTACTACCTCATTTTCTTGAGGGCTATGCCAGACACTTGAGACATTTGATGGGAGAGAAAAATCATGACACTAACATGGGCCTGTGTTTTTCTTGCTCAATATGATGGAGACTATTAAATCTAAATGCTGTGCTCAATATATCCACCAAACACTTATCCCTGGGCAGCAACCGTTCGGCTAGTACCAGAATGGTAAAGTGCTATAGTGCATGTGGAGAGAGTGTGCAATAGTCACTAGTCCTCCATTGTCACTCATTCTCTGGGCAAAATATTTTTCAAAACTTGGGTTCCCTGTCAAAAAACTACTCTCATTATGAAATGGATTTTGATAGTGTGTTATTATGTGACATGTTCTATGACTGCTTCTCTGATTGAGTTCTTCAGAGTTTCATCAATACCTAATGAAGATAGGAGACTACAGGGGCAGTGAATTCCACATGTGGAATTTCTAGTTCATATGGTCAAGACTTACTCCACTGGATTTATTTTCCAGTTTTGAATATTTGGAAATAAGCTTCAATTAATCATTGATCTCTACTTTGGGGTAGGAGATGAGTGTAGAAAATAGACTGCGTTTCCCCAAAGCAGATAAAATAGAAGATACATTTTCAGAGGCTTATCACTTGATTATAGCTATAGTTTACAATAATGTGTTTAGACAAAAATGTATTTATCTAATTTAAGCACCATGTTAGGAACTTCAAGCTCCTATTGTGAAACTCAAGGACTAATGACACATGTACAAATGCTATCTGGGCGTCTGGAATTAAAGAAACGTGATTTTCTGATTTCCTCAAGTTAGGAAGTGAAGGGCTGAAGGTGAGGGCAAGCCATCACCATCAGAGAGATGAAGCTTGGCGTTGAGAGTTTTGTCTCTTGATTGCTGAGATACATTCATACATGTCTTTACCAGGTGGGCAAACACAGCTGTAACAAATAGATAGCTCATGAACACTTGTGCTTGTCAATGAGGATTCTTTATGATCTACCTGATTTCTCTTTCTATCCTTTGGTCACCAGCATCAGGAGAAAGACTACTTTTTATGCTATTTTACAAATACTGTATGCAGGCATTATCACACATATTAATACTTTGTAAATATTAACTACTTCATGGCTCTTGTCATGCTAAAGGCCTCATCCCTTTAAAAGACATAGAGTTCAATTTACACGGGAGAGTATTGCTTCCGTGTGGTGAATATTTTCAATCCATTTTAACTATTTAGAACTTGAACTTCTCCCTAGAGTTTGGGAAATCTCTCACATTATGCCTTAATGGAAGGCTGGAATATTAAATTGCCAAATATTTGCTTTTCCAGACTCCCTTCAGCTAGGTTGCAGGTATATGTCCTTGGATCCACCAGAGTTTGATTCAGAGGCCAGTAACTAACAAGAAGAAACTAGAAAATTGCTCCTGAGGGTGGAAGTCAGCAAAAACATGATTGAGTTTTTGGGGCAAGTGTAGGCAGCACCAGTTGTAGCACCCAAGGTCAACTGACACACAGCAGCAGTGCTGGTCTTAGAACTGGCTGTGTACTGTACTGGCCGACTGATAGCAGTTCTACGGCATGATTTTCAGCATCATCTTAAACTGCTTCTGATCCTAGTTCTCCAGTTCTCCTGCGATTCTCTAAGCCACTAAAATCTTTTTAACACATTCATTTTCTGCTGAAATCAAGTTGAATTTGATTCTGTGGCTTGCAACTAAAATCCCTGACTGAAACGCACCGATTATTAGACATGGGCAGTGAACATTTTCCATTTATTATAGAAATCTTTGGGTTTATGATCAATTTTCTTTCCTCATAGGCCAAACAATCAGGCACGGAAACTGCAAATTGAAATGACACATTGCTTTCCAAGGCCCCACACTTTCAAAGAACATAAGTAATCAATTCAGAGTGCACAAAATTTTAGAGCAATGTTTTAAAAATACGTTTTGCCAAATGCTAGTTCTTCAAGAGAGAAGGCCTGAAAAAGAAAGGTTCTGTAAAATTTTTGAAAAATAGAGCAAATCATACCCTCTTCTTAGTACATTGTCATATTTTGGGTTCTAAGAAGTCCTACATAAAATAAACCATTTTTAATTTTGATTAGAGCTTTCCAAACAAGTTGGATGATGCAATAATTTTCATGCGGTACTTATCAGTATTTCTCAAACCAGTGTTCTGTGGAACATTCTTGGAAGACATAGAAATATTTATTTAGTTATTGAGTACCCACTGAGGATAAGATGCTAAGGTATGCTTGATGAATGTGAAAATTTCAAAACAACTAGTTTTGATGTTTTCTTTTAAAGTTTCAAAGACATTGAAACTCTGGGCTTCATTCTTTTCATCTGTGAAATGGAAAAATATGTAATAGCACTTACATCATATGGTTGTTTTGATATTAAAAGAGATAATATGATTAAAGCCCTTAGAGAAGTGCCTATGTAAGTATTAGCCTATGTAATTATGTCACTTAATTTATATGTATACAAATGCAACACCATTAATTCATTGCAGGGAAGACAGTGATAATTTCTTTTATTATAAATGTAATGGAGCTGCCTAATCTCTCACTTCTCCCACATGCGATTAATTCCCTTGTGACCAATTAACACACACTGTTTTAAGATGTTTGTGGAATATTGTTTCTACAGTTTAGGATGGAGTAAAAGGAAGTAAATATAATGAAGGTCAAATTGCCAAAAAAATGTGAAGGGCGTTTTGTAAGAGGTGTCATTATAATGTACAATAACAACACCTAAAATTTTTTTTCTCCTCAATGTACATCTATTTATATATCACTGGCAATGTTTTCTGGTAATATGTTACCATTATTAAAGCCACCATCTTTTTTCTGACTTAGGAAATTAATGAAAGTACATAATAACTTGACTAGCAGGTGTGGAAAAGCTTTTTTTTTTTTTTAATGGAAGAAGGATTGATGTGAAAATGTCACTTTTTTAACTTTACTCAATTATCATGCTAATTAGTATTTCACTTCCATAGAAATTAGACAGGAATTTATGAAGGGTACAAAGTCTGTTTTTAATCAGCTACTTTGATATACTACCCCTCAGAAACGTTCTTATATTGTGATTTTTAGATGTACTATTTTTTATTGAAAAGTTGCAGAAGTATAATCCCCTGGTAACACATCAACTGTGTACCTGAAGACTTTTCAAATAATGTACAGAACATGCATAAAACTGTTAAGCAAATAATGGATTTTGTGCCAGGCATGTTCCCAGGTGGTATTTTCTATCTCCAGCTTGTCTTGTACTGTTATAACAGGTGAACCCAAGAACAGAGGGCAAAATTGCTATCAAGAGTAAATGATTGGAATCCAATTTTTCTGTTAACTGAACTGAACCCATATGCACATTCCAATATTTCTCAGGTTTGATAGGTGTATTTTATTAGCAATGTTTACTTACCACATACTGTAATTTGGTATTTAATTATTTGCATGGAATAAATCATCAATTGAAACTTATATTAAAAAACACAAAAATAAGCCCTTTTTACACACAACAATGCTTTGAAAAACTGGCTTGTCAAACTCAAAATGGCAAAATTAATAAAATGAGTGGCTAAGCATCTTATTTGCAATTGTATTCTTGGATATATTTTTAAACCATCATTGAGGGAAAAGAAAAAAAAAAAAAAATATATATATATATATATATATATATATATATATATATATACTTTCCAATAAGAAAATATTTATTTTCTTTTATCTAGCGAGTGTGGAAACAAATTGCCTGGTCACATTTGAAACAAAGAAATCAAATTTGACTCAATTTGTTATAGATATATAATAAAATTATATGATTGCAATTTTTCAGGGTTTTCTTAAATCATCAAAGTGATTGGAAAATATGTAGGCACTCGATCAAAGTGTTAAAATATGCAGAAAACTCTTAGTATGAAATACTCAAGGCTCAGGGGTGATTTGATCGTTGTCCATGAAAAGCTTATCTCCATTGAAGGAAAAAGAAGGTTGGGGGTGAGATCCTTGAGAGATTTGTTCATAGAGAAGAAAGATTTTCTTCACTGTATATTTTCAAGGTTGAATTCTAAAAGATTAGGAGAACCATTCTGCTGTAGTTCACTTTCTTTGGTAGTTTAAAAGTAGGAAAACTCTTCTCAAGGGTTACAACATAATCTTCACAGAAATTGGGAGGAGACACCTGATGTTTTAGGTTCCTGTCATGGATAAGATTTAAACATATATTTGTCTTAGGTGAGAAATGCAATAGTCCCTCATTTCCTTATTAAAAAGATTTTACCCAGGAAAATTAACTGGGAGGCATAGTCCAAATGCCTCCTGGTAGTAAGCTAAATATTTTGCGTATCCTCACTTCTCACACACAACCCCTTTCTTAGTTTATGGAGGGAGGGCCAATCCATGAGAAGGCAAAAAGAAGTATGGTCTATTACCTACTTCTTCACACTTGCCCACCTTGGGGCATTTCCTCAGGCTCACATTGAGCCCCTGCTAATGTCAGGTGTGCGGAGCTGATCTGGCCTTGCCTCCGTAGCTTGGCAATTCTATTTATTCCAAAAGAAGGTGGTTTTGCTTTCTTTGTTGTTCTCTCTTCTGTTCCCACCTTTTGCATTGTTTCTCAATCTCTTAAGCTCCTCATAACTCATTTGTTTTCATGAGGCAAAGTGACAGTGGGAGATTGGTTCAGGATAGTTTGATACTGCAAGTTTTCCCATAGGGCTAACATGTTCCACTCCTAGGGAATCCACTCACTTCTTTCTGAGAGACTGAGTTCCTTACATACCACACTAGGTCATCTCTTTTCACACTACTAAGATTTGGATTTGATTTTTTGTGCTTTCAATGAGCTTTGCCTGTCCATAACCACATAACCATTTTCTTATTCCTTATTTTCATTTATGTCTGTGGAGTCTTTACCATATAGCAAAATCACATTTGCTCAAGGAATTTTGTGCAGAATTAAAAGTTATAATAGGAAATAGGGTCTTTTATTATAGATAGGACCATTACTGCACAAATCATCTTAGTTTTAGTTAAATAATTTTGTTTGTAGGTGTGGTGAGTACTGAAAACAAGAACAAAAAAAAAATCTATGTAAAGAATTTTTTTAAAGCCATAGATTTCATTTTAAAAAGAGGCACTTTAAGTTTAAAGAATTCCTAGTGATCTGCACTTGTACCAGTAATAATGCAAACTATTTTTTTTTCCATAGCATTTGACAACATTGTGTTGTAAAGTTTCTAGTATATGGTTATCAATGTTTAGTTTTTTTCTATAGAGTAGATTAGATTAGTTGAATGTTATTTAATGAATTATGGTTTAGGAATAATTCCAAGTTGAACCAGACATAATTTTTCTTATCTTTTATAATTTTGAATATTTTTCCTTTGTATTCTAATTCTTTATATACCTCTCTCCTTTTTAATAATCTAAGTGTTAAAATGAACTTGGTGATCACTATATTAAAATGCATTATTATAAATTATTATCTTTTTGTTTTAGAAATACCTTAGCTGTGCGACATTTGCATCCTGAGGTACTTAGAATTTTTTCTTTTAGTAACTCGTTTGGACCTTAAGGATAGGATCTGACTGATTCTGTCCATAGACTCAGATCTATCTTTAGAGATAGGTGCTGTCCAGTATAATATTCTGCAATGATGGACATATTCTGGACCTATCTACACTGGCCAGTACAATAGCTGCTAGCTTTATGGGCCATTAAGCACTTGGAATGTGGTTAGTGAAGGTGAAGAACTATTTTTAATTTGAAGTAATTTTAATTAACTTAAATTTAAATTAGCTAGCCACACAGTGGATATCGTATGGAAACATGAAGTCGCAAATTTCATAAGTCACTTACTATCTCTGAATTTAAGTTTTCTCATTGGTAAAATAAAAATAATCACTCTTGCTTTTATCACAGGATTATTATAAAAATCAAAGGGAAAAGGAAAACAATCTAAACATATTGATGAAAGGCCCTGGGTGGGCACTGAACCTGTCTTGCATAAATGTGGGTTCTTATTTTACTAACTGTACCTTGGGCATGGTATTATACCTTTTTGTGTTTCAGTATAATCTTGTGTCAAATGGGAATAATAACAGTATCTTACTTAATGATTTTTGAGACAATTAAATGAGAGAATACACACAGTCTTTAGAATAATGCATGATAAGCAGTTGATAATGATAAGTGGCAATTATTGTTCTTACTAATAAATATACAGACATGTGGAAAACACACTCTAAAGCTTAGTGAAGACTCAGACATAGCTCAGGTGCAGGACTCAGACATAGCTCATCGCTCCGAACTCGCTGCATCCCGGAACTACTGTAGCTGTGGGAGAGGGAAGAACTCGGACTACTAGGGTTCCCTTATGGCCCATAGGGATGAGGGGACAGCATATAACATGGCTGAATCCAACGGTCACGGCAGAGACCTCGGAGCAAAGACTGAGGGAAGAAGGCTGAAAACAGTGGTTTAAGCTCTCACTGCTGAGCAGAGAATGGAAGCATTAAGCACTGAGCCTAGCCGCCCCCTCCCTACCCTCCCAGAGCTTGCCCCGCCCCCACCTGCCCAGTGCTAGAATCGGACCAGTAGCCAGTGTCAGATCAAAAGAACAGACTATTTGCAGTTCTGAGTACTGTGTTCCGCAGACACAGATTCGCAGCCCAACTAGTTCCGGCAAAGGGGAGGGAGCTGTGGAAGCAGGACCGGCTGTGGTGGTGTTTGCTGCCATCGCTCTGGGCCACCTCTCAAAACCTACCCTGCCCCTGTCCCCACTATTGGGGTGGATCCCTGCAGGAGTAAACAGAACTGCTGAAACACACGCACTCTGAATCTGGTGCAGGAAGAGCTTTGGAACTTCAAAAGCTCTCCACATCCACACACAGAAGCGGTGCCCTATGATCTAGGTGAACTGTTAACAGAGGAGAAGCCGGCCTTGCAGGGAATCCCCCCACTGTGTGAGAACCTGCAGTTGTGCAGAGAAAACATAACACTACAGTGTGAGAGAGAAAAAAGGCTGCAGTCGGAGAGAAAATAAAACATTCTACCAACACGTACTGGCAAACAAAAGAAAGACCGCTTCCTATCAACCTGTTGCAGAACCCACTCCTGTAGATGTCTAGGAAGAGAAATAATAAATCATTAACTGTCATGAATAACCAAGGCAACAAGACAGCTCAGAAAGAAAATGAAATATCTCCAGAAAATGAACTTAAAGATATGGAAATATGTGACTTAAATGACAGAGAATTCAAGATTGCAGTTCTGAAAAACCTCAACGAGATGCAAGAAACACAGAAAGGCAGTTTAATGAACTCAGAAACACAATCAAAGAGCAACATGAACATTTTACCAAAGAGATTGAAATTTTAAAAAAGAACCAAATGGAATTTGTGGAGATTAAGAACTCAATAGAAGAAATGAAGAATGAAATAGCCAGCTTAGGTAGTAGAGTTGACCAGATGGAGGACTGAATCAGTGACATTGAACATAGAAACCTGGAAATGACATGGATGGAAGAAGAAAGAGACTTGAGACTTAAAAGAAATGAAATAACTCTACAAGAACGTTCTAACTCCATCAGAAAGAGCAATATAAGAATAATGGGCATACCCGAAGGGGAAGAAAGGGAGAAGGGAACAGAGAGTATATTCAAACAAATAGTTGATGAACTTCCCAAACTTGTGGAAAGAAATGGATCCTCGAATCCAAGAAGCAAATAGAACACCTAATTACCTCAATCCCAACAAGCCTTCTCCAAGGCACATTGTATTGAAGCTGTCTAAAATCAACGACAAAGAAAGAATCCTCATGGCAGCCAGGGAAAAGAAGATGGTAACCTACAAAGGAAAGCCCATTAGATTATCACCAGATTTTTCAGCAGAAACGCTACAAGCCAGGAGGGAGTGGAACCAAATATTCAAACTATTGAAAGAGAGAAATTATGAGCCAAGAATAATATACCCAGCAAAGATATCCTTTAGATATGAAGGAGGAATAAAGACCTTTCCAGACATACAGAAGCTGAGGGAATTTTCTAATACACAATCTACACTACAAGAAACACTAAAGGAGGCTCTTTGACCACCATCCACAGGGACAATTTGTGGCAACCAAAACATAAAAAGGAGGAGAGTCAAGGTCTGAATCAGAATATGGGAATGGAGAAAGTAGGCATGCTGAAGAAAAATGGAATACGCTAAAATCAAACTTTCTTTTACATAAAATTAAGGTTAACTGCTCAAAAAAAATCCAGAACTGAAATATATACTGCAATTAAAGAAGAAACAGAGGGAAAAATCATAGAATACCACCACACAGAAATAATAGACAATAACAAAAAGGCAAAGAAACAATGGAGACACAGTCTTACAGGAAAACTAAAGACAGAATGATAGGAAATCTTCACATATCGATAACCACCCTAAATGTAAATGGACTGAACTTACCAATAAAAAGGCACAGAGTAGCAGATTGGATCAGAAAACTAAACCCAACCATATGCTGTCTCCAAGAGACACATCTCAGCTACAAGGACAAGCATAGACTCAAAGTGAAAGGGTGGAAATTGACACTCCAAGCAAATGGTATCCAGAGAAAATCAGGTGTAGCCATACTGATATCAGATGAAACAGACTTCAAGGTGAAAAAGGTAACAAGAGACAAAGATGGACATTTCATAATGGTAAAGGGGACTATACAACAAGAAGACATAACAGTCATCAATATTTATGCCCCCAATCGGGGAGCACCAAAATATACCAAGCGACTACTAACAGAAATTGAAGGAGAAATTGACCAAAACACAATTATACCAGGGGACCTAAATACATCTTTGACAGCTATGGATAGATCATCCAAACAGAAAATAAATATCAAAATAGCAGCCTTAAATGACACATTAGATGAAATGGACATAACTGACATTTATAGAGCCCGTCATACTAAAACATCAGACTATACATTCTTTTCTAGTGTACATGTAACAGTCTCAAGGATAGACCAAATATTGGTACAAAAAACTAGCCTCAGCAAATTTAAGAAGATTGAAATCATACCAAGCATATTCTGTGATCACAAGACTTTGAAATTTGATATCAACTGCAAAAAGAAAGCAGGAAAACCCACAAATACATGGAGATTAAACACCATACTTTTAAAGAATGACTGGGTCAAAAAAGA
The DNA here is from genome assembly GCF_036562045.2 of Rhinolophus sinicus. Classification (NCBI taxonomy): domain Eukaryota; kingdom Metazoa; phylum Chordata; class Mammalia; order Chiroptera; family Rhinolophidae; genus Rhinolophus; species Rhinolophus sinicus. The sequence continues at coordinate 143,673,747 of NC_133753.1, forward strand.
AATTAGAGGAGAGATCAAAAGATACATAGAAACAAATCAGAATGAAAATGCATCCTACCAACATTTTTGGGATGCAGCGAAAGCAGTGTTAAGAGGGAAATTTATATCATTAAAGGACTAACTCAAGAAACAAGAAAAATCCCAAATAAATAACCTCATGTTACACCTTAAAGAACGAGAAAAAGAAGAACAAATGAAACCCAAGGTCAGCAGAAGAAAGGAAATAACAAAAATCAGAGCAGGACTAAATGAAACAGAAAACAAAAAGACAATAGAAAAAATTAATGTGACAAAGAGCTGGTTCTTTGAAAAGATTAACAAAATCGACAAACCCTTGGCTAGACTCACTAAGATAAAAAGAGAAAAGACGCTAATAAACAAAATCAGAAATGAAAAAGGGGAAGTTATCACGGACACCACAGAAATACAAAGGATCATCCAAGAATACTATGAAGGACTATATGCCACCAAATTCAATAACCTAGAAGAAATGGACAAGTTCTTAAAAACATATAGCCTGCCAAGGCTGAACCATGGAGAACTGGAAAATCTTAACAGACCGATCACCAGTAAGGAAATTGAATCAGTCATCCAAACCTTCCCAAAAGCAAAAGTCCGGGACCAGATGGCTTCACTAGTGGCCAACATTACCCTGATACCAAAACCTGGTAAGGACAACACAAAGAAAGAAAACTGCAGACCAATATCTCTGATGAATACAGATGCAAAAATCCTAAACAAAATTCTAGCAAATCGAATACAACAATGCATTAAAAAGATTATTCATCACGACCAAGTGGGGTTCATCCCCAGGGCACAAGGATGGTTCAACATCCGCAAATCCATCAATGTGATACATCACATAAACAAAATAAAGGACAAAAATCATATGATTATATCAATTGATGCAGAAAAAGCATTTGACAAGATACAACATCCATTTATGATTAAAACACTTAATAAAATAGGTATAGAAGGAAAATACCTTAACATAATAAAGGCCATATATGACAAACCCTCAGCTAATCTCATAATTAATGGTGAAAAACTGAAGCCCTTTGCTCTACGTTCAGGAACATGACAGGGCTGTCCCCTATCACCTCTGCTTTTCAACATAGTGTTGGAAGTCCTTGCCAGAGCAATCAGGCAAGAGAAAGAAATAAAAGGCATCCAAATTGGGAATGAAGAAGTTAAATTGTCACTCTTTGCAGATGACATGATGCTATATATAGAAAACCCTAAAGACTCCACCAAAAAGCTATTAGAAACAATCAACAAATACAGTAAAGTTGCTGGCTACAAAAGTCCATTGCCTTCCTATATACTAACAATGAAATCTCAGAAAAAGAAATACAAAAAGCAATTCCTTTTGCAATTGCAGCAAAAATAATAAAATACCTAGGAATAAACTTAACCAAGGATGTGAAAGACCTATATGCTGAAAACTATAAGACATTTTTAAAAGAAATTGAAGAAGACACAAAGAAATGGAAAGACATTCCGTTGCTCATGGATTGGAAGAGTCACCATAGTTAAAATGGCCATGTTACCCAAAGCAATATACAGATTCAATGCAATCCCCATTAAAATCCCAACGGCATTTTTTAAAGAAGTAGAACAGAAAATCATCAGATTTGTTTGGAATCACAAAAGACCCCGAATAGCCAAAGTTATCTTAAGAAAAAAGAACAATGCTGGAGGTATCACTCTCCCTGACTTTAGCTTGTACTACAGGGCTACAATAATCAAAACAGCATGGTATTGGCAGAAAAGCAGACACATAGACCAATAAAATAGAATTGAGAACACAGAAATAAAACCACATAAATATGGACGTACAATTTTTGACAAAGAAGCAAAAAACATACCATGGAGAAAAGACAGCCTCTTCAATAAATGCTGCTGGCAGAATTGGATAGCCACGTGCAAAAGAATGAAAATGGACTGCTATTTATCACCATATACCAAAATTAATTCAAAATGGATCAAAGACTTAAGCATAAGACCTGACACAATAAACTGCATAGAAGAAAACATAGGTACTAAACGTATGGACCCTGGGTTTAAAGAGCATTTTATGAATTTGACTCGAAAGACAAGGGAAGTAAAAGCTAAAATAAGTGAATGGGACTATATGAAACTTAAAAGCTTCTGCACATCAAAAGAAACCATCGACAAAATAAAGAGGCAACCAACTGAATGGGAGAAGATTTTTGCAGAGTGCCTCCAATAAAGGGCTAACATCCAAAGAATAGAAGGAACTCATGCAACTCAATAACAACAACAAAAAAACAACTCAATTGAAAACTGGGCTGACAACCTGAAGAGACATTTCTCCAAGGAGAACATAAAAATGGCAAATAGACATATGAAAAAATGCTCAACATCACTAATCATCAGAGAAATGCAAATAAAACCCACAATGAGATATCACCTCACCCCAGTCAGAGTGGCTATCATCAACAAGACAAATAGTAACAAGTGTTGGAGAGGCTGTGGAGAAAAAGGAACCCTCATACACTGTTGGTGGGAATGCAGACTGGTGCAGCCATTATGGAAGGCAGTGTGGAGGTTCCTCAAAAAATTACGAATAGAATTACCATATGACCCAGCAATCCCTCCCCTGGGTATCTACCCAAAATATCTGAAAACATTTATACATAAAGAAATGTGTGCTCCAATGTTCTTTGCAGCTTTATTTATGGTGGTCAAGACATGGAAACAACCAAAATGTCCTTCGGTAGATGAATGGATAAAGATGTTGTGGTATATATACAGAATGGAATACTATCAGTAGTAAGAAAAGATGAAATAGGACCATTTGTGACAACATGGATGGATCTTGACATTATAATGCTAAAGGAAATAAGTCAGACAGAAAAAGCAGAGAACCGTATGATTTCACTGATATGTGGTAAATGAACATAAAACAACAACAGAACAAGACAAACAAATGAGAAGCAAAAACTTATAGACACAGACAATAGTTTAGTGGTTACTAGAGGGTAAGGGGGGAAGGGGATGGTAGATGAGGTTAAAGGGGACGAAATATATGGTGATGGAAAGAGAACTGACTCTGGGTGGTGAACACAAAATTTGATTTTTAGATCATGTAATACAGAATTGTACACCTGAAATCTATGTAACTTTACTAACAATTGTCACCCCAATAAACTTTCATTAAAATGAAAAAAATTATGCACTCCTATGTTTATTGCAGCACTATACACAATAGCCAAGACATGGAAACAACTGAAATGCCCATCGGTAGACGACTGGATTAAGAAACTGTGGTACATTTATACAATGGAGTATTACAGAGCCATAAGGAAGAAAGAAATCTTACCATTTGCAACAACATGGATGGACCTAGAGAACATTATGTTAAGTGAAATAAGTCAGACAGAGAAAGATAAATACCATATGATCTCATTTATATGTGGAATCTAAAGAAAATAGTAAGTGAATGAACTAATCAGAAACAGTTTGGGAGACATAGAGGAAAAACTGAGGGTTGCTAGATGGGAGGGGGGTGGGGATTAGGGAGAAGGTGAGGGGATTAGAAAGCACAGTCAGTAACCACAAGATTGCCACGGGGTTCCAAAGATAATTTGGGGAATGTAATCAATAATGTTGTAAAGATTTTGTAGGGTATCTGATGGATACTTGTTTCGTTAGGGAGACCACCTCAGGGAAGATGTAGATGCCTGATCACTGCACTGTACACCTGAAGCTGAAGCTGAACAATAATGAAAGTCAACTACAAGTTTATATGTGTGTGTGCGTGTGTGTGTGTGTGTGTGTGTGTGTGTGTGTGTGTGTGTGTGTGTGTGTGTGTGTGTATATATACTTACAAGAAGCAGAGTACAGCATTAGGAATAGAAACAGTGGAAATGTGTTGTCTGTGAGTGATTTCAGAGGGATAGTGGATGGGGGGAGTGGGGTTGACACAGTGTGAGGGATATAAATGATAAATGTCTATTACTTTGTTTTGTGCACCTAAAACTAATTTCAAAAAATTGATCCTTTTCTAGAACATGGCTCCTATCTTCCCCTTTTGATACATTTACGTAGGCTAGCAGAAAAAGTCTCTTAAAATGTTAAGTTCTTCAGAAGAAAACATAGAACAAGATGCTTGCCTATAATTTGGTAGATATCTGACAGCTAACTTTGAATAAAGCTGATGGTGGATACATGTCTGTCGGATCCAAACGGGTGTCTAACTTGGAGAGGTATGTGTGAGAGGCAAGTAGTAGAGTACTAAAGAAAACTCCCCCCCCCCCCCCAGGACTGATGTGATATTTGATTTTTTTTCCATGATCATCTGTACTATCTATATTTTGAATAATTTGGCGATCGTACATTTAAAGTAACTGTTTGGTATGTAATAAATTTAGTCTATTATCAATTTAGATGGAGAATGATATAGTAGAATTTCATCAGAAAATACCTGGACTTAAGGTTTACATATATCAGAGAGTGATAACCACCTTAAAAAACACTATGTCTTATTTTAACAGGTATTTCCATGTTGAATTCCTAATTAAAACATGGTTTTTGTAAAATAGATATGCTTTGGATTTTCAATAAATGAAAGATAATTTTATTTCAAAGCGTAAAGTTCAGATTTTGGAACGTAGTTTTAAACTTTAAAATCTGTATTTCAAACATCTTTACATTTTAAAAACAATTTAGTTATTTTTCTTTAGTTGGAAGGCATTGATTTTCTCTGCTAGAGGTGGACTATAAAAAAGTACTATTACATTGTTAGTTTTTAAGTTTAAGTTTAAGAAAAGTTAAGGTGGTGTTTTCCTTTGAATTATTGAACCACATGAAAAAACATTATTTCAGTTATTAACTGTAGAAAAGAGACTAGAAAATTTAGCAAACAGAATGTTTTATCACGCTAGAGTATGCAAAATATAAAGAAAGCATTTGATGTTGACATATACCTATGTCTTCAGTCAATAAATAAAACTTTCCCATTTATCTATTTATTTATTTATTTGTTTGTTTATTTATTTATTTATTTATTTATTTATTTATTTAAAAGTTCCTAGCACCTTACTCATTCACCAACTATTTGGTGGTTAATGCATTAATTAACAAAAAGGAATGGGATATTGGTTTAGGCTACTTAATCATGATTAATATTATGTATGACTTTCAAATCAATAAAGCCTTGAGTTCAAATCTGTGTTTTACCATGAGAAATATAGTGGTACTAGAAAGAGTGAATCATAGTATTTTCTAAATGTTTATGTACTCTGTTAGGTCTTGTTACCAATAAAAATACATATTTTAAAAACAATCAAAGTATAGAATAAACATAAATGTAACAAATATTAATAACTATAAATAAAATTATTCTAGAATAAATAAAAGTCTTAAAAATGCCGTAACAAACATACTTTACATGATTATGAAAATATAAAGGTGGAAGTGTTTTTAGTTGGTTGGGATGGTTAGTAAATCTTTTTTTCATCTACAGGTGACAGTTCAGCTGATCCTTGAGAGATGGTAGAATTTTGAAAGGCAATGATAATGGAAAGGCATTCTATGTGGAGGGAAAAATGTTATTAGAGACATACATGCACAGCAGAGTATTTGGGGTAATGTTGAACAATTCACTTTGCCAATAGTGTAGAATGCATTAACAAACTATTGGAATATAAGGCTATTGATGTCATATTCAAGAAGAACTTGAAGGTCTGGTTGTAAAGTATGATTACTTTTATGAGATAACAGGCAACGAGGAAAAACTATTGGAATTAGAAGGAACATAATTAGAACTGTGATTTTAAATTTGTCCTAAAATTATCACTTGATTCAAAATTGGTTAGAAAAGACTTAAATCTTGAGTGCTAGTTAAGAACTTATACAAGTGAGAAGTATAAGGACCTAACTTAGACTTACAAGTAGGGATGGAAAATTAAAGAGTTGCTGTAGGCATTGAAAAGCCATATTTGACTGAGCTTGAATGCGGAGAAGAAGAAAGTATGAAGATAAAAATATAAAAAAAAAATAATTGAAGTTTGGGGAGATAGTACAATGATGGTAGAAGAAGCAGTTTGGGGTTTGTAAAAATCATGGACCTAGCACTTGGGAAGAAGGATAAGTCTAGTGATATAAATGTGAAAACTTAAGAATAGTGCCAAGAATATATATAAACCATTGCTCTCCATCTTTAAATTTTCTAATGAAGGGAGCTTTAAAACTAATAGGAGCCCAACATCATTCTCAAAGAAAATGAAATAAATAATATTTGCAAAAGACACATTTGATAAAGGACTTTTATGCAAAATATATAAATAATTCTTAAAATTCAACAATAAAAAATGAAAAACTCGATGGAAAAATGGGCCAAAGACCTTAACTGACACTTCATCAAAGAAGATATATATACATATATATGTGTATGTGTGTGTATATATATGTATACACATATATATGTATATGTATAAATATATATACATATATGTATATACTCACATATATGTACGCATATATGTATATATGTATGTATATGTATACCTATATACATATATATCAAAGTACCATATGAAAACATGCCACATATCATATGTCATCAAAGAAATGCAAATTAAAATAATGAGATACCATTACACGTCTATTACAATGTGCAAATCCAGCATTTCACAACACCAAATGTTGGCAAGATATACAGCAACACAGGAACTCTCATTAATTTGCTATTGGTCATGCAAAATGGTTACAGCCACTATGGAAGGCAGTTTGGTGGTTTCTTACAAAATTAAACATACTCTAACCATACGATCCAGCAATCCTGCTCCCTGGTATTTGCCCAATGTTGTTACAACTTATGTCTCCACAAAAATCTATACAAGGACATTTATAGCATCTTTTTTCATAATTGCCAAAACTTGGAAGCAACCTAGATGCCCTTAAATAGGTGAATGAATAAGTAAACTGTGGTACATCCAGACAATGGAATATTATTTGGTTTTAAAAAGAAATGAGCTATTAGCCATGAAAAAACATGGAGGAAACTTAGATGCATATTACTAAGTGAAAGAAGCCAATATGTATAATTACAACCACATGATATTCTGGAAAAGGCAAAACTATGGACACAATAAAAAGGTCAGTGATTACCAGGGATTGGCAGGTGTAGGGATATGTTAGGGGGAGGGAAGAATAGACAGAGAAGATTTTTAGGGCAGAGAAACTAGTCAGTACACGATTATAATGACAGATACATGTCATTATATATTTGTTCAAACCCATAAGATGTATGACCTCCAGAGTGAACCATAATGTAAACTATGCTCTTTGGGTAATTATGATGTGTCAGTGTAGGTTTATAAATTATAATAAATGTCCCACTCTGGTGGGGGATGTTGACAATGGTGGAGATTGTGCATGTGTGGGGGCAGGGGTATATGGGAAATCACTGTTCTTCCCTCTAAATTTTGTTGTAAACCTAAAATTTCTCTAAATTTTTTTTTAAAGCAATTAAATTTTAATAGTAATTAGAATCTGAAAAAAAAAAAAAAAAAAAGAAAGAAAGGCCAGTGGTTACCAGGAATTTGGGTAGAAGAGTGATGCACAGGTAGAGCACAAAAGATTACCAGAGCAGTCAAATGATTCTGTACACAAGGACTTAGAATAAAATAGGTGATTCTCAGATCTGTGGTGAATGAAATAAGAACTCACCTAGAGAAAAACTAAGGGGTATCTAGGTAGAAATGAAAACCTCCCTGTATTCAGGGAATATGAATATGTAGTTAAAACAATTAGCAAATTTTCATGATTTTCTATAGCAACACCTGCATGGAAGCAGTGGGAAATAAAACAATGCAATTTATATCAGGGTTGGAATTGGCAGGAAAAAATGTGTTGGAAATGGTCATGGGGACAGATAATTCCAGGATGCAAATAAGAGCATTGTAATTAATGCATCCATCCAAGCTAGGCAGAAAGCTAAATGAAGTGGCAATGATAAATGAGAAAATAGGAGTGTTTGATACAAAGGAGGTTATTTTTATTTTTTTTCTTCTATTAATGTCCATTTCTTGAGAGTGGAGTCAGGATCATACTTATAATTGTTTCCCCAGTGCTAACTTCAGTGTCTAACACAAAAGTGTTATTCAATGAATGCTTTTTAAATTGACAAATGAATGAATGAAAGGTAGGTAAGGTGAGACAGATTTATGGAAGGCATGAAAGGCACACAGGGGTGTGGATTTATTCTATAGGTTAGTGGTTTTCAAACCATGCACTAAAGAACCGTTCTATGAGGTCTTCTCAACAGGTCTTTAAGCTCTTATTAGATCAAAGTACTCTTATGCATTTTACATAGTGAGTTTCTATGTAAAATTTCATTTAAGCAGGAGATTTTGCAGGTAAAAACTCTTCAGAACTGCCAAAAAGAACACTGAATTTTTCAACAAAAAATGAAAAGATAAATGTTTATTAAAAAGAAAAAATGACGTAATTTGACATATGATGTGTAATCAAACAAAAGAGTGAATGCTCAAATAAAAAACTTATTATAGTAAAAGAGGCATTGTCATTAACACCCCCCACAAAACACTCCCCCTCATTTTGAACACACTTATCCCATCATTCTTTCCACTTTCTGAAGCAGTTCTGGAAGTCCTCTTTCATGAATGTCTTCATGCGTTGTCATGGCTGCCTCCATGTCCTGAATCATTTTGACTTTGGGGGAAGAGCCAGAAGTAGCACAAAGCCAGATCCAGTGAATAAGGTGGATGAAGACACACCGTAATGTTTTTTATTTGACAGAAATTGCCATACCAGAAGCAATGTGTGACATGGAATGTTGTTAATACTTTTTCTCAACCGTAACTCACACTGGACTGACTGCACTGAACAAGTTGAAACTTGTAACACACTGTTACTAAGATTCGATGTACCGCTGCCTATACTGTGACCCCTGCCTTTCTGCTGGATGGCACTCAGCAGCAGCATTCACTGTATTTTGTGATCACAATAGAAAGGCTCTGCGTCACACATTGCTTCTGATATGGCAATTTTTGTCAAATTACAGTGTGTCCTCACCTACCTTATTCACCAGATTTGGCACAATGTGACTTCTTGCTCTTTCCCAAAGTGAAAATGACCATGAAAGGTAAGTGCTTTGAATGATTTAGGACATCAAGGCAGCCATGACAATGTAACTAAAGACATTCACGAAACAGGACTTCCAGAACTGTTTCAGAAAGTGGCAAGAATGATGGAATGAGTGTGTTTGAAGCAAGGGGGAATATTTTGAGGAGGGTTAATGGCAATGTGCCTTTTACTGTATTTTTTTTTATTTAAATATTCATCGTATCTTTTGATCACATCCTGCATATACTTCTAGACTTTCCTCTCTGTGTCATATATATATATATGTGACATATATATATATATATATATATATATATATATATATATATATATATATATATATATAATATAGCCATACATTAGATCTTATAAAATTTACCTAAATGTACCTAGATCTTATAAAATTTACCTAAATTTGGCCTACAGAGGCTATAAATTTATTTAGGGGTATTTCCTAGGCTTCTAGGCAGATGCTCATATTCAAGATTGTGCTTTGATGTGAAAGTGACGTTACTTAGAGTGGAAACTGCTCAGATCCACTTCATTGTCACATATAAGTGATTCAGGGCATATATACAAAAAGAAAGTTTTGAGTGTCTCAAGTGCTTTGTCTACACAATGCCAAGAGCCCAAATATTGGCACACATTTGGATAGTTAAATTTTCCACTACTCATCTGAATGTTTTGAAGTCATATAGACACTGCCTCAGAATATATGTCTTTAAGGAATAGATTTGCAGAGTTCTCCATACTGGAGAAGACCAAAGAGGCCACTTATCTTGAGCATTTAGAAATGTAAATGTATTCCTGTTTAATTGTTTGGTCTTTGAACCTCATAAAGAACAGCTGGAGCTGAATGAAATTCTGCAATTTCTAAGGCTAATAATCTGATATTATAGGATGGCTCTATGCTTACAGAGGGAGTATTATGTTCTATGGAATTCAATAAGTCATTTGTATCTGTACACGGACAGAATTCATCCTGAATGCAAATGCTAATACAAGGAATTCGGCTTTAGAGCCTGTCAAAAGCACTTAGTGCTATTAGTTATGGTGCTTAATTTTATCATAAATATGTGTCTAAACACATTAGTGTTCTTAAGATTCTAAAGACTTATTCTAATTTTAGAAAACAAAGCATTTGAAATACTTCTTTATCAGTTTCTAGGTAAACTGTGATTATAACTTTTTTGTAATTCTGTAAATGTGTGCTATAATTCTAGTAGAAATTTAAGAATGCTTCAGGATACATCAAAGCTTTTTTTTCTAATGAGACATTATAAATGCAACTTCATTTCACGCCTGAAAACAACCAGTATCATGTAAATTCCTGAAACTCATTGTTCCATGACTCACCATGTGACTACAACCAGGAGACTGAAAATTCTGTTACTCAATTAATCACGAGTTACTAAGTGTAGCCATAAGATGTAAATGACAAAATATTGAAATGAGAACTACTAAATTTGCTAAGTGATAGAGAGAAGCACAAATAAAAAAAATGTGCATGTTTCAGTCATTCAATTTTTTTATTCATTGAACAAATATTAATTAAGTACATACTGTGACACTACAATTTTAAGCCCTGTAAATTATACAGGTCTGAATAAAAGCCAGACTCTAAGTGTAGGGAGTTCATCGATGACTAGAAGAGACATACACCCCCTTACAATTGTAAGAAAAATTCCCTTAAAGGAATTCCACTTAATACTTAATTCAATTGTACCACATAGATTGGTGCTCTCCATTCCTCCTACAACATATAATTAATGGACATGTACGATACACTGAAAGTTAGGCTAATTTGGGAATGCTTTTTTGTTTTCACTACCAATAGTGTTGCAGGCTTAGCAAGAGAACTTGTTATTAGAACCAGATGGCTTCACTAGTGAATTCTACCAAACATTCAAAAATGATTTCATACCTGTGCTCCTCAAACTCTTCCAAAAAATTATAGAAGAGGCAATACCTCTTAACTCATTTTATGAGGCCAACTTTACCGATACCAAAATCTGGTAAGGATAACACACAAAAAGAAAACTATAGACTACATCTCTGATGAATATACACACACAAAAATCCTAAACAAAATACTAGCAAATTGAATACAACAATACATTAAAAAGTGTACACATCATGATCAATAGGGGTTCAGTCCAGGTGTACTAAGATGGCTCAACATACGAAAATTGATCTATGCTACACCCCATAAACAAAATAAAAGATAAAAATCATATAACTATATCAATAGATGTAGAGAAAGCATTTGAAAAGATAGAACATCCATTTATGATGAAAACACTTAATAAAATAAGTATAGAAGGAAAGTACCTCAACACAACAAAACCACATATGACAAACCCTCAGCTAATATTATACTTAATGATAAAAAACTGAAAGCTTTTCTTCTAAGATCAGGAACAAGACAGATGTCCTCTCTCCCCACTGTTATTCAACATAGTATTGGAAGTCCTAGACAGAGCAATCAGACAAGTGAAAAACAAAAACAAATAAAAGACATCAAAATTGAGAATGAAGAAGACATTTTGCAGATGACAAGATTCTTTATATTGAAAACACTACAGACTCCACCAAAAAAACTATCAGAAACAACAAACAAATACAGTAATGTTGCAGGATAAAAAAAACAAAATAACAATATACAAAAATTCATTGCATTCCTATATACTAACAATTAAATTTCAGAAAAAGAATTGAAAAAAAGTAATTCCTTTGCAGTTGCAACTGAAAGAATAAAATATCTAAGAATAAATTTAACAAAGGATTTGAAGGTCCTATACACTGAAACTATAAGACATTATTAAAAGAAACTGATGAAGACTCAAATGAATCGACAGATATTCCATGTTCGTGGACTGAAAGAATCAATATCCCAGTTAAATGGGATATTACCGAAAGCAAAATACAGATCTAATGAAATCCCCATCAAAACCCCAATGACATTATTTAAGGAAATTGAATAAAAAATTATCAGATTTGTATAAACTCACAAAAGGCAAAGCAATCCTAAGAATAAAGAACAAGGTTGGAGCTATCATAGTCTCTGACTTCAACTTATACTACAAAGCAACAATAATCAAAACAGCATAGTGTTAGCAGTAAAACAGACACACAGACCAATGGAATAGAACTGAAAACCCAGAAATAAAACCACATGTATGTGGGCAGATAATTTTTGACAAAGGTACCAAAAACATACAAGAGAAAAAGAAAGCCTCTTCAATAAATGGTGCTGGGAAAATTGGAAAGCCACGCGCAAAAGAATAAAACTAGATTGCTATCTGTCTAACTCAAAATGTACCAGAAACCTAAACATAACACCTGAAAAAATAAATTTGATACAAGAAAGCATAGGTACTAAACTTACGGATCTTTGGGTTCAGAGAGGATTTTATGAATTTGACTTCAAAGGCAAGGGAAGTAAATACATGAGTGGGACTATATCAAACTAAAAAGCTTTTGCACAGCAAAAGAAACCATCAATAAAACAGAAGCAAGCAACCGAATGGGAGAAGATACTTGCAAACAACAGCTCTGATAAAGGGCTAATATCCAAAATGTATAAAGAACTCATACAACTCAACAACAACAACAAAAAACAAACAATCCAATTAGAAAGTGGGCAGAGGACCTGAACAGATACTTCTCCCAAAAACATATAGAAACAGCCAACAGATATATGACAAAACGCTCAACTTCACTCAATATCAGGGAAATGCAAATAAAAATTACAATGAGTTACCATCTCATACCTGTTAGAATGGCTATTATCAACAAGACAAGTAATAACAAGTTTTGGAGGTGCTGTGGAGGAAAAGGAACCCTCATACACTGCTAGTGGGAATGTAAACTGGTACAGCCTCTATAGAAAACAATATAGAGGTTCCTAAAACATTACGAATAGAATTACCATGTGACCTAGCAATTCCTCTTCTGGGTATCTACCTCCAAAATCTTAAGACATTTATCCATAAAGATATATGTACCCTTACATTCATTGCAGCATTATTCATGGTGGCCAAGACATGGAAAAAACCATCTGTCCTTCAATAGATGGTGGGATAAAGAAGTGGTACATACATACAATGGAATATTACTTGGCCATAAGAAAAGGTTGAATACTGCCATTTGTGACAATATGGAGAGATCTTAAGATTATCATTTAAGCAAAATAAGTCAGACAAAGTTGAGAACCATATGATTTTACTCATATGTCGGATATAAAACTGAAAGCAACTAAGTAACAAGACAAAATAATAATAATAATAAAAAATCATAGACACAGACAACAGTTTAGTGGTTACCAGAGTGTAGGAGGGGACCGGGCTTGATAGAGGAGGGTAAATGGTATATGGTGATGGAAGGAGAACTGACTCTGGGTGGCAAACATAAAATTCAACAAAAAGATGATGTATTACAGAAATGTACACTTGAAACCTATATAATTTTACTAACCAATGTCAACCCAATAAATTTAATAAAGATTAAAAAAAAGAGAACTGGTTATTTTTCCCATCAATTGAACTTATTTTTATTTTCTAAAAATACCCATTAGTGTGTGTAATAGAGTGGTACAATGTAAATAATAATAATAATAATGAAACATATGCCCATGTATCCTCAACCAGCTTAATAAATAGTGCAATACTATAATACTTTGCAACCCTGTCCCTGAAAATTATGTTTTCTATAATTTCATAACTTAATTAATATTACATATATTAACAAAATAAGGGCAAATATATTATCATTCATGTGAGTATTGTGAGCATGTTTTGGAAATAATGGGTAGAGATAATTCACTAAAATTATTATTGATTTATAGTATGAGTAAAAACCCTGTAAAGGTTGAGGAAAAAAAAATTATGAAAACAAGAAATGTGTCTGTCTTAAGAATTTTTTAGCTTACTTTTCATTCTACTTGAGTGAAAACAAAATTTGAATTATGGGAAGGTTTTAGTATAAAACATGATGTGACATTTTAAGTATCAGATTGATACTTAAATAAAGGGCTTTGGCCTGATACCATAATATTGGCAAATCAAAGTATATTGGTAAGTTAATGGTTCTGGGTGGTGAACACACAATGCAATATATATATGATGTATTATAGAAATGTACACTTGAAACCTATATAATTTTACTAACCAATGTTACCCCAATAAGTTGAATAAAAATTTTTAAAAAATTAAAAGAGCAAAAATAAAATAAAATGCTCTGAGTAATACATTTAAAAGTACTACTTTTCAACTACTTGCTTTCGAAGCCACCACCTTTTTTTTTTAATCTGAAAAACTACCCAATCTATGGATTACGTATAAAAGAATTTGAACTTTAATTGCAATATAATGAGAAGTTTTGGAGACAGTATCTACAAGGACACCTTATTCAAGTGTTGATTAAATGCCATTCCCTCAGTCAGGTCCTGCTAATGACTTCTACTAAACTAGCCCTTCTTCAACCCTCTTTAGTTTCTAACTATACTTTATTTTTCTTTATGGCATAACACTACCAGTCACTACATTTCATTTATGTTTATTTTCTGCCTTCTCGACAAGAATGAGTTGCCTGGGAGCAGGGGCTTTGTCTTGTTTACCACTTCATCCACAGTGCCTAGACAGGAGCAATCACAGAACTCTGTGACACCTGGCCAGCCAAACAGGTGCTGAACGTCCATTGAGAGGCTCAGGGATGGCTGGACTCAGAGCTCCTGCTGGAGGAATGAGTGTGAATCTGCAAGGTGTTTAGAGTTCTGAGGTATTAGTGCTAAGGCTTGAGGAACAATTAAGATTCTTTAGGAAAAGGGAAGGAGAAGAACAATCCTGCCAGAACAAACATGTGTAAAAGCTTGCATCTGTGAAACTATGGCAAATGTTCAAGAATTTGAAAATGATGCACTGATGGTTTCTTCTGTGAAGAGTGCTATAAAACAGGTTGGGGAAGAAGTGTTTCAGCCAAATCATAAAGGACTATAGATTTTTCATTTCATGTTGTAGGTTATTGAGTTATTGATGCATTTCAAGCATAAAAATGACATGTTCATTTTGATATTACATCAATTCAAAAGATAGCATAGGGTATTAGTGTGGAAAAACAAATAGTCGTTAAGTAACAAATGTACTGGAATCAGGGATATCAAATAGGCCAACGCCCAGACAGTAAATTATTAAGGATTTGGTGAATTTGTGTGGGACTAGAGAGATTTTTGGTTGCTGACATCAAGCGTACAAGACTACCTGGCACTGCTGAATTGAGAATGGTGGAAGCCTGCATCAATCACTAGGGAAAAGAGAAGAAAAATAAAAGTATTTTTTCCTGAATACTCAGATAATCATTAATTTTTGTTTAATAGTTATGGGCAGTAAATCTGAAGCCTGATTTTTGTATGGTATTCTTGTGTCCATGCTTTTTTGCTGACTGTAGTAGAAGTAATGTGTTGTTTAAGTCTCAGGAAATGTGGCTAATTTCACAACTTTGGCAAATATTTCACTTAGAATGAGAATCTGCATTTCGAAGAGTGTTTGCCTTTTATCCTTAAAAATGCTCCATTCAGAAGGAAGGGAGATAAAACAGGAAGAGTTGAAGACCTCCAGGGACTTGAGGACATTCTGACACATGCTGCTACTTAGCCTCTTCTACCAGCTTTGCTGACTCACATGAACTACGTGGGGCCACTCAAAGAAGTGGAACAATTTGAAAGCAGACACTATTTGGATTCCTTTACAATAATCCTGGGCAAACAAGGTTGGTCTAAATGGATGAAACAAATTCCTATTTTTTTTATGGCAGATGACTGGACATATATTGTCCTTGTTAGCATTATCTGTATGAATCTGCATTTATTTTTATAGTATTTAATGTTCTGATTCTCTCTTGATTTCTCCTCTGTGAGTCTATAATAATGACAGAACAAGTAAGCACCAGAAATTGAAAGAAAATTTTGTTTTCAAAACTCAGTTACTCAGTAATTTGTTTCATCTTAGAATCAGAAGGGATATCAGTTAAGCCAACTCAACTGATAGGTTAAAAACAAAGAAAAGAAAGAAGACAGACAAACAAAAACTCATTGACACAGGCAACAGTTTAGTGGTTACCAGAGGGTAAGGAGGGAAGGGTGGGTGGTAAAAGAGGGTAAAGGGGGTCAAATATATAGTGATGGGAGGAGAATTGACTGGGTGGTGAATACACAATATGATATATAGATGATGTATTATAGAAATGAACACTTGAAACATATGTAATTTTACTAAAAATTGTCAACTCAATAAATTTAATTTAAAAAAACATTAAAAATAATCTTTAGTAAGTTACTATCTTTATGGATTTTGTTTCACTTACCAGGTAGCTAAAAAGTATGTTTTAGAAATGGAGAAAAATTGCTGAATGAACACTATTAATTTACAGACAATTTAAATATGACCATTTCAATTTTAATGTCCAATGTTAGGAATAAATATACTTTTAAATTTTAAGGAAAGGAATCTTAAAATATTTAAGCTTTTGGAATATGTGTTAAATCTTACTTAAAATATATCCACTGCAAGTAAGATATATTCAAAAGCTTTCACTTATAATGAATATACAGAAAATTTGACTGCAATATAAGTTTTAAGATTGGAGATTTTAAAATGTACTTGTAAAACATAACTTTAGAATTTTATTCATCTATTCTCAGTACTTTTTCTTGTTATAGCAAACCAAATTGTATCCTAGATAAATGTAGGAAATCCTATCTTCTCAAACAGAGAGAAAAGGAGGTGAAAAGTAATTCAGTTAAGCAGGTTCTGCCATCTCTACTTCTGACTGACAACATAGCATTCATATTATATGAAAATAGAGGGTGATTTATCTTCATCCTAGCAAATTAGTGAAAACTTCACAATGTATGTGAAAAATAGAGTGAAGTAGAAAAATCAGCAGATCAATATTTTTGGGTTCTGTTTCATGTTCTTGGCACTTTTTTATTTGCAGATTTTATGCCATAACAGGTTCTCTATTATATGTAACTAAGAAGAAAAAAGAAATATGAGCTTACTTCGCTATATTCTATTTAATCTTCCTCTTAAAGAAATGAAATGCTGATGACATTACCAACTCCCCCTTGGTGGGATGAGTGTGGGGGGGTGTTGGGCAACATATTGATTGATGTAGAGAGAAGGATGTGAAATGATAAATCACGTGCGGCTTTCAATTGCTATTTCATATATATTCCTTATGGTTTGGTTTCTCTAGTTTGTAGATTACCCAGGCTTCTGAATTCTATTCCTGTGTCCTTTGGCTTCCCTCTCTGAACCATTTTACCATTCATTACCATATTTACTTGGGAAAAAAAAAAGAGAATAAAATTCAAACTAGGTTCTTTTAATCATTGTTTGTGGCTGTAAACGGGAAAATGTTTGGTATAGTGGGGGTTCAAATGACTTAATAAAGCTACTTTTGGAAAATGGAGTACTTTTCCACTGGTCTTAGTAAAACCTTTTCTTGGATAATCCTATTTAATCATACGGTATCGGTTACAAACTATCTGGATATGATCCTAATGTCTGTATCTTCAGCTTCGATCTGTCTTCCGTGCTATAGAATCACATACTCAGTTGCCTTCTGGACAACTCCAGCTGTACATCCAATAGGCAACTGTAACTCAGTATGTTCAAAACTGAGCTTATCATCTCCCTCTTTCATATGCTTCATATCTAATGGCATCACCTTATCCTAAATCCTCAGAGGGGGAAAACTTTTTCATTTTATTTTGCGCTCTCTCTCCCTGGCCATATTCAATCAATCATCCAGTCTTATCAATTTTACTGCCTTCTAATGCCTGACATTTTAAAGTTCACTTTTTCCCTTCTTCATCATATTCTATTGCTGAACATTATTATTTCTTATCTGAATTCATACAAAAGGTTCTTAATTGCTATGCTTGTAATCCATTCTCCACACTGCACACTATATGCTGCACTGTGAAGCAGACAGATCTTTCTAATAAATACTACATTTTACAGTTTCTTTTTTCTGTGAAACCAGAGAGAAGGTATTGTGTTGCTTTTAAGAATGGAACCTGTGGCGCTAGCTTACCTGGGTTTGAACTTTGGATCTTCCATTTACTAATGTATACTTTGGGGCAAGTTCTTTAACCTCTGTGTTTATTAGTTTCCTTCTCTGTAAATGGGTGTGGTAGCAATAGTACCTACACCATCCGGTTGTTATGAGGAGTAAAGAACTTAATACTTGTGAAGAATTTATTATAGAAGCTAGCATATGGTAAGCATTTAATAACTGTTAATAATTATTAGTGTTGATATTATTATTATTACCACCTTTCTATGGATGTGTTTCGTCTTGAGAGTTGTTAATATCAAAAGTCAGTAGTGCTTAAAAGGTTTCCTGTGATTTGGCCTTTGTTTTTCTAGTTTGATCTCCTACTCTCTTTTCACCTCTCCTAACTTCAAGTCATACTAAAATACTCATTCTCTATTATTTTGTCATTCAAGCTGTCATTTAAAGCTCTTTAAATATTAGAGCCAATTTTTTAATTACTGATTTAATTTGGTTTTATGCTGAAAACTCAAGACCTGTATGCATGAGGCATATACAATCACTGAGATATGTTTTTCAACATGTTTTTCCTTTCACTGTCTTAGTTTGTGGGGGTTATTTTTATTTCTAATAATAATTTATTATTAAGATATCCCTAGATTATACTGCAAATAGACTTTTTTTTTCTGTAGAGTTTTTCTCTACATTAACATAACTAAACTGAACATTTCATTTAGTTTGATATATTATAATATCTAAATGTTGTCACTTCCTTATCTGGTTGCAAGACGTTATTTATTGACTACCTGCTAGGTTTTGTAAAGTAGAACATACAATTTATTATCTTCACTGAACATTTGAGTATGGTCACTTTCTCTATTCCTCACAGTAAAGGCTCAAGTTAGGTTTTATAACTTCCATTTCATAGGTGAGTAAACTTGTCTGAGTAAGTGACAGAGAGGAGCATTGGATCTAGAGCAATTCTTTGATGAACATACTCTTTGTACCACATAGGTTGCCTTAATTTACAGTACTTTTGATGTCTTCATTCAACCAACCAACTTCGTTCAACTTATCTCTAAGTAGACTTTCCAAAAGAAAGACAATCCAAATGAATATTTGAAAGAAAAGAGGAATGGTACTTACTGATAGAAAAATTTTTATTGATGTGAAAATAGTAAACTATCATGAAAAATATAACTTAACCTATCAAGATGTGATTTTGTCCTCTCCAAAAATTAGAAAAATAACTGCAGTCATTGTTTGAGTCAAAGCAGTTTTGTAGCATTTCCTTGATTAGTTACGTAAAAAAGTAGAGCTGAACTTACTCTCATTTTTATGCAAATTAATCTGTTACCATTTTACCATGCTTAATATTAACATATATGTATGTACTTATGACACATCCAAAGGGATCAGACTGTTCTTCTTCTACAGTGAAATTATTATTAGTTTTTGTTCTCAGTACTTTATAATATAAATTATGTTTTAGTTTCAGAAAGAACTGCAGTTTCAGTGTATATTAATCTAGGTAAGAGGCACTATGGTGTCTTATAAATATTAACAGTTTATTCTGAAATTGTAAGTTTGAGTTTATTGTGATTTTTAAACTTCTTGTGACTTATAAATTATATATCTATTCAATCTCATGCTGGGCAATATTTTAAAGTTTCAAAAATAAAATATGCTTTCTATGGGGGCACCTGTTTTGTGAAAATGAATACAACAGAGTTATTATCCTTTGGATTTTTAAAACATATTGGCTGATTCTTATGATTATTCATCATGACTCCAGAAGAGAAAAATGAAACTTAAATCACTTCTATTTCTGTAGTATAAGAGCAAAAAGTAAGTGGGAAACAGCTATGAAGGGGGAGGGATTGGTGGCAAGATCACTGTGTAGAACACTAATTCTTTAACCTTGTCAGAATGAGAAGAAGATGCTTTATGCAACCAGCCGTTAAATTCCTTAGGGGAGAGGATAGCGAACTAAAATCTTCCATGTGTCAGAGTAAGTGGCAATAAAAAAAAAAAAAAAAAAAAAAAAGGAAGCCAGCTCAAGAGCCATGCTTATGGCTGGAGCATTAAATTTGCCTTTGTACTGTCTTGATTGAAATGCAGTTCTCAAATCTGGGTCATGTGTATTATCTGAATACACACATTTGTGTTTTCAAATCAAATAGTATTGCATGATTCAGTGTAGTTTAGGATAAACTTCAACAAGTTTTAAATCATATAATAATTTGAATTTATATATATATTTATATACATATATAAATATATATGTATATGAACATAAATATGTGTGTGTGTGTGTGTATTTATGTTCAGAGTTTTGTAGGCGGAAATTCAGAATTTTGTAGGAGGAAATACAGATCAATTAAGGAGAATATATTTATATATATACACACACACACATATTTATGTTCATATACATATATGTTTATATACATATACATAAAACACAAGATTACTAAGCGACCCAAGCAATCAGCTCCAGAACATAATTTGTGGTTAATCTAGTGTCAGTATTGTGTTGGCACAATTTGACACCATAGTGGGGGTTTCATTTTGTTTTACAACATGAGTATTTGTCTGACAATAAGAAGTTAGAACTACTTGGTGTATTTCATATGTACATGTGTGGATTGTAACCCTGGATAAATTTTATTATGGATATATTGAGATTAGAAGTAACAAAAGTAGCTAATCAGCTATTTAACAGCATTTGAAAAATACAAACTATCAGGCTGACCAGAGATGACTCAGTAAAGCAAGAGAGCAAGAGATAGGTTGAGAGAAGGAAAAAAAAAATTAAGAATAAAGGTAATTGATAAAATAAATTTTGCATATGATAACCTGAAATCATAAAACCGATTATCTAGAAAACTGGTGATTAATTTTAACTAAAACTATTTCTCACCTTATGAAAAATTAACCCAAAGAATCTTTTAATGATTTCTTAAATGTTTTCACAAAGCATTACCTACTTCACAGAGCCTTGGGGCAAAGTAACCTCTAACTGAAGAATTTGAACCTAGAGCTAAAGGAAGTTCAATTAAAAAGAAAAAAAAGAACTAAAGTAATTCTGAAATTAAATCCGGGAAGAAAGAACCTTAAGATTTCCCCAGTGACTTCCATATATCATTGACCAAATCTATTTTTCTTAGTTCTAAATAGTAATGCAACATTTGGCCTACTAACCTCAGTTGCAAAAATTGCCCAGAAATTAACATAAAATAAGGACATTAAAAATTCAGAATTTTGTAGGAGGAAATACAGATCAATTAAGGAGAATCGGGACATTTAAACTGTTTTAGAAATGGAGCAATGTACACTACATCATCTAATGTTAGAGTAGAAATTTTACAAAAATTTGGCTTTAGAAAATTTGTGCTGGAGTCATTATGAAATTTATGGAAACTTATGAAAGTCATATATTTAGAGAGGTAAGGTCAGTTCTGAGACAGAACTGTATCAGAAATTATATTGTTGATGAAGGCTCAATTTCAAAGTTGTTAAATTGCTTTAAAACTCTTAATTTTCCCTCCCCATCTTTATACCCCATCTAGATACCACCTCTGCTCTCCTTGCTTTCCTTCTTGCCATCTCCATGTAAAAATCACATGTGCGGCACATATTTTAATCTGTCTTTGCTCGTGGGGCAAATGGGGTAACAAATTTCTTTAAAGTAGTTTCATAGCAGTGTTTCTACTTTAAGAATAAATATTATGCATCGTTTATAACCTTCTGGCAACTCAATTTGATAAATCTTCTATCAGAGATGTTGGATATGCAGTGACTGATTAAAAAATATATATTAAAATTTAAATAGCACCATTTCATTACTGAGAAAAATTTGAGGCAGATATAGATGACAAAATATTTGTGAAGGAAATACAGAACAGAATAAAGAATACTTATTGACACATCATACTCAATGGATATGAAACTGTATTGATCTTTTATCATGTGTTCAATTTCAATAGTCGTTGCTTTTTGTAAAGAAATAAATGATATTTAAGTGTTCATGACATTTGGACTATCAAGTAAATATTTTCTTCTGGTAATTATGACTCTTTAGAAGTATAAATGAAATAATTCGTAGAAGCATATTTTCTCTTTTTGCATTGATTTGCAAGAGTAAGTGTAGTATTGTTTATGCAAAACAAATGAAGGTAAGATCAAAGAAAATTAATTAAATATGCATTTAATGTTCATTTAAAAATTTAATTATGCATATCTGTAGATGTCGAAACTAAGTAATTAATCATTGCATAAACAGGACAAAAAAGTTATGAAATCATTAGCACAGAGTATCATTATTGTTTGAATCTTATATATATATATATATATTTTTTTTCTTTTTCCTTCAAAATAGCATAATTGAATGGTTTAGATACTTGGAAATGTGTCATTGAACCAATGAATGGCTAGAAATAACCTGCATTAGAAATAATTCAAATATGGCCTAAAGTAAAGGTTCCAAAACCTAGCTAAATATTATAAACCCCAGGAAAGCTTTTTAAAAACATAGGTGCCCAGGCTTTCTCCTTGGAAATTTTGCAGTAAGAGGTGGGAATTGAACATTCTTAAGTGGGATTCAATAAGCATTCTGTTTCTGTTATTTTTTTCCTACTGTACCTCCATCACATTTGTCTGCCTACCAGTATTGTTTTACATAAATATTTCTTTAATTGAGCTCTATTGCCATACTCTCAAGAGGCTGCAGGTTCTCTAGGTTTTTGAATTTCATGATTAAATTTTGATGGTAACTTACTATATGATTCCATTTATATGAAATGTTCAAATTCATAGAGACTGAAAAAAGCAAATTCATAGAGACTGAAAGTAATTAGCGGTTGCCAGGAGCTGAGGGAACAGGGGAAATGGAAGAAACTTAGCAGGTATAGAATTTCTTTTTGAGGTGATGAAATATTCTGGAATAGAGAGTGGTGATGGTTGCACAGCCCTAAGATATCCTAAAATCCACTGAATAATATACTGTAAAAAGGTAAATTTTATGATACGTGAATTATGTAACTCAAATTTAAAAAGCCATGATACAAAAATAATTTTTGATGATGACATAAATTTGATATTAACATGTTCTGGATTATGTAGGTTACTGCTAAATAATCTAACATTATCTGCATTTTTCAGTGTCGACTTGTAGTACTTTATAATCAGAAAGAAATGAAAAATTTAAAAGAGGATATAATGTACAAAGAATATAATTAGACAAATAAAAGCAAAATAGGTTGCAGAGTTTTTCAAATAAAGTCATAGGAATATTGACTCTTTACAGTACTTACAGTAAATAAACATGGCAAATTCAAAGATTGTACAACATACAGTCCGCACCATACTCATGTTGTGCTTAGCAATTTGGTTTCCACAAAACAATGTCATCCTTGAAATTAAATTGGTACTGTACATGTCATCCATATCAAGGTAATCTTTTATTCATGTGGGATCATTTCCTTTACGGAAATTTTCCTTTCTTGGTTGCTGTGATAGATTGTCTCACTTTTGGATCTAACCACCCCCTTTTGTATCTCATTTATACTTGTAATTTTTTTTTCTTTTAAATGTATTCATGAGTCAAAACTATAAAGAGACATTAAAAATAATCTCAGATCACCTTTGTTTATGTTGTTATTAATCACCCAGGGATTTTCTTAAAAATTTTATTACATGACTTTAAAGTGAAGCTTCACGTGAGGCAGATGTAGCAGATCACAGATTCTAGAGTTTTTCACACATCTCTCAACCCTATAATTGTTTCTTTTTCTGAATTATTTTTAGGTGAAAACTATTAATTGGAAAAGTGATTTTTGGTGTTAGTAATGATTTCAATTTCTTTAAGTATACCTCACACAGTATGTGGAAGGGCAAGAATTGAATTAAAAGCAAATGTGGTTGTTGAGTACTATTAATAAAACAAAATAGTATCCAAAATATTAACAAAATATTAAAAAGTAAAAGTCCCAGGGTTGGGGGAATCCTTGTAATCTTGCAGTAAGAGCGCGTCTTCTTTAATTGCTGGTTAATAACTAAAGTCCGCTTACTTGTGTGTTTACTATGTGTCCAGATTTGTGCTAAATGCCTTATATGTGTTATATGAATTCTATGTACAGTTTCACTTTACAAGAAAGGAAAACTGAGGCTTAGAGAATTTAACTGACTTGACCATGGTAAAATAAAAAAAACTACAACCAAAAGTGATAAATGGCTGGACCTAAATAAAATAATGTGTTTCCAGTTTCTGGAATATGTAAATATGTAAATTTGTGAATATGTAAATTCACTCAAGTCATCTACCTCTGGAGCTTGCTTTAGTAAACATCATATAATACTCCCAGATGCCATGTAGCCTTTATATTCTTATTCTTGTTCTTGTTCATTCTTATTCTTACTCTTATTCATATTCTTTTATTCTTATTCTTATTCTGAAGGGTGTGTAGTTTCTCCATATTTTAAATTTTGTAATTAAATTTTGAAGATACTTACTATATGATTCCATTGAAGTGTCCAGAATAAGCAAGTTCACAGAGACAGAGAGTAGATTAGTAGTTGTCAGGGGTTGGGGTGTGTGGGGGGGGGGGGGAGGGAAGAGCACATCTTACTGTGTTAATTTGGTATCAGTAACAAAGTCATATTTAGTTTAATTTTATGTATAGGGTGAAATCTCTTGAAGAACTCTAACATGTCTTACTCCAAAAACTTGAGAGAAACATTTGAATGAGAAGTTAAGCTACTCAAGCACATGGTGAGGAGTATATGTTTTAAATGCAATAATTTTAATGATACACACAGATTACAAAATACAGACTATCGGTATGTTAGTGGGAATTATGTATGTTGATTATATATTGCTAAAATTAGTAAAATGATGATGAGATATGTATTCTTTTCAATAATAGCATGGCTGTAACGGTTAATCTAATTGCCTTATTTATGATAGTATTAGTTAAGTATTCATATTGTTCCCATGGTATTTGACAACAGAGCAATCTAGTTTAGAATTACTATAAATCTAATTTTTTTCCTTTATTTTTATTTTCATAAAGTAGCCTACAACTTTATAGCACTATTAATAATATTTGAAAGCATTTTTCCAGTTTTAAAAGGATGAATGATTCCTTCCCTTTGAAAACTGGATAATTGAAGATGTCTTTGGTGATCAGCTAACAGAAAGATAATAAGTTTATTTGGGAAAAACTTCTTGGATAATGAGAATTTTCACTTGTGACTGAGGTTTTCAATATGCTACTAAGTTGTATACAAATGCCTTATTTATTCTCTTTTGGAAGGCTGTTATTTCGAAGTTTTCCTTAAATAGTAGTCATTTGAATTTGAGGAAATGTAATCTTAATCTATTTTCATTTTGTTTCAAAATCAGATTATTTGATTTAAATATTTTATTTTAATCGATTGCCCATTATCTTCAGTTTTATTTTATAGGGTATATATAGTTCTGTTTCTACACTTTCCTTCCTCCTTTATTATTTTATTACCTTTTGTTTCTTAGCAATGAAATGATAAATTAATGTTTACTGCAAAACATTATCTCTGTTAACGTACCAGCATTAGCCATGGATCCATTTTCCTTTTCATCACGATAAGAAATGCACTGTTTGATAAGAAAATATATCTCAGACAAGCAGTTTGAGGTATTATGTTTTCTCGTTGGTATTATCTGTAGGCATTGCTTCCAAGGGAAGAACATTTGTCTTCTGTTGGCAAATTGTTTTTCTGCTCATTACCTTGCTTTCATTATGTCTTCATCTTAGCATTGTGCACAATATGTCTTGCTGTGTTTGTGATGGTTTTAGTACTCAGATGCAGCCTTTGACATGACAAGTGTTGGTGTACTGATAGGTAGAAATCTTCCACGAAATGAGTGATGGATTAACAGAAATAACTGTGTTTATATAAGTAACATCATTGACTTATATATATAATATATATATTGAGTCAAGATTTATCATGCACTCTTTGAGCACAAATCAATGCAAAATTATTTGGGGAATGGGGTGAGCAAACGAAAATCTGACTTCAAGTAGTTTATAATCTATACTCTAATCGTATCCTCTGATCTTTCATAGAATCTTCTGATTCTATGAAAATGTGGCTATGTAGTTGTAGAGCTAGAATAAATTCTTTCCAAAAATTACCTTAAGTATTTTTCTCACTTCAAACATCAACAAATTCAGATCATCTCCAAAATACAAATCATCTTTCAGGGAAGACGCCACAATTTATGTTTTTACCTATTACATATCTACCTTTGGAAGACTTCCACAGTACTAGACACTGAGATAAGCTTTTTAAGTGCTGAATATTAATTCTCTCAATAAATCTACTAGCCTCACATTAAAAATAGGAAATAAAGACATTGCAGTGTTAAGGAACCCAGGTTTGTCTAGTCCTAGAGGCAGAGTTCTTAATCACTGTATTCAAATCATAAAACACTTCATGTATTACATAAATGTTTTCTTTTCATCTGCCAAACAAAATAAATTCCACAATTTATTAACAAAATTCTTTTTATTTCTCATTTTTCTCAGCTTTTGCTTTTCCTCTTATTTATGTAGTACAGTTTACTTTTAAATCTCTGAGGAAAACATATCTGTGAGTCAATTGCAAAAAATTATCTCCATCATATCTACCTGTAATATTTCTTGCTTCAATTCACCCTCTTCTTTCATGAACGTAACTTGCTCATGATGCATTTTTCAAAGGCACTACATTATACTTCAAAGTTTAATTGATTTTGTTGTTCCATTTTTAAAGTAGTTTCAGGCATTTTTATCCTCTCAATATAGAGTTCATTGTGGTTTTTTTTTCGCATTTTCTTTTTAAGGAGCTGCTCTCCATATGGCTTCAATTAACCTCTGTATTTACGGATAGGGTAATTTTATAGTGATTTTATATTAGGTCATCAATTAACAAGCAGACACTTGTACATTTCTAGGTTTCATGGGGGAAGAATGTAAATTAACTTTTTCATTCAGTAATTAGTCAAAGTCCACACAGAACTTGAATATCTTTAATATTTTATACCACATCTAAATGATACTTTTAATTTTACTGTGACTCAAAACATTTTCCTTCTCTATTTATACTCCTATGTCTAGAAAAGGCAGAATGCCATCTTGATTCATTGATGACAGCAGGACAGAAAAAAATAAGCATTCTTTAGAGTTGGGGTAACTTTGAGAGACTAGAATAAGGGACTGAACAAAGATTTGGAATAGAATGTTAATACATCTATGGGAAAAATTAATGCAAATTACATGAAACTGCTGTTCTATTGCAATATAGACCATTATACTTTTGAGTGTGTTTTGGGAACATTTTGTCCTATGCCCATGTATAAGTACATTTTTCTCTTTTCAGAAGGAGGTTTTAACAGACTAAAAAATAAAGATGAGGGAAAGAGATATATTAGACTTTAGAATGGAGCGGAAAAAAGTGCATTAATTATTGTTACTATGTATATTATTTACAGTACATTCCAGAATATATTCTTGTTACTTAATGTAAATGCCTTAAAATGTGACAAAAATGTGCAAAGTAACCTAAGTAAAAACTGAATATGGATTTCCAGTATTCAAGAATTTTCTGGCAAAAGTTAAAATTATATTTTTCCTATGGGCTTAGAAAAATACCAAGAGAAATCAAGACATCAACTTATTTGGGTTCAATTTCTTCCACCTGAATATGTAACACTGATGTTTTGAAATTTAATGTAGAAATATGCAAAATATGCAACTGACACAGATTTCAACAAGGGTAAATGAAATATTCACTAAGCTTTTCCTCATTCTGGAGAATTATCAAAATTCTGTGAGGGTGTATTTTGCAATAAAATTGGCATTTTATAGTTTATTTTGAACACATTTAATCCTTGTTAATCTAAGACAGATAGTTAATAAGGATAGGCTTTTGCAATGAGGTGTTTTCGATTGTTTTTGTGTTTTGTGTTTTGTTGTGTTTTTTTTGCCTGGATGAAATAAGACTCTGGCACTTTGACTATTTCACATGGAGTCTGCCTTTGTATTGCTCTTTCAGATCTCAGTTTCTCAGTAGGGACATTGTCAGTCATAGAACGAAGAAACAATGACATTAAAATTAAAAATTATTCACCCTATTCTACAATTTATCTGAACTCAGAATATCCCTACTTCATTGCTAGTATTGCACTTTGTCTTTAACCAAAATATGTGTCAGCTAGAAAAAGGAATGAAACTCCACCATAGGATTACAGTGTCTTAATATAAGAAGTTTATACAAAGACTAGCATTTCAAATTGTCATTTTGTTTGGCCCTCTGGCAGGTTTTACCCTCCCTTTAATGAGTACTACCCTTAAATATGCCTTACTTACACCATACTAAGATCCTGTGTGAGTGAGATGTACAAGTATGCCTCTTCTTTGTAAAGTGGCTATTGTGAACATGCACGTGGGAAAGGATAAAGACCTGGCACCTAAGTTCCAGATAGAGAACATAAGAAACTTGAGGCTCTAGAATTGATTTTGTTAAAACTATCTGTTCTTTACATGAACCACTGGGACTCATGTCTTGTACTTCTATTTGAAGTCCACTGATTCCAACAGTTTTTAAAGTAATACTGTTTCTTTTGGGGTTAAAAAAAATAGTTCAATCCCTTGTTATTCTCTGCTTTGAAGCCTGTTTTACTAGAATAGCATCTGGGAGTGTAAGGTAGAGAATAATGTAAGGTTTTATACCTCGGTGGCTTTGGGGGAACTGTTTCTTCCTCCTTCCCACCTTTCCTCTTTCCCTCCCTCCCTCCCTCCCTCTGTACTTATACATTGACTGATAGTTAATAGATTCTGAAGCTATATGCCTTGCCTACTCAAACAACTGTGCCCTCTGCAAGTGTCTGATACTAAAATCTGAAGAAAATGTAACTTGTGATCTCTTTTATATTATTTAGGCAAGGTTTGGATAAATGAAGCTTTAGCTATATTCAGAATCATTGGGTCTAAAAATTCAAATTAAGACCTCTTGAATCTTACAACCCAAATTATATTCTCACTGCCATTCATTCACCACATCAACATGTACTGAGCATCCACTCTGTTCAGGCACTGTGCTCAGTTTTAGGAAACATGAAGAAGTGTCCTCAATCCTGGATGAGCTCACAGACCGGAGTTTGGAAAAATGATAAGCAATATTTTGTAATACGATATGAAAAAAAAAAGTTGCAACTGAGACATGAACCAAATATCCTTGGAGCACCAGGGAGAAAATGACTCTCTCTTGGGGGTGTTGGAAAAGGTGACCTTTGAGCAGGGAAGGGACTTAAAACAATGAGAAAAGATCCATTTCAATTAGAGGCAGAAGATACCTTGCTGCTATACATATAGGACAATGTATCCCACCATTTCTTTTGTCTTCTATGTATAAGATTTTTAGGAAAACTTAGAAACAGAACTGCAATAGAGGCTTAACTTGTTAGTGCTAAAAGAGCTGAATGTGTTGTTGAAATGAAGAGCATCTGCTTCTAATAAAATATCCAGAGATTTTGGAAGATGTATTGCATTTAATGTATTTCCTAACATAATAGGGCTTATCATAGTTATCTCATTTTAAGACCCAAATAATGTACTATATTTTTCTTATTCTTTTAGTTTTATCATTGCCTCCTTCAATAAATAGATTTAAAAATAAATATCTGTCTTAGTCTGTTCGGGTTACTATAACAGAATACCATCAATTAGGTGGCTTACAAACAACAGGGATTTTTCAGTTCTGGAGGCTGGGGGGAGTGGAGATCAAAGGGCAGGTAGATTTGGTGTCTGATGAGGACTTGCTTTCTGATTCACAGATGACTGTCTTTTCATTATAACCTCACATGGAAGCGGGTAGGGAGCTCTTTAGAGTCTATTTTATAAGGGCACTAATCCCACCCATGAGGGCTCCACCCTCATGACCAAATCACTTCCCAAAGGCCCCACCTCCACACATCATCACTATAGGGATTTGCTTCAACATATGATTTCGGGGGATACGATCATGTGGTTTGTCGCAATATCTACCCAGGGTTTCTTAATTCTGGTACTATTAACATTTCAAGTCAGTGAGCCTTTGTTATATAGGGGCTGTCCTGTGTGCTGTAGGATGTTTAGCAGCATCTCTGGCCTTTACTTACTACTAGATGACAGTAGAGCCCCATGGTGACAACTAAACATGACTTTAGATATTACCAAGTGTCCCCTGGGGGGCAAAATTTCCTCAGTTGAGAATTAGTGATTTAATTTAATTCTTCTGTTTTGAAGTCCTCTTTGTTTTTCATTTTTTTAAAGTCAGATATTATCCTAGTATCATTCTTGTCATTTAGCATAATATTATTATTACTATCATTATTATTTTGTGTCTGATCACTAACATTCTTGTTTTCTAAGCAGAGAGGTGTTATCCTTGATCACACCCAGAATTTTCTTAGGCAAGTAAGTCTAGCATGATATAGATCACTGTTTTCCTCCCTCAGAGAAATTGATACATTAGATGATTTTAAATAGAATCATAGGCAAAGCATAGGCCCAAGGTGTATTGCTACCCTTGCCTATCCAGGGTCAGGCTTCTTATATATACTTTTACAACAGAACAGAATTCAGCTTGAAACTCCTTTGTGAGTCTATAGGTTATAATACATTTTTCTGGCTGGCCAGAAGTGGGAGAGGGAGAAGAAGAACAGTAAGAAAATGGATGGTAGGAACCACCCATCCTATTTTAACCTGAACTAGCTGTGAGTGCCTGCTACTCCCATGTAATACACATAGCGAATCATGAGAAAATGAAAAGCAAACAAACAAACAGTTATTGTTCAGATAATTCTCTGAGATACTTCCCAACTTAAAACTAGGGGCAAGCAGGGCAAGATATTACTAAGAACAAAAATAAAACCGCATATTTACCACTTCAGTACTACTTAGTGATATGAGGGGAAAACACCTCTTTGCTTACCCTCTGCACTCTTAAGGTTTCTTCATTAAATTGTCAAAAGTTCCAATGAGCATTACAGAAATCGAGTTTCCTATTTCTGAGCAAAAAGGGGAACGATGAATGCATGATAAATGAACAATGACGCTTTAAAGAAAATTAAGTTCAGTGATAACATTATAAAATGCAGGATACTCAGATAACAGAAAGGAATCATTCTAAAATCTGTTTCATTTTTTCTAGTTTAGTAATTTATGTCTGTGGGAACACATGGAAAACATTTTAAACTAGTTCTCTTTTTAAAGAAAAACCATCAGAAATTGCTAATTAAAATGTACAGTATTGCCAAAGAATGCTAGTTTGGACTTCTATTATAGAATCTCCTTTTTAACATTGGTGACAACATGGATGGATCTTGAGAGAGTAATGCTGAGCGAAACAAGTCAGACAGAAAAAGCAGAGAACCATGTGATTTCACTGATAGGTGGTATATAAACCAAAAACAACAAAAGAACAAGACAAACAAATGAGAAACAGAAACTCATAGACACAGACAATAGTTTAGTGGTTGCCAGAGGGTAAGGGGGGCGGGGGGTGGGGGGTGGGAGATGAGGGTAAGGGGGATCGAATATATGGTGATGGAAGGAGAACTGACTCTGGGTGATGAACACACAATGGGATTTATAGATGATGTAATACAGAATTGTACACCTGAAATCTATGTAATTTTACTAACAATTGTCACCTCAATAAATTTAATTAAAAAAAAAAAAGAATCTCCTTTTTAACATCTATTAAACACAGTTCTGCTTAGGCGCTGGGCAAAAAAAGCTGCACAGGCACTTTTGGTCTTCTACGAGGTTCTAATGTAAGACACTGAAAAGTTAAATATGGATATCTTGTATAAGTGGTAAAAGAATCAGCAGAGGGATAATTTTTTTAAATACCCCAACATTTAAATTAATTTGATAATTAATAAGATAAATAGAATGTAAAGAAGGCGGCTTTTCTGCAGCTGTTTGGAGGACAAAATCTTGTTGCACTTACATAATGATGAAATTCTAGGCATAGGGGCTGTACCAAGACTAGAGTAAAAACTAGTAAGGTAGTGGAGCTTAGCAATAGATCTGATTTTTATTTCATTTGTAATCAAAGTATGCATGCACATATTTTAATGAGTTATGTAATGCTTCAAGACTTATGAGGACAAAAGAAGTCACTCCCTGTCTCTTCCTACTTTCCTTCCACATAGTATCCCATTCTCCAGAAAAAATAAAGAAAAAATTGCTATTCATAGTGATTTTTTTCTTGGGTTTAACTCCATAATTCCATATGCTATACTAATGTTTCTATTTCTTAATTTGTAGATTTTTGTCATAATTTATTGACTTATGATAGATGAGTGTGCTAGGTCTCATGTGACACCCAATTAGACATCCAATTAGTTCAATTAGATAAAGGTGGAAATTGCTGGGTGCGTTTCTAATGAAGCTTCCCTAAAAAGCTGGTGAGTCAGCTGGCAGGCACTGCTTATATTTCCCTCTACATCCTTTCTCCTTCTGAGAAGAAGGATATGGTGACTGAAATTGTTGCACCCTTCTTGTGATCATGAAATGACACCCAGGAAGGGCGAGGTGGTAGGCAGAATAATAGCCCATAATAGTCCCCAAAGATGTCCGTGTCCTAATCCCTGGAACCTGTGAATATGTTGCTTAAATTACAAAAAGGACGTGGCAGCTGTGATTAAAGTTATGGATGTTGAGATGGGTGAATCAAGCTGGATTATCCAGATGAGTGCAAACAAATCACGTGATTCCTTAAAAGCAAACCATTTTTCCCAACTAAGGTCAGAAGGGATGTGATAATTTAAGAAGGATTAGAGACAAACCTTTTCCAAAAAATAAAAACAAGCTTTATTTATGTAGGACTTCTAACTTGGTAAAGGTGCAACGATATTTTTTTCCACAATTATCGTTCTAGAGACCTGGTGATCCCAATGTTCAAAAAGTTTATTTCAAAATTAATTACAAAAACAAACCCACACCGAAAACAAAACAGCTTTTAAGTTGGCTTGGAGTGTACAGCCATTGATTTTAGCCATTCTTTAAAAATAAGACCACCACACTTCCTTGGAAATCAGGTGAGATGGAGTCACCCACAAAAGGAAATATCTTTTAATTAGCAACCTATGTATGATGACTAAATTTGTGTCATCTTGACCACAGGGTGCCTAGATATATAGTCAAACATTCTGAGTGCTTCTGTGAGGGTGTTTTTGGATGAGTTTAGCATTTAACTTAATTCCCTTTTGCTCCACCAATAATTAGCTTTTCTGGCTCTGAAGATGAAGAAAGTGGCCAAGGGCCAAGGAATGCAGGTCATCTCTAGTAGCTGAGAATAGTAAGGAAACTCATCCTCTCCTAATGCCTCAGTAAGAAATGCAATCCCTCTGATACCTTGATTTTAGCTCAGTAAGACTCACGTTGGATATCTGAGCTACACAACTGTAAGATAATATATTTGTATTGTTTATGACACTTAGTTTGTAGTAATTTATTATGGTGAAAAGGAAAGTTAGTATAGAAGCCAACTATCAGAAAATGGGAGCAGATAAAATAGAAGGAATCTGGAACACTGATAATTCATGGAGCTCCGGATGACTACATTTAAATATTGTATGTGTGTTTGAGAGAGAAAAAATTAAATCTCTATCTTCTCTGTGTGTTGTTTTTCAGGTCTCTGTTGTCTTCTATCAGGATTCAAATCTTCATTAATACAATGAGGACTGAGTTCCCTTTTATACTCTTTTCCTTTCCATCATTCTCCAATTTGATGGTTCAATTTTTACTGAAATGAATATTCAGGATTGATGATTTTTGGTGAAATCAATATTCAGTGTTTATATATATAAATAATTCACTGCTGAGCCAAGAAATCTATATCTATGTTTCCCCCTCAATGGAAAATGTTTTCTTTTCAAGAAAAGAGCGTGTGTGTGTGTGTGTGTGTGTGTGTGTGTGTGTGTGTTTCTAAATAGTAAAACCTATCAGTTTGGCTATTGATTCTGCTTTTCTCTTCTTGGGGAACTCCTCCTGGAAGCTTCCATTGCCCCTTCCCATCCAGACTGGTTGTAGTATGGGACTGCTGGCCACCTGCTATTTTGATAATTCCTTTTGCCTATTTTCTGTGTTAGATCTTCTAATTCTTGAAGTCATGGTATATGTTTCCATTTATTTGTATCTTCTTTAATTTCTCTCTTCAAAGTCTTATAATTTTTGAGCACAGTTCTTTTATTTCCTGAGTTAAATTTACTTCCAAGGAGGGTTTTTTTGTTTGTTTGTTTTGCTTTCTTTTGTTTTTTAATGCAATTGTAAATGGGGTTGTTTTCTTAATTTCTCTTCCTGATTCATTATTGGTGTATAAAAATGTTTGTTTTCTCCTTTCGTTTGCTTGAAGAAGTCCTTTAAAGATTTCTTGTAATACTGGCTTGGTGTTAATACATTTCTTTAGCTTTTTCTTGTCTGTAAAACTTTTTGTCTCCAATTTTAAAGAATAGCCTTGTTGGGTAGAGTAATCTTGGTTGTAGCCCATTGTTTTTCATCACCTTGAATATTTCCTGACACTTCCTTTTGGCCTGCAAAGTTTCTGACGAGAAATCAGCTGATAGTCTTATGGGAGCTCCCTTGTAAGTAGCTAGTTGTGTTGTCCTTGCTGCTTTTATGATTCTCCCTTCATCTTCAACATTTTCCACTTTATTATAATGTGTCTTGCTGTGGGCCTGTTTGGCTTCATCTTGTTTGGGCCTCTCTTTACTTCCTGGGCTTGTATGTCTATTTCCTTTCACCAGATTAGGAAAGTTTTCAGTAATTATCTTCAAGTAGGTTCTCAATCATTAGCTCTCTCTCTTCTCCTTCTGATACTCCTATTTTGTGAATGTTGTTACACTTTCTGTTGTCCCAAACATCCCTTGAACTACCTCTATCATCCAGATGAGAACAATAAGGGGCTTAGAGAGGTTATGTATGGTTTAAGGTCACATGGACAATAGTAGCAGAATAGGAGTCAAATACATGTGGTATGATTTATAAAATTACATGCCTCTCTTCAGAGATGGCTGTATTTTAACTTCAGAAAGA
Organism: Rhinolophus sinicus; assembly: GCF_036562045.2. NCBI lineage: Eukaryota > Metazoa > Chordata > Mammalia > Chiroptera > Rhinolophidae > Rhinolophus > Rhinolophus sinicus. The sequence continues at coordinate 143,709,032 of NC_133753.1, forward strand.
GATTAAAAAATTGAAGTGGATATTGAGGTATAGTTTCTAATAACAATCTGTAATCAAAAAACATTTCTTAGAACTGCAATAGGACACAGTAAAATATTGATAAGGTCCTAATTTGTGCTTTCTTTCTTTCTTTTTTAATCTCTTCATTTTATCCCAGAGTTTAAATATAGCAGAGTGGGTTTAGGATATTAGGAAATATAGTCTCCTCTAAAACTTCTGTAAATCACAATTAAATATTTAAGATGTAAATAGAATTATGCTTATAGCATTTTATTTACAATATATTATTTATGAGGATTAACAGTCTTATATAGAAATTTGCATATCTAATTTTTCTTGTGAATTTTTTTTTTTCTCAAATGACAAGTAATTTTAGAGAATGTTATCTTTTTAAGTTACTTTAAATCATCCTTCAAGGACTTATTGAAACAGATTGTAAAACCTTAAATTAAAATAGAACACAACTAGAATCTACTATTAAAGTATTTGCGTTTTAAACTTGAGTAGACATAAATTCATTTTGAAAAGAACGTTTATATTTAAATGCAGAGCAAACATGAATGACTTGACTTTAACTGACAATTTGGTTTTATCATTTACTATTCCACAAAAAGTTAGAATGACTCTCTGAGGTTAAATTTTCTGTGTGTAATGATAGTTTAATTCAATTTTTAATATAGATATGCATTCATACATGAACTTCAGTTGTTTTATTCATTATTGTTAAAGTTTAAATCTATAAGTAGATATGTTTGTGGGGGTGTGTGTGTGTGTGTGTGTGTAATGGTAGTCCATAATTTTCCTGGTAAAACCAACATTTTGTTAGAAACGTATTTATATTAATATTTCATTGCTATATATCACTGCTTTTTATGTAAGTTTTTGAACTCTTACTAGGAATCACCCAATATTTTCTACCAGTCTCTCATATATTTCGAAACAGCCTGTACTTCTTCTACCATATTCTTCATTTCTCTTACTTTTCTTGGTGGATACTGACCATCAAGTTACTTTAGGCAACATCTTTAAAATACATTAAAATTAAGCTAATTCAGAAATTAAAAAAAAATGATATTAGTTATGTAAATGTACCAGTTATGAACTTAGTCACAGTGGATTTTCTGCTATGTGATCCTGGAAATTCATCCTGTAAATATTTCTCTTTTGCCAGCTGTCATGAGTCTATCTAAAATTTGTCAGTAAAGTACACTGGAGAGATGCTGGAGGATAAAAGGAATTTCTTTGTGGGGTCAGGTGGATTTCTAGAGGCAGGTTTCTGGAGTGCATATGGTTTCTGCAGTGTCCCGCTCTTGCAACACAGCTAGCTTCTTGCATCACAGCAATAGGCTATTACAAAGTCTAGATGTACAGTCAGATGGACTGCTGGCTCCTCTGAATGGCTTATCCCAGTACCCACTCAGGAAGCTTGGTAGCCTCAGTGAATGTCTCCACCACCCAGAGTTACAGCTACTTACTTTCCAATGATATATGGGTCTCATGACTTACAAATGACCAAGATGGGGAAGGAACTCTTCCATATGGGTTCCTTTCCTTGGATACTCTGTCTCAGTCCTAGAGGTAGTAGCTATACTATACCCTACATCTTCCACTCTTATGTTCTTTAGAGTTGTTTACTCCTTCCTAGTAAATACTGTTTCTTCAATTTCCTGTTATAGTTAGTAATTCTTCACATTAAACTTCCCTGTTTCAATTATTGTATGTTTTCTTTCCCTGGTTGGACTCAATATAACCAATAACAAACAGTTATGTATACTATGCCCTCAGTGAAACTGAATATTCTTCAGTGCACACTGTTGAAGAGGTGTCTGTATGTATGATATGCCTGGGATATCTGTAGAGTAGATAGACACCCAGGAACCCACCAAGACAAGCAGTTATTTATAACACAACTTCTTCAGAATACTTAGTTCACTGTGACATTGAAACAGCAAATAGGGTGTTTCAATGGAAATAATTTAATTAGCGGAGGTAAGTGGCTTGGGCAAAGAATTGGATGCAAATCTGAAAACAAGACAGTTTTAAACATATAAACACGGCAAGTTTCAAGTTAATGCTATTTTTACATTGAAATAAATAAATTTAATACATGAATGTGCAAGAGAAGTAGTCATTCCCGTGTAATTTTATATTCTTGTCATAAGTAATGCATGAGTCCATTGCAGACTTAAAAGTTTAAAACAGAATACATATTGACTTCAAAGTACTTGACTTCAGATATTCCCACTCTAAAAATGCCTATGAAGTTGGGAATCAATGGGATCCTAAGTAGGAGACAGTTAATACTAATCAAGGGAATGACTCCATCATCTATGCATTCCTAACAGCTACCATGTTTTCCTGAAAATAAGACCTAGCTGGACAATCAGCTTTAATGTGTCTTTTGGAGAAAAAATTAATATAAGACCCAGTATTATATTATATTATATTATATTATATTATATTATATTATATTATTATATTATATTATATTATATTATATTATATTATATTATATTATATTATATTATATTATATTATATTACCTGATCTTATATTACAGTAAAATAAGACTGGATCTTATATTAGTTCTTGCTTCAAAAGACACATTAGAGCTGATGGTCCGGCTAGGTCTTATTTTCAGGGAACACGGTATATGGGGCTAGGATTTTACTTTCCTCTTTATAAAATAAAAAGTAAAAGAGTTCACAATGTGAGAAAGAGATTAGAACTATAAATTTATGTTCCTGTTGTAGGTAACTAATCTTTTTTTAAGGTTTATAATAATTTTATTTTTATTTATTTTTTATTAGTTTCAGGGGTACAAAACAACATATGATTAGACAGACATTTACACCCCTCACAAAGTTATAACCCCACCAAGTCTACCACTCATCTGACATCGCACATAGCTATTACAATACCATTGACCATATTCCTTATGCTATACTCATCCCGTGAGTGTGTGTGTGTGTGTACACATATATATTTAATTATAGTTGACATTCAATATTATTTTATATTAGTTTCAGGTGTACAGCGCAATGTTTCGGCTTTATATAATCTATGATCACCCCAATAAGTATAGTACCCATTTGACAAAATACATAGTTTTTACAACATTATTGACTATATTCCCCATACTGCAATCACATCCCTGTGACTATTTTGTGACTATCAATTTGTACTTCCCAGTCCCTTCACCTTTCTCACTCATCCTCCAACCCCTCCTGTCTAGCAATCATCAGTTTATTCTCTGTATCTATGAGGCTATTCATAGGAAACTAATCTTGGCTCATACAGCCTGAATTGTAGGTGGTACTGTTAGGTAGTAGCTGCTTTCACCCTTTTCTGGCAACATGAAGAGGGTTACCTTACAGCTGCCAAAGCGTTTGTTCCCCTGCGCTTTTCCCAGGGTGTCACAAGGGAGTGCTTCAGCAAACTGAGACTCATGGAATCATGTTGGTCCCTCCTCTTCAATGGATGGTGACTCCATCCCCTGGGTTTACGCAGATGTGAAGGCACAGTACGTGCTGGAGCACAATGGGGACTTTCGGAAAGACAGCCAGCAGGCACATAATTCCCAGATCTTGAGATTAACATCCTCAATTGTTAACCAATAAAAGCTTTGTGTTGGCCTATTCCGGGCTCAGTCCTTGAGGCTTGAGTCCCTTGGCCCTGCTTGCACTCTATTCTTGACTACTGTCTGTCTTAACCCTGTGTTGCCCTTCTTGCTTCCCACAGCTCTTGTCGTGAAGGATGTGACAGAAGAGAATGGAAGAGATGATAAAAGCTTTGTTTCTAAACACTGGAAAACATTTATTAATTTTATAACATTGGAAAGTCGCCATTATTATTGCAAGTCACCTCTTGAATTGCTATCAGTGAGTCAAATTCTTACCATATCTCTCTCTAACATTGGCTTTCAAAAGAAACAATGGCATTCAAGTAAATACTAAGAAAATTACTGCCTTCTATATTGTCATTAAAGTAGAAGCAGAAAGAAATATTACACCAGAAGCTAAAAGATGTGGGGTTTTGTCCCTTGTCCTCCAAATTCCCCATCAATCCCTCCCCCATACTATTTCTGCTCTGGACTCTAGGGCAAAGAAAGATAAAATTTGTAAGTCTTAATTTCCCTATTTGCAGATGATAATGACAATTTGCTTTGTCTCATGTCACAAAGTTGTTTTGAGGATCCATAAAGATAGTGAAAGTAAACATTTTAGAAATTGATAAATAACAATAAGTACAAACTATTTTTATAATGAGACCATGTTATAAAGCATGGTTATAAGGCATGCTTCCACGAAGTTAGTACAGACATATTGAGTAGTATTTGCATAAGGGCCTATCTGGCAATACTGGCTACTGTAGAGGTATGTTGGACATTATTATATAGTAGACAAAAGCACAAGATTTGAAATCAATCTAGTATAGATTAAAATCTACAATCTGTCCTTTACTAACTGAAATACTTTGGGCAAGGTAGTTAACCTCATTCACCTCTTTTTTTTTTTTGGTCATGTGTAAAATGAAATAATAATGTTAATTTACAGAGTTGTAAAATATAGATAAAATAAATATGCTAAGCACTTATCACACAGTATATAAGACATAGTAAATCCCCTATCACTGCTATCTCACTGTATAATAAATCAGTTACTTGTACCCAATACGTATACATATCTATCACAATTGTAAGCTTGAGAACAAGTAAGGACATTTCACAGCACATTCTGTGTGAATATATTATCAATTATAATAGATGCCATCTCTCTCTCTGTTTTTCTTTTCTTTTTTTTTTAATTGGTAAAATTGACATTACAATTTGAAAAGAAATATTTTAAAACTGAAAATAAAAGTAAGGTTTTGTTTATTTTTTATCAGAAAGTAAAAAATTCTCAAAAGCTCTGTTTTTGAAATTTAGTAATTAAAAAGCATGTGATTACTACTATCTCTTAAACTATTTTAAGTGAATTGATAATTGACTATTCCTAATTGGTGTTAATATTATTTAATGTGAGGTAATACTATTTAAATTTATGCAAATATGAACATCTGAATGCCAGTTACCATCCTTAAGTGATAGAAATTGGGGCTTGATGAGAAAATCTATTTGCTTTACATACTGAAAGAATGTTGGCTTTAAGGTAAAATTATGGAATTTCCATTAATATTTCAAGACAGAAAAAAACACACAAATAGGATTTCATTATTAAGGAAAATTCAAAGATAACTTTATGCTCTTCTTTTTCCACATATACACTGAATAATGAGTAGAAATCATGGTTTATGTCTCAATATAAACTGAATAGAAATAATTCACTGTTAATACAGAGTACTAGGATGAATTTCCAAAAGATTAGTTCACTTATTTATTCATCCTCTCAAACAAATATTTATTGAACATTTATTATATGAAACACTCAAGTTCTGCGTAATGAGAGAGACAGAGAGGAGAGAAGCAATTTTCCAACCCCTCCTCCACGGAGTTTCTGGCGAAAATTGGCATGTTTTCAACTGAGATTACGTCAAACATAAAGGTACAGTTATGTAAAGATGAACAGCTTTAAGAAAACATGATTTCAATATAGAAATAAAAAAGATATACAAATATATTTAGTATGATATCAAATATTAAAAAGTAAAACAAAATGAAAAGGTTCTTGACCAAAAAAAAAATACACACACACACACACACACACACACACACATCTACAATACAACAGCAACAGTTTACTATTGAATACCTATGATCCACCCTGAACTAAACTGGAATAACCAATTTTGGAAAATCAATTAGGTTCCAAGAAACATTTTAAAAATTTGCTCTTGGCTACTCCACAAAATGCAAATCTCCTAATTGTTTTGTACTTTGCTCATTATGAATATTACTGTGTTAAATGGAAAATAAAAACAACTGAAATATTATAACATCAAAATAAGATTGTAATAAATGTATATTTAGCAAGTACTCCCCAGATAATTTTCTAGAGCTATCTTTTGGGAAGATGTTTTAATCAGTCATGAACCTGAGCAGTGTTCCAATTTGCAATGGAGTCTGACTATCTTAATGACATTTTCTATTAAGATAGAATTTTAAATATTATCATTAGTTTTCAAGGATGTATTAAAATCTGGCAAAATTCCAATAGCAATAATCTAAATTTGAATGAATAACAATGTAAAGTTTTGGAATGTATTACAGCTGTATATTTCCAGTCATATAAAATTACTGATAATATATTTGACAATAGTGATTGATACTGATCTTGAAGATAATTGAATGATTACCTTATGATGGTCTGAACTTCCAGTAGCGAACAGATCAACTCTCTGGCTTCTTGACATCTCCAAATCTATGTAGGAAATCAAAACTAGAAGTTAATGCTCTTTGGTAAGGCAACTAAAGTAGGAGCTAAGTTGTGTTCAGAAGTGTGTCAAGAGCAGATTTTGATGTCAAATGACAGTATTCCTATGAATCCAATGCTCTCTGATTACTTAATATGGTGACTTTGCCTACCACAAGGGTAACTGAAAGATTACAATCACATTTGGTAGGCATAGTTAAGTGTCAAAAAACACTCTTAGAATGACACATCTCAAATAAGACCAAAAGTATTAATAAAGGTAACTATAGGGCTGCATAAATAAGAAATCCACTATTCCAATGGATTGATTGATTGATTTTCTTTGATTTAACTGCAAGTTTGAATTACCCATATTACTCAGTTAATTGTAATTATCATTATTTATCCTTGCAAGATCCTTTTCTATTTTTTTATTCCTACTTATCCCCACACCCCAGTACCATTTTCTCTTTACTTATCCTACTTCCCGTAAACAATCTATTTTGTTTACTGTGTGCCTTTTTGTTTGTTATGTATCCTTCCCAAATGTTTACTGTAGCTTTGGGTATATGTACTATTTTAAATTTATATAAAAGGCATTAGTTATATATTTTTTTGTTAACCTCTTTTTAAATGGTCAAGGCTATGTTTATAAGATTTCTCCATTTTTTTTCTGGGTCTGTATTTAATCTATGGCTTTCTGATACTCCCTGCTATACAGATCCATTCCAGTTTGCCTACTTATCCTTCCATTGAATGACGTCAATATTGCTTCCAAATTTCACTACCAGAAATATCACTTCAGTGAACATCCTTGCACATATTTCCTTATTGACTTGTACGTGTATTTCTTTTAAAGTTGCTGGTTCATATGGTCTATGTGTCCTTAGTTTACATAAATGGTATCAGAGAGTTTTCCAGAATAGCTACATCAATCTATATTCTACCAGGGGATGTGGGCATAAAGGAATCATCATGAATCATTGGTGGAATGAAACTGCTTGTGGGATGTAGGTTTTTCAAATCTGTAAATGTGCTGCTCATAAAGTATACTACACTCTTGTTGATTTTTAGGAGTTGCTTGTATACTCTAGATATTAGGCCCTTGGTTGATAGTATATAATGCAAATATAATAACACTTGGGTAATATTATTTTCCATGATATTCTTGTTTGAAAAAAAAGTTTTTATGCAAATTGTGTCAATTTTTACACTTATGATTTAGCTTAAATAATTTTTTAAAGGAAATTCTTCATTGCCTTAGATAATAAAGTTACTGTCCTCTATTTTCTTTGATTTACCTTAAATTTTATCTTTCAGATTTAAATCTTAATTTATCCAGTTCTACATTTGTAGTGTTAAACAGGGGTAACATTTTGTTTTACTACATAGAGTTAACTTCTCCAAAATTAACTTACTAGATAATCTGTCCTCTCTGAATTGATGTATGAATCTAACTTTATCACATATTAAGATGCCACTTGTGTATGAATATTTCATTCAGTATGCCTGTTCTTGTACCATAATAGTACTGTTTTTATTTCTATAGTTTTATAATGTATCTTAATTTCTGGTACGGCAAAGTAGTATTTTATCACTCTTTATCAAGGTTGATTTAGTTATTTGTAGGACTTTATTTCTCCATATAAATTTTAAAATAAGATTATTAATACACTTTATCAAAATACTAGTTGGATATTTTAATATGGATTTCAATGACTTTGCAACACAATCCTGATTTCTAATGGAAGTAGCTGACATGTAAGATAGAATCCTTGCTTTCATAGATCAAAAATCAAATAAAATTCTACAATTTTTATAATTGATATAAATAGCAAATTTCTAAAGAAAAGTCTAGTAACATAATATAAGATATTCAACTTAATGATAAACCAAAACATATAAATAAGTATCACCCTGTAAAAAATTATTTTTTATTTCCATATTGGAAAAGATTCAAAGGATTGACCATACAGAGGAGAGTTTAAAGTGTTGTGAAATGGATGGACACTCTCAAGTGTGTTACTGGGATAATAGATAGAGTCAAAAATTCAGAAGAACATTTTGTTAACATAAAACATTTTAAAATGTTAATAATACTTAATCTATTATTTGTACTTTTTAAGAAGATATGATCAAAGAGCTATACGAAATGTATGTACAAGGGATGCTCATCACAAAGAAGATGGACAGTAATCTACAGGCCATCAATACATAATTGTGTAAATATATTAATAGTTTCATACAGATCACATAATGAGATATTATGTAACAATTTATTTGGCTAGTCATTTCAATACTCTATTTCTGCCCTGATAAATATTTTATCAAGCCTCTGTTCCATCATACACCATGTAACTATTTAAATAAAGTCACCAATGTGAATGTTTTATATGAAGTCATGTCTAAATTACTGGTTTATAAGAAGCAGGCTTCAAAGACTACATATAACGGTTTCCCAAATTTACATATATGTAATAGCTGAAATTACTAATTATTGGAATGTTATATCTAATTAATTTTTTTTTATTTTTAAGAATGTGTATTTTTAGCATTAGAAAATACAATAAAGCAATTTGATTCTGAAAATAGGAAATGCATTTATTAAAAAATAATTCACAAATTATTCTTTAAAAAATTCATGTTTCTTCTGTATTTACTATATATAAAGGAGTTCTCAAACAGTTTATTTTATTGAAACTGTTTAAAATATTTTTAAAAATTGTCTAAAAATCAGCAATATGTGTTACTTTTGCTGTATAAGTCATATATGGTAATTTCAAGAAGAATTGGAGATGATTCATATTACTGAAGAAGAAAATTACCATCGTAAAAAGGATCAAATCATTGGAATGCAATGTGATCACATATCCGTGTAATTAGTTACAGCAACTGGACATTTAAATTTAATTCAGTTTCCTGGTGATTAGGACTTAAAAAAAATATATATATATATATATAATTAAACATTCTTTGGAACCCAATCTTATGTGTTTACCATATAAGTCTTATCAAATGGAAAATGAGTAGCAAAATAAGCTCCGTTTTCACAAAATTTATTTTTGATGAAATAAACATTCATCATAAAAACTTTTCTTATAACAGTTAATTGAATTTAGTGAAAGTTTTGAGTTACAAATGAGACAGCATTTCCACAGGGAGATAAGACAATATACTCCAGTTACATTACCTTTTGATAATCTATCTTAATGTGGAAATAAAGCACAAGGAATCCAAATAAATTGATAGTTAACATGTCTCTTAAATTATTTCCCTTACATATTGAATATCTCAAGTGGGTTTTTGTTTAATGTGACAACAAAATTATTTTATGGTTGAATTCTCTGGCAGATGTTTGAGATGCTAATATTCTATAGTTCAATTTTTACTCATTAAAAGAGTTCTATGAAGATTATTATTTTAAAAAGGTCTTGTTATTTTTAGCACAGTTGCTGGTAACCTATTCTTTCTCTAGCTATCAAAATTAGAAAGAAGGAATGTTGTAAAGTGGAAAGAACTGACTGGCATTAGAATGGATTACATCCCTGGCTCTGCCATTTACCAGCTTAAGGATTCTCAATTTTCTCATCTATCAAATTAGTATAAAGATATGCTTGCAAATTTGCTGTAAGGATTAGATGCTGTAACCATTTATGGAAACTGTAGCTATTATTATCATGCCTACTTTATGATGCAAAAACCTTATCATCGCAAAGATTTGCATTGATTTACGTTTTCTTGGCAAAGAAATGTGATCACCATAACAACGACTACTATTTGACTACCCAATATTCATTTTCTCCGTATTTATTATCAAAAAACTTTGATTGTATTTGGAATGCCAACGGGCTCAAGCTCACACATTTTCTCACTTCTCTTGAAGTTAGGGATAGTCTCGTGAATCCTAGCTTTGGCTAATTATATGGATGTGTAAGATGTTAGTTTAAACTTCTGGAAAACTTTTTAGCAGGGTTCTGTTACATGTGGATAAACACAATATCTAATTGACACCAAATTTCATTAATTATAGTGTAATTTTATAAGTAACAAAAACATATACTCTGGAATACAGCGGGATGAGATCGGGAGACAAGATCTACTTACTGCAGTGTGGGAGCAAGCATATTGACTCCTGACACGCAGCAATGAAATATTTGGTCAAATTTTTTCTTTTTTTTAACTAAATTTATTGGGGTGACATTGTTTTATAAAGTTAAATAGGTTTCAAGTGTATAATTCTATAATACATCATCTGTATATTGCATTGTGTGTTCATCATCCAAAGTCAAATCTCCTTCCATCACTATGTATTTGATTTCCTCTTACCCTTTTATACTCCCTATCTCCCCCCCTTTCCTGCTGGTAACCACCAAACTGTTGTCTGCATCTATGAGTTTTTGTTTGTTTGTTTGTCTTGTTCATTTTGTTGCTTTCTATTTTATATAACACATATGAGTGAAAGAAACCATATGGTTCTTTACTTTTTTCATTTGACTTATTTTGCTTAGCATGGTATTCTCAAGGTCTTTCCATGTTGTCACAAACTTTTCCACTTGGGATGAAGAACATGCGATATTTTAGGTTATAAAGATAGAAGAAATGGAAGAAAAAAATCCAGAATATTAGGTACTTATTGCTGTTTTCTGGGTCTTGCAAGAAAAAAATAGAACTAGAAACGGAAGGAAATAATTCTGTCCTAAGATTTGCTCTCTACTTGTGATCCACAATCCAAATTGACTGAGAGTTCCATTATTTGTAGTTTCCAGGGTTAAAAAGACTACAAATTGCAGTGGTTATTATGGTGGTTTTGAAGCTGCAACCTCAATAGGAAGTCATAATTGTGTGAAACGCTTTTTCCAACTACTTTCCTTTAAGTGTTAGTCACTAAACAAGAGCAGGAGCCCACAACAAAAGGCCTATTGTTTCAAATTGCCTTAAGGCAGCTGCAGGCAAAGGCAAATTGCTTTAAGACCTTTAAAGTAAGGGCCAGGGGATGAAAAGCATAGAGTCCAGTAGAAAAAGAATGGAGTCTTCAGCCTTACAGATTTTACAGCGTTTCCCTGAAAATAAGACCTAGCTGGACCATCAGTTTCAATGTGTCTTTTGGACCAAATATTAATATAAGACCCGGTCTTATTTTAATATAATATAATACAATAGAATATAAATTAATATAAGACCGGGTCTCATATTATATTGTATAAGACTAGGTTTTATTTTAAAATAATGTAAGACCGGGTCTTATACAATATAATATAATTTAAGACCCGGTCTTATATTAATTTTTGCTCCAAAAGATGCATTGGAGCTGATGGTCCAACTAGGTCTTATTTTTGGGGAAACAGGGTATCTAAGATAAGATCTTTGACTGTGATTACATGCAATTTACCAGAAACATATAGTTCTTTCTTGCACAAGATAATAAATCCTCATTCTGGAGAACTCAGGCTTTTCACATGAAACAGATGTGGGCAGAACTGATGTATGTCATTACAGGGCAGAGCCAGCATGCGGTTCATAATCTCTCCTTTCCTTCTGCTTCAAGAACTATAATGCTCTAAAGAGACCCTAAGTCCTGGAATGAAGTGAGTGTGGAGTACAGCTGTGGCTGTCTGCAAACAGATGTGGTTGAAAATAGAAAGGTCCTTGTTATTGTCAAATCCAAAATCTGGGGATGCTTTATTAGTAACACAGCATATCCTAACCTGATTATACATAAAGCCTTATCCTCTTGATAAGCATATTTAGAAAATAGCAATTGACTTGCTGCTTCAATTATTATACGTGGACCTTCATTATGGAAACAAATTTTTACCATCCGAAAAGAGATACCATAAAGAAAGATACAAAAGGATGGGAGTAGGAAAGAACTGATAAAGGTCTCAACAAGGTGGAGTTATTTCCATAGCTTTTGAAGATTGGTACATATACTGAGAAAATACTAGATTCCACTAAGGAACTAGTAGTTAATTTTATGTGTCAACTTGGCTATGCTATAGTGCCAAACATCCACCTAGATGTTGCTATGAAGTTATTTTTTAGATGTGGTTCATATTTAAATGAGTAGACTTTGAATAGATTACCCTCCATAATGTAAGTGGACCTCATCCAATCAGTTAAAAGCCTTGAGAAAAAAGGGGTTCTTCCAAAAGGATGAAATTCTGCTTCCAGACCACCTTGGGAATCAAGACTGAAGAATTTCCAGCTTACCATCCTGACATATGTTTCTCTGGAGAACACTGCCAAATGCAAGCACCTTAAAATAACTCTTGGCCCCCAATCTCTAGGTCTTAAAATGTCAAGACATATATATTTCATATATCCTAGTCTAAAGTAATTCAAATCTATAGAGAAGTATAATTTAGAATGGGACATATAAGTAGGATAGTGAATATATACCCTTACTATACTATGCTATCTGGAACATAGTTCCTTCCACAAACTAGATGAAATCCAGATTTTTCAAACTAATGGTCTTTGTTTACCACTACTGTCACTGGAAATATATGATAAATGGGAAAAGGTCATTTCTAATGAATAAGAATGGAGTATGATACTGCATTTTTAAGAATAGACTTTAATTTTTAGAGCTGTTTTAGGTTCACAGCAAATTGAGCAGAAGGTACAGAAATTTCCCAGATCCCCCTGCCCCACACATGAGTAGATTCCCCCATTATCAACATTTCCCACCAGAGTGATACATTTCCTATAATAAGCACATCAGTATCACCCAGAGTCCATAGTTCACATTAGGGTTGTATATTGTATATTTTCTGGGTTTAAACAAAAGTATATTGACATATATGCACCATTAGAATATCATCCAGAGTAGTTTCACTGTCAAAATATTCTCTGTGCTCTGCCTATTTACCCCTCCCCAATACCTGGCAACCCCTGATCTTTTTATTTTCTCCATAGTTTTGTGTTTTTCAAGTTGAGAAAGGTATCATATTACTATGAAGTCTAACCAGAGTGAAGGACAGAGGGAGAAAATATTGGATAGAAGCATTATGGACAGACTTGCATTATGCGGAAGGTTTGGCAGGACTAATGTAGAGCCTTTAAACTAAAGTCAGACAACAAATAGCCTCATATTTCGCAGGAATGGTCTCTTAGTACCATGGGTTGGGGTGGCCTTAGTGCAAATACAGTGAAGAATTTCAAAGTGCAGTACCTACAGTTCTTGGTCAATTATGCTACCTGTAGTTGGAGGTCTGGGAATGAAACTCAAGGTAGACATTAATCTTAGAATATTTTAGTTAATAGATTTAAATCAGATGAAGAGCTTTATTATTTTTCACTTTATGAATCATTTTACTTGTTTTCTATTTTGTTTCCTTTTACTAATCCGTGGACTAATTAATAGTGGTCTATCCCTCAAAACAACACTTTTACACTTTTTCATTTCTTTTTCTTTTCAAAATTTTCTTTCCTTTTCTTATTGTCCTCTTTTTTAAGGTCAGCTATTCCTAAACATGGAATGGAATGGCAGAGAGAAATTGTGGATGGTGGTTACTTAGTCTTGGTCAGAGGACTGTTGAGCTCTTGGCAGAGATACGTTTCCCTGTAGGAAACGGACACTGACAATGACATATTCAACTGAACTTACCTCTGCACAAGTCAGTTGTTTCCTGACCATTTCACCATACCTAATATATTTTCCTCTACCACATCTTCACATAACAGTAAATCTTGAGCAGAAAATATTAATCTTAAGAAAAAGTATATAACTTGACTCTTGTATACATTGGATTTTTCTTTTTCATTGGAAGGCTATAAATAATTTTAAACCCTCTTATATTTTTAATGTGAGATGATTTGAAGGTATATAACAAAATATATATATAAAGAAATATTAGTGATATGTTCCTTGCTTTTTCTCTCTCTTATCTGTACATTTTCCATTGAATTGAATTTTATAAGATACAATTTCCATGATCTATAAGCTATAAAGGTTAAGTTTGATTACAATTCAGTAAAAGAAACTTACTTTTAATATCTTGAATCATAAAATATACAATTCTGTAGTTTAACAAATAAGCCCTTTATTGCTCATAGGAGATATTAGCAGCAGAGACCCTCGTATGCATTATGTGCAGGGTATTCTGATAAAAAGCATAATTTGAATTCTGTTGAAACAATTGTTTGAAATTAACAAGTGCTATGAACTGAATGTTGGAGTCTCCCCAAATTCATATGCTGAAACTCTAATCCCCAATATGATATCTGGAGGTGGAGCGTTTCGGAGGTAATTAGCGATAGATGAAGTCATGTGGTTAGGGACCTCATGATGAGATAAAGGCCCTTAATAAAAGAGGAGGAGACAGGGCATCTATCTGTGTGCATGAACCAAGAAAAAAAATATGTGAGGACATAATCAGGAAGAGGGCCCTCACCGACAATGCAACCATGCTAGAACCCTGATATTGGACTTCCAGCCTCTAGAATAATAAGAAACAAATGTTTGCTGTAAGCCATCCAGTGTATGTTACTTTGTTACAGTAGCCCAAATTGACTGAGATGACTGGTTAAATTCAAATCTATCTCATCCTTAATACAACCTTAAAAATAAACAACCAACATAAAATTTAATTTGATCTTTAAAATCTCTCCTTTCCTGTTTGGCCATCCTTCCTCAGTAAAGTGAATTATAATACTTTGAGGCAAATAATTATTTTATATATTCTAGATTTAATTGGATCTTCCTGGGCAGTTTCTAGTGTCAATAGTAAATACTTTGAAGCAAAACTCAGGATTTCATCATGTTCCAAAAAGAGATCGTTGAACTTTCAACAGCTTTTGTGTGTATTTGGGAAGAAAAATTATTTTGTATACTAGATTACATAACCTCACCCTCCATCTAAAGGTCTCAATCTCTTCCTAAATTCTATTTTCGCAGATACCTTATCTCCCTTGTCTTCCATTACTCAACTCCTTACATCTTCTCAACTATTCTAAACAATTCATCCATTTACATGCCACTGGGCTAAAAGACATCTCATCAATGATGTGAATCTACTCTTTTCATGAAGCAATACAGGATCTATTTTATTAAAACTAATAAAAACTCCCAGAAGTATGATTACCAGATTTAGCAAATAAAAACACAAGATGCCCAGTTAAATTTGAATTTCAGACAAATAACAATAATTTCAATATTTAGAACATACTTATACTTAACTGAGCCTCCTGTATTTTATCTGGTAACCTTACCTGAAGATATGATTCCAACACTAAAACACCAAAACATTAATGAAAGTTAAGTGTATTAGATTGGAATCCTAACTTCCTTCCATGTGTAAACTGTATGATAAACTGAATCTCAATAACCTCACCTATAAAGTAGGGATTAGGATAAAATTTACTCATTAGATTGCTCTGAGTAATACATGAGAAAATGCAAGTAAAATACTTTGCATACAATATTTACTTATATTTTTACTTGCTATATCATAAAAGCTTAATGCACTTTAGCTATTACTTTAGAAGTAAGGGTAGCATTAAACAGCTTGCTTACTTAATCCCAGACATTGCAAGTGGCCCAAATGAGCCATTATTTATTTTTATTTCCATCAGTGTAGTCTCCTTTAACCTAAGTTTGAGGAATGTCATTATCTGTTCAAATAATTTAGGAGTTACTAGGAGCCCAGTGACATTTCTTTACATTCTATAAAGCATTCTAACAATTTTCTAATTGTGTGGTCACTTGGAAGCACAGCAGAGCCAGAGCTACTAAGTAGGGGTCAAGGGTATGGGCTAGAAAGGTCCCCAGAGTAATAATACATTTATATAATAATGATTAACTAGCACAAAAGAAATGATAAATTAAATAATGTTCCATGAAGTTATATGTTTATTTAAATGGTTTAAAAATATTAAGCCAAAGGGCTAATGTCAAAATTAAAAAGCACAGAAAATAAACAAAGGAGACTACATCAAACTAAAAGGTTTCTACATGGTGAAGGAAACCATCAACAAAATGAAAAGATAGCCTACTGAATGAGAGAAGATATTCACAAACAATAGATTTCATAAGGAGTTAATATCAAAAATATATAAGGCACTCATACAACTTAACATGAGAAAACCAATACAATTAAATGGGCAGAGGTCTTGAATAGAGATTTCTGCAAAGAGGACATAAGATGGCCAACAGAAGTATGAAAAGATACTCAGTGTCACTAATCAATGAAATGCAAATAAAAACCACAATGAGATATCATCTCACATTAGTCAGAATGGCTATTACGATAACTCTCCACACACACACAAAACAAAAAAACAAAAAACAGACAAAAAAAACCCCACAATAACCAGCAAATAACAAGTGCTGACAAGGATGTGGGAAAAAGGGAACCCTCATGCTTTGTTGGTATGATTGTAAATTAATGCAGCCACTATGGAAAATAGTATGGAGATTCCTCAAAAAATTAAAAATATAGCTGCCATACGATCCAGCAATTCTACTTGCGGACATGTATCTGAAGGAAACAAAAACACTAATTTGAAAAGACATGCGCCCTCATGTTCATTGCAGCATTATTTACAATAGCCAAGATATGGAAGTAGCCTAGGTGCCCATCTACAGGTGAATAAAGAAGATGTGGTACATATGTACAATGGAATGTTACTCAGCAATAAAATAGAATGAAATCATGCTGTTTGTGACAACATGGATGGACCTAGAGGATATTATGCTAGGTAAAATAAGTCAGACAGACAGAGAGAAATACCATATGATTTCACTTATACGTGGAATCTAAAGAAACAAAACAAATGAACAAACAAAGCAAAACAGAAACAGACCCATAGATACAGAGTACAAACTGACGGTTACCAAAGGGGAAGGGGGTGGAGGGACATGTGAAAAAAACAATAGTTTCCACCTTCATAGCACTTACCATAGACCAGGCATTGTTATAAATCAGGGGTGTCCAAACTGTGGCCCGCGGGCCAACTGTGGTCCGTGATCCATTTTTTATTGGCCCGCAGCAAATTCCAAAAATAGGTTTAGTTTACTTAAATAAACCAGGCAATATGTACTTCACCTCGAGTGAGTGGCCCGGCTGTTTGTGTATTTTACCAGATATGGCCCTTGGTGAAAAACATTGAAAAAAGTTTGGACACCCCTGTTCTAAATACTTTAGGTCACTTATTTATACATATTGCCCTTTCGGTGACTCTATGAAGTATGGATCACATTACCCCTATTTTGTAGATGAGATATTTGAAATACAGAGGTCTTAAAAAAAATGCAAACACATCTTTATGTTTAGGTATTTGGTGATGATGCATATTTTTACCCCCCTTTGTAGTTAAAGAATACATATGTCACTCTGTCCACCTCAACTGAAGGTTTAGAAATATAAGCTATATTTAATATATTTTTAAAGCATCACAAAATCCATATGCTTTCTCATTCCAATCTACTAAATTCTCATCTGATCACTACCAGAGGTACAAGTTTCAAGGACAGCTGCCAGAAAAGATTATGTTATTTTTTAAGGTTTGGACACTAGTTAGACATCATTCATTCATTTATTCACTCAACAATGATTTATTAAGCACCTTCTATATACCAAGCACCAGGCAGATTTTGGAGATATTGCTGAGAACACAACAGATAAGATTCTAGATTAAATAACTGAATTGACCAAGAGGCAGATTGTGACTGAGGCCTCAGGGAAGGAGGAGGCCCCCTGCCATGATCCCTCTCTATTTTGGTTTCCCTGGAGCCAAGGCAGGAGCTCACCTCTAGTACAGAATAGTCAGGAAAACTTACAGAGTTTATTAGGACATATTACCAAAAAAAAGAAAAAGAAAAATTAAAACACGCAGAGTTTCAACATTTGAAAAAAAAAAATTGTCTTTTGAGCATTTACTTGGTATTTTTCTCATAGAAACTGTTGTATAGGACAATTACATTAATGATTATTACAGCTAAAATTTCTACAGCAATTTTTATGTACCAATTGATTTACATGGATTGTCTTACTTAGTCTTAACATTAGGCCTATGAGGTAGTTACAGTTATCTTCCCAATTTACAAGATGAGGAAACTAAGACTCTCAGAGGTCAAGTAGCTCAAAGGAAATCTAAATGGAAGACTATTTAGCCCAGCCAGAAACACATGTATTTCTACCTTTTATCTATTTCACCAAGTTTCCTCTAAATTTATCTTGAGTAGCACTTTAGATCATCCTACTACAAAATCTGTGTAACATATAATAGACAAATAGGAACTTTGACTAACTTAACTTCAATCATTTTATTTTTTCAAAGTACTGTATTGACTTTTGAAGGGCCAGCAACTGTACCTTAAGCTCTAATGGCCTCAGGCAAATGGCTCATGTATAAAGAGCAGATGGAATACTTCCTACCCTATTCTTCAGATTTGCATAAGTGAGGGACTTCCCTTGAATTACTTTTCAAGAGTTCAGGACCAGCAACAAAGTCAAGTTGCCTCTATGTACCTGGCACTGGAGCAGGATTTGCCAATATAATCAGTCACTTGAAAATAGTCTTTGTTCAGAGTACCTTTGGCATTTAGAGAGGTGATGATTTCTCTTTGCTTGTCTTTTTTTTTTGTGTGTGTGTTTTACTTGTTTGTGTTTACTAACAATAATTGACATATGACACTGTTGAGTGACAGATATTCATAAAAGAACAAGAAAATATTTCTTTTTCTACCATAATTCCCAGGCATTATGCAGATGAATAGTCATAATTTACAGTATCTTTGATTTATGAGTAGTGACATGGAACCTGTTTATTTTATATTTAAGAAGAAAATGGAGGAAAATAAATGGATTCCTAGCCACTGAATTTCGATTTACCTCATAAATTTGAGTTGTTATAGTTGAGTAAATATCCACCTGGTGTATTTGGGAAAGAAATGTCATGTAAGGTTTATTCAATTTGCAGTTTTCTCTGTGTACAGATGTTGTTCCCCTAAACCATTTTCCCCTGCCACAGAGTATACATGTACTTTCCTTTTCTACATGGCAGGTCAAGGCAGTGGAAATTTTTGGTGTTTTGAATGGATTTTTGTTAATGCTATATATCTTTGGTTATAGTATACTCTGAATAAATTTTCTGTCCATCTAAAAAAGACATTAAATTTAGGCCTTTATCCAAAGAAACAATGGAGACACAGCCTTACCAGAAAACTAAAGATAGAATGACAGGAAATCCTCACATATCAATAATCACCCTAAATGTAAATGGACTGAACTCACCAATAAAAAGGCACAGAGTAGCAGATTGGATCAAAAAACTAAACCTAACCATATGCTGTCTCCAAGAGACACATCTCAGCTACAAGGACAAGCATAGACTCAAAGTGAAAGGGTGGAAATTGACACTCCAAGCAAATGGTACCCAGAGAAAATCAGGTGTAGCCATAATGATATCAGATGAAACAGACTTCAAGGTGAAAAAGATAACAAGAGACAAAGATGGACATTTCATAATGGTGAAGGGACTGTACAACAAGAAGACATAACAGTCATCAATATTTATGCCCCCAATCAGGGAGCACCGAAATACACCAAGCAACTACTAACAGAACTAAAGGGAGAAATTGACCAAAACACAATTATACTAGGGGACTTAAATACATCATTGCCAGCTATGGATAGATCATCCAAACAGAAAATAAATAACGAAATAGTAGCCCTAAATGACACATTAGATGAAATGGACATAACTGACATTTATAGAGCACTTCATCCTAAAACATCAGACTATACATTCTTTTCTAGTGTACATGGAACATTCTCAAGGATAGACCATATACTGGGACATAAAATCAGTCTCAACAAATTTAAGAAGATTGAAATCATACCATGCATATTCTCTGATCACAAGGCTTTGAAATTGGATATCAACTGTAAAAAGAAAGCGGAAAAACACAAATACATGGAGATTAAACAACATACTTTTAAAGAAGGACTGGGTCAAAGAAGAAATTAGAGGAGAGATCAAAAGATACATAGAAACAAATGACAATGAAAATACATCCTACCAAAATTTTTGGGATGCAGCGAAAGCAGTTTTAAGAGGGAAATTTATCTCATTACAGGCCTATCTCAAGAAACAAGAAAACTCCCAAATAAATAACCTCATGTTACACCTTAAAGAACTAGAAAAAGAAGAACAAGTAAAACCCAAGGTCAGCAGAAGAAAGGAAATAACAAAAATTAGAGCAGAACTAAATGAAATAGAGAACAAAAAGACAATAGAAAAAATTAATGTGACAAAGAGCTGGTTCTTTGAAAAGATTAACAAAATTGACAAACCCTTGGCTAGACTTACTAAGATAAAAGAGAGAAGACACTGATTAACAAAATCAGAAACGAAAAGGGAAGTTATCACGGACACCACAGAAATACAAAGGATCATCCAAGAATACTATGAAGGACTATATGCCACCAAATTCAACAACCTAGAAGAAATGGACAAGTTCTTAGAAACATATAGCCTTCCAAGGCTGAACCATGAAGAACTGGAAAATCTAAACAGACCGATCACCAGTAACAAAATTGAATCAGTCATCCAAAACCTTCCCAAAAGCAAAAGTCCGGGACCAGATGGCTTCACTAGTGAATTCTACCAAACCTTCAAAGAGGATCTAATACCAATCCTGCACAAACTCTTCCAAAAATTGAAGAAGAGACAGTACTCCCTAACTCATTTTATGAGGCCAACATTACCCTGATACCAAAACCTGGTAAGGACAGCACAAAAAAAGAAAACTACAGACCAATATCTCTGATGAATACCGATGCAAAAATCCTAAATAAAATTCTAGCAAATCGAATACAACAATGCATTAAAAAGATTATTCATCACGACCAAGTGGGGTTCATCCCCGGGGCACAAGGATGGTTCAACATACGCAAATCCATCAATGTGATACACCACATAAACAAAATAAAGGACAAAAATCATATGATTATATCAATTGATGCAGAAAAAGCATTTGACAAGATACAACATCCATTTATGATTAAAACACTTAATAAAATGGGTATAGAAGGAAAATACCTTAACATAATAAAGGCCATATATGACAAGCCCTCTGCTAATCCCATAATTAATGGAGAAAAACTGAAGCCCTTTGCTCTACGTTCAGGAACACGACAGGGATGTCCCCTATCACCTCTACTTTTCAACATAGTGTTGGAAGTCCTTGCCAGAGCAATCAGGCAAGAGAAAGAAATAAAAGGCATCCAAATTGGGAATGAAGACGTTAAATTATCACTCTTTGCAGATGACATGATGCTACATATAGAAAACCCTAAAGACTCCACCAAAAAGCTATTAGAAACAATCAACAAATACAGTAAAGTTGCTGGCTACAAAAGTCCATTGCCTTCCTATATACTAACAATGAAATCTCAGAAAAAGAAATACAAAAAACAATTCCTTTTGCAATTGCAGCAAAAAGAATAAAATACCTAGGAATAAACTTAACCAAGGATGTGAAAGACCTATATGCTGAAAACTATAAGACATTTTTGAAAGAAATTGAAGAAGACACAAAGAAATGAAAAGACATTCCGTGCTCATGGATTGGAAGAATCAACATAGTTAAAATGGCCATATTACCCAAAGCAATATACAGATTCAATGCAATCCCCATCAAAATCCCAATGGCATATTTTAAAGAAATAGAACAAAAAATCATCAGATTTGTTTGGAACCACAAAAGACCCTGAATAGCCAAAGCAATCTTAAGAAAAAAGAACAATAATGGAGGTATCACACTTCCTGACTTTGGCTTGTATTACAGGGCTACAATAATCAAAACAGCATGGTATTGGCAGAAAAACAGACACATAGACCAATGGAATAGAACTGAGAACCCAGAAATAAAACCACATAAATATGGAC
Organism: Rhinolophus sinicus; assembly: GCF_036562045.2. Lineage (NCBI taxonomy): Eukaryota > Metazoa > Chordata > Mammalia > Chiroptera > Rhinolophidae > Rhinolophus > Rhinolophus sinicus. The sequence goes on from NC_133753.1 coordinate 143,731,279, forward strand.
AGATAATTTTTGACAAAGAAGCTAAAAAAAAAAAAAATTTAGGCCTTTATCAAGTAGATGAAGACCAAAATACAGCATTGTTTTATATTTATTTGCATAACTTATTTGATTTATAAGCAGATAATCTGAATTTATATGAAATTAATATCATTAGATTAAAAATCATACATTTGTATAGAATAGTTGTGAATATATATTTACATAAGGAAATATGCATATAATATTTCCTAGGGTCATAAAACTATTTTAAAATTATGGAAAATAAAATAAAATACTAAAATTGAAGCATACTGCTCTACATAAAAAAATAAAATGATTAGTTAACATGTAAATTAGAACTTAAGACTATAAATCACCTCTTTCTTTTTGTCAATTAAGTATCATATCCTAAAGTCCTCTGGGGATACTTTGTCAACATAATATACAGTGAAAATTATACCTCTGAATCTTCTGAATGTCTTGTCCAATTTTTAAAATATATCATGAGTACAAAACATTTTACTAATATAATTAGATATGTTGGTATTATAGGTTGAATTTTTGCCCCTCTCCCCACTCCCACCAAAAAAAAGACATGTCGAGGTCTTAACTCCATGCGTTCCAGAATATCACTATATTTGGAAATAGTTGTTTCATATGTAGTTATTTAAGATGAGGTGAGAACTGAAGAAGGGTGACCCTCAACTCCAGTATGACTAGTGCCCTCATAAGAAGTATATCTGAAGACCGAGATAAAGGGAGAACGTGCTACAAGGAAGGCAGAGACGATTTAAGCAGCTGCAAAGCAAGGAACAATACTGACTGCCAACAAACCAACAGAAGCCAGGAAGAGGCAAGGAAGGGTTCCTCTGAAGGTTTCAGATGGAGCTTGGATCTGCCTGCATCTTAATTTTGAACTTCTAGCCTCCAGAACTGTGAGCTAATAAATTTCCATTGTATTTTCATCCTGTTTTTAATATTTGTTTGGCAAAATTCAAATATCAATTCTTGAATCTAGATAAAAGTAATTATTTTCCCAGACTTTAAAATTAACATTTTATAACTTGTAGGGAATAATTAATAACTAAGTAACTATCACATCGCCTATAATTTCTTTGAATATGCCCTATTCCTATAGGGCATAAAGTATAGCGTACTCATGTGGAAATCAGGAAACTAAGTATACAGAATTAACTCTGTTCTCTCTGGCCTGCAATTTCTCTTCCAAATAAGGACAATATCTATCTGTGTACTTTAAATAACTAAATTTGAATAGTAAATAAAGCCATATTTGTCCTTGTTTTAAAACTAAAAGTATGTGCCAGCATAAAGCAGTATTTTTATACATGCTCCTTCATATTCTGCACAAGCGTTTCCGGTTTCAGATATTGTGCTATTTAATTATTCTTGCTTCAGGGGCTAAATCCATTAAACATTAGTTAAAACAGATTTAGTACCATTTATGACCATTTGTACTCCTTTAATTGTGAGTCCTGGTAATTATTTATATTTCTTTAACTTTCGACTGCTAAGAAATTCCTATCTCAAAAATGTAAAAAGTAAATAAATAAATAAAAAAGAAAGAAAAAAGTCTCAAACTTGCAATATCCAGCTCAGAACTCTTAACTCTGAATCTCTAAATGTATATATCTCAGATTTTTCAACAAAACATGTCCAAATTAGAATTTATACATTTTTGTCTCAAATATGCTCTTCCTCTCTCATCTCAAAGAATGCCTCAACTACCTATCATATTCTTAAGACACCTGTCTTTCAACCCTGAACACTCTTTTTTCCTTACATCTATTTGTTTCCCCAGCAACTTGCACTGTGTATCGCCTTAATATTCCTCCAATCCATCTGCGTATCTTATTTCTACCCTCATAATTTTAATTTGAACTCATCATATTTTGGGAATCTTCTCCTACAACATCCAATAACATTTCTAATTTATCCTCCACATTGCCACTAGACCTCCTTTAAACTGCCAGTTTAGTTTTATTGACACTTCTCATTCTTTTGGCTTTATTTATGGTTTCAGGCACAGTTATGATGGGCAGTTGCATGAAGGCCCTAAAGTGCTAATGGAGCCTCTTCACTTACATTCTCTGACAGTAACTTATTTTCTGCTCTGAAATTTTTCTAATGGTCCTTTTGGGGATGTGCCGAGGTATTTCTTCAATGTGTACAACCAAAAAAATTAAGACGATATTAATGCAACTTTAGGCATTCTCACTCAATAGGGGACCATGTAGACAAATGGCTGCTGATGAAGATGACTAAATTAACCTTTAAACACACACACACACACACACACACACACACACACACACACACACACACACAATAATCCCTCAGCCCAGCCAATAGGAGAAGACTTCAGTTTTCAAACGGTGACTCATCTTGCATAAGGCTCTTGGTGATAGAGTAATGTTCCACACTGTGACCCTTTGATGATACATTCTCCATTGTTATTCTATCACACACACGAGTCAATGCATGCTCTATCTTTAGGGATGACCCAAACACTCCACTTTTCTCTATCTTCAAAAGCCTGAGGTATGACTGTGAATAAGGGTGAATTTTTTTTTTTTAATATATATTAGAGGAAATACTTCCCATCAGTCATTATTCTCCTACTTTTCTATTCTAACTAGATTTTTCTATTATCTCAAAAATCTGTTCTCCTTAATTGGTCTCAGTAAATGTTGTTTAGAAACAAAAACCTGGAAGAACCAACACAAATCTTCCACAAAACAAGCAGAGCAGAACCTAAAAGAAAAGAAATAGCAAAAATACATAGAGGAATCATAAATGAGTATCTCAAAAATTATCTTGCCACAAAAATATTCCCTTACAAAGGGCACTTCTCTATTGAATTATTTGCTATTTGAAAAATTCAACATAAAGATGCAGAGTAAAGTCTGGAAGGCAGATATCATTAGGAAGATGAATGAGTATAATCTTTTCCTCTCCACCTTAAATCATTGAAAAGCAAAAAGCAATGCATCAGTTAGAAGTATAAGCCAAAAATGACCTCTGAAATTTACTTCTTTGCATAGGAGAATTGCCTACAAAGTCAAGTTACTAGTAAGTTTAGAATCATAAGATTAAACTTAGAATATACAGTTTTAACATTTGCTTTTGGCATTTAACTTATTTCCTTAATTCAAATCCAACAACCTACCAGCACATTAAACTAATTAGTTTCCGCCCAATATACGCATATAATTTTTCTACACACTTTCTCATTAAATTTTAACATACGAGAATCTGATTAGTAGGTTAAGTGAATGCGATTCTGATTTTAATATTATAATATTTTGATTTATGGTACACACTATGCAAAAATAGCATATTTTCTACATACCTGTAAATACTTTCTAATAAAAAATGTTTATAAGACTGACAGTGGAGTATATATAATCCAAAAAAAAATGATTGTTCTATTCTTCACTGAAATAAGAACTTTCTCCATGCCAATATTCTTTGGTCTAAAAGACATAACTTTTTAATGCTCTGTTCTTTTCAACCCATTATGTTTTAAAGATTACTCACAATTCCTGTATATTTGCAGGTTACTATATTATGTTGCAGAAACAATGATAAGTCAGGCTTTGGACCATTGCAATATTGCAGATACAATAATACAGATGTCCAGAGGGCTGATATGGGTGAACAGAGAAGTCTAGTTTTCAATTTGATCATCTGGAGTTAAGAAGAAGAAGAATCTTTTATATGTATTGAGCCATAGCCAAGAGGATGGAAGAAAGCATGTATGAAACAGAAGGTTTTGGATAAGTAGAGGCTTTGTAAAGAGAGGTAGGGGAATATGGCATTTATAAAGAATATTAGGTTTAGACCATAGAGTAAGTTACCCAAGGCTAGTTTGAGGATTTGAGGCTCTTATGTAAAAGGAAGTGGGGATTTATTGAAAGCTTTTCAAAAAATAGGACATGACTAGAATTAACAGGATTGATCTGTCAGTCACTATAAGATGAATTGAGACAAAGAGACTCTGCGAAGCAACTAAACTAGTCATTCATTCAAAATTCATTTAATGCCAACTACCTACAAAGTATTGCTAAGCACTACAGAATTAAAATAAAATAAAAACAAAATCTTGCTTTAAGACTTCCAAAGCATTGGGGAGACAAATTAACCACTAAAATAAAACCATATGGGAATACACAAAAATTAGAAATATTAAACCTTTGCTCTGGTACTCAAGTGATTAATGCAATCAGAAGTGTAGTTCTGTGATCAAGAGCATGGATACTGGAGTCAAACAGCCTGGATCTGGAACTGGCTCCACCATCTTCGACGGAGCTGTGTGACTTATGCCACTTAACCTCTCTGTCACTAAGTATTTCATCCATTAAATGAGGAAACTAGTACAGTCTTTTGTAGTGTATAATGTGCTCCTGTGTTTTTGGCCCAAACTTTCAGGGAAAAAAAATCTTTCATTTTAATTTCATAATTCAAATTTTTATTTGTTTACATTTAGATACTTGTTTTTTATATTATGAAGGCATTTTAGCATTTATTTTTTTAACATATTATGGTACAAGAAATTTTATGTAACAAATAATTATAAAAACACAGGAACAGATATGAGGTAGATTTACGCATCATGGAAGGCCAAGAACTCTTCGTCGTTGCAAGTGTGTCATAAGTTCAACAATATTCCAGGGTATTATTTTGCATATGGACATCATTATTGATTTGTAGAGTTACACTTTTAACTCATATAAGCGTTAATAAAAGAATTAAAAGCATTTACATAGATACAGTATTAATACTACACATGTAAAATGCACATCCTTATTTTTCCCTCAGAATTTGGGCATAAAAGTATGCATTATACACAGCAAAATATGGTAGTTAAAACCTATTTCATAGGTTAGATGTGAGAATTACTGAAATAAATATGTTAAATGTCTGTTGTATTTTAAACACTGTTAAAAGTTGGCAGAAATGAAATCAGAGTTGACACTCATGGTAACAACTGGGAGCCAGGAATACTGAGAAAGAGCATTTTACTCAGAATCTTTTGAGGGTAGAATTTAGCTCTAGGTAGAGTCATGAAGAGATGTGATCTGTGACTAACATGAATCAACTTAAGGAACACAGACAAAAAAAGAGAATCAGTCAAGGCAAGGCTTTAACAGACTCCTACTTAGTTTTTAAGATATAAGCTATTACGATTGATAAAAATATGAAATGCCATGATTAAATTAATAGTTGAAAATAGGTTCCCTGTGATGGATAATTTAAATAAATTATAGTTGAGGATGCTTTAAAGGCAATGAGGATAAAGTAATGGTTCATGTAGGAATGACAAAAATATAAAATAGGACAGTTTAGTGAGATGGAAAATGTGGCACAGACAAAAGGGATCTTCTGAAGATCCCTTTAGAGCATGATAAGTGATTAGTTGTGAAAGTTGAGGAGGCAATGGAGGAGGAATAAGGAATAACTCCGAAGTTTCCAGCCAGTAGGTATGGATGAATTGAAACGCAGCAACAGATATAGGGAGTACACGTGAAAGAGGATATTGAGAAAGATGAGTATTTCAGGGTTGAACACACAGAGAATAAAGTTTTGTCAAAACATGAAAATGGATTGCCTGATGGAAGATGGGCACTAAATATAAACACATTTTGTTAGTGATCCACGCAAAGCCATTAATTTAGGCCACAATATTTGCTGATGTTTCCAAGGTAAACCCTATAGATGAAAGGGACAACCCCTCAAAAAATAATGGCTTGAATATTTCTGTTAAAAAATATGTTAAACCTTTTTTTTCCCTTTTGTTTAATAAGGTGTAACTTATTTTAGTTCATTGGAACTCCCTTTCCCTTCACTTTTGAAGAGTTTAGAATTAATACATAGAAACAATACACAGGTAGAAATACTATAAAAAGGTAACATATACCTAAAATTCCAACCTACACAGACTGTCCAATATTTTGGTTTACATTCCTTCAGAATTTTTCCTTTGTAAATAAACATAGTTTTAGGAAACATATTTTCACACCCTTTGTATTTTCAATAATTATCAAATCATCCTGGGATGGATTCTTTGCCTTACACATCGACTGAAATAGTTTCCTACTCCTTATTTACTTTGGATTTGCCTGTTTTAGAAACGGCATTATGAAACATCATTCATATAAGATATGACAATAAAGTGTGCTTCCCCATTGTTTCTGGAAACCATCTTGCTATCTTGAGAGGAGGTAGTTACTGGACAAAGACAACTTGTGAAAAAAAGGAATAAATAAAAAAAAGAACCAGGAAAATCATACAAGAAAACAACCACACCCTGAAGCTACTCTTCCTAAAATCTGCCCTACTTTTAGACTCCCTGTTATGTTGATATAACAAATTTTCTTATTATTTATATCATTTTGAATGGAAATTTTTATTACTTGCAGCCAAATGCATCCTACATGATACATACAAATAGAAGTCAGTGGGTTTAACAAATGCCTTATCAGATACTCTGTTACATTTATCTATTCATGAAAAGATCACGACTATTGATTACCGTGTTTCCCTGAAAATAAGACCTAGCCAGACAATCAGCTCTAATGCATCTTTTGGAGCTAAAATTAATATAAGACCTGGTCTTATTTTACTATAAGACCGGGTATAATATAATATAATATAAATAATATAATATAATGTAATAATATAATACTGGGTTTTATATTAATTTTAGCTCAAAAGACGCATTAGAGCTGATTGTCTGGCTAGGTCTTATTTTTGGGGAAACAGGGTAACAAAATCTGGTCTATGTAAGATGTTCTCTATAATTTCCATTTTAGTATAACACTGGTTTCTCAACCTCAGCACAATTGATATTTGGGGCAAAATAACTCTTTACGTGAGGGTACTGTCCAGTGTATTATAAGATATGTATTAGCATTTATCAGTAACACCCCACCTACAC